>NW_028270167.1:10969184-11290676 GCF_037043375.1 Chiloscyllium plagiosum
AACAAGCTCCTGGCATCGTGTAGTCAAGCAACAAAGCCTTTACCTACAACTCAATGAGTGGCTTGTTATCTTGGCAAGGGGAGGGGTATGAAGTAGGCCTCTCGATCCAAGGAAATCTGTGTCTGAGCGAGAAACTGGAATTTGGGCAGCATGTTGCCTCTTAAGAACCGCCTCTGTCCCTTGCTGCTGATACTCTGCCCCTTTCTACCCAAGGTCCTCAACCTGAGAAACACCCCCATCACTGCTCCATTGCTTACCTTGGTCCTGGACCTTCTGTGATCCTGGGACTCTGGGCTGGTTGGGGTTGGGAAGGGTGAGTGTGGTGTTGGGTTCCTCCATCCTGTCAGCAGCATGGTACAACATGAGGGCTCCGGCCTCTCTTTCGCAGCAGCTCTTGGTGGATAGGACTTCTACCCCAGGGTTTGATTCTGGGAGATAGACCACTGGTGGCCTGTATGGCATGTGGTTCAGCAAATTTGGAACAAAGTTCAGTCAAACTAGAGTCAACAGAAATCAGAGAAAATGCACTGCTGGTTGGAGTCAAACGTAGCTCAAAGGAAGATGGCTGTTGGAAGTCAAACTCTCAATCATAAGACATCTCTGCAGCACTTCCTCGATGTAGTATCCTAGGCCCAACCATCTTCAGTTGCTTCATCAAAGACCTTCCCTCCATCTTAAGGACAGGAATGAAGATCTTTGCTGGTGACTGCATAGCGTTCAGCACCATTCATGACTCCTCTGATACTGAAAATGGTCATATCCAAATACAGAAGAACATGGAAAATATTCAGGCTTGGGCTGACAAATGACAAGTAACATTCATACCATACAAGAGCCATGCAATGACTATCTCCAACATGATCGAATCTAATCATCACTCTTGCATTTAAGCTGCAGCGTTTGCCTGTTCTTAAGTCCATGGACAGGTGGACCATGGGGAATTCAGAGGTAATAGAGGCACATCTGAGGATTCTGGTAGCAGATGATCTGAGACAGAACAGAGTTGTATAGAATCCCTATAGTGTGGAAACAGACCCTTTGGCCCAACAAGTCCACACCGATCCTGCGAAGAGCAACTCACCCAGACCCATTCCCCTACCCTATTGCTCTACATTTACCCCTGACTAATGCACCTAACCTACACATCCCTGAACACTATGGGCAATTTAGTATGGCCAATTCACCTAACCTGCACATCTTTGGATTGTGGGAGGAAACCGGAGCACCCGGAGGAAACCCATGCAGACACAGAGAGAACATACAACCTCCACACAGACAGCTACCCAACGCTGGAATCAAACCCAGGTCCCTGGCACTGTGAGGCAGCAGTGCTAACCACTGAGTCACCACGCTGCCCCAGAGTTGGGGTGAGATTGCAGGTCAGTTAGCTTGAGCTTAGTAGTTAGACAGTTATGAGGAAAAAAAGTTCTGTGCACCAGTCCTAATCATTATTTAAAAAGGCCAGAATTGATCAAAAACAGTCAGAATAGATTTGTAAAGAAAGAAGTTATTTCTGACAAACATGTTTGAATGCTTTCAGGGGATAATGAAAGATCAATGAAGGAAGCACATGCAATATATTCAATATGTTGGAGAAGATGGGAAGAGAGCTACCGTAGATTAGAATTCTCCTCAAATAAAAACAGAAAAATCACAACAAAAGTTAGAATATTAAGTATCGAGAGAGTAGATTTGCATCGATTAGAGACAAAAAAACCTGCAGATGCTGGAATCCAAGGTAGACAAACAGAAGGCTGGATGAACACAGTAAGCCAGGCAGCATCAAGAGATGGAGAAGATCCCTGATGAAGGGTCTCTCGAAACAATGACTTCTCCACTTCCTGACACTGCCTGGCTTGCTGTGTTCATCCAGCCTCCTAGTACAGCGTATATTTGACGTAGCTGAATCATGAAAGTGTCTGTAAATTTTACCATACTTATATTAATTATAATTATCTTGCTCTAGGCAGCATCTATTTTCAACCTTGTTCCATCAGTGCTGTCATGTTAATCCAGCTAATGCCTTTAGATTATGAATGATCAGTTTTGAATACATACGTCATTAAAGCAGGTGCCTAAGTATTTTCAGATTAAATATTTAACAGCATAGGGAGGAATTCACAGAATAATAAGTGGCATTGAAAGATTTGCGTTTTGCAGTTAATTGCCTTTTCTCACTGCTAAGTCTTTATTCATTGTCTATTAACAAATTGTGCCGATGGCTTTGCTCTTGGTATGCAGGAGTATCTGCCATTTCACCAGGGCAGGAGTATCACATTGTGTCACGTGCAGTCTATTAATCTATCACAAATCTACCACACTAGTGTTTCCCCCTTAAGATCATGAGGACCCGAATAGCATGCGTTCCTGAGGTGAACTGAAGGCAAATCACTTGGAGATAAATTTTATGATCGGCTGTCCATCAAAAGAAAAAACTGAAGCTAATTAGTCTTTGCCTGCTTTCAAGAAACATAAACAAAACGTAGGAAAGCATGTCAATCATCTTCTGAAGCTAGACAGATACATTTTCAAGCTTATCCTTCTTCTCAATGTGCATCACGATTCATGCTGATGTTGGGGAAGACTTCAGGCTTTGACAGAACTGTACCATGTCTAATAAATTAATTTTTCAAGCCATCATTTCAGAGAAAACGCAATATTTATTGATATGGCACTTCTCATGTAGAATTTGGAAATGAAGTAAATGGTATCAGATGGGAAACTGCAAAGGGATATTAAATCAAGACAAAGGTAGGAAATTGAAGGTAAATCTGTTTGTAGTTGGAAAGAGAAAGAACATCTTTTTCTTGATAATTTTAAGTGGGTTTCAATACTTCAATGATTTTGGTTCTGGAACTACTTCAATGATTTTGGTTCTGGAACTACTTCAATTCACTTTTTTACCTTGATTTAGGTTAGATTAGTTACAGTGTGGAAATAGGCCCTTCGGCCCAACAAGTCCACACCGACCGCCCGACCACACCGAAAAGCAACCCACCCAGAGCCATTCCCCTACACCTAACACTACGGGCAATTTAGCATGGCCAATTCAGCTAACCTGCATATCTTTAGACTGTGGGAGGAAACCGGAGCACCTGGAGGAAACCCACGCAGACACGGGGAGAATGTGCAAACTCCACGCAGACAATTGCCCGCTGTGGGATTTGAACTCAGAGCTCTGGCCCTGTGAGGCAGCAGTGCTAACCACTGTGCCACCGTGCCACCTGTGAACTTAGATTATAGAGATAACAAGATTGCTGCCCAACAATGCAGATACAAACAAAGAGATATAAAATTAATTCTGAGGACCATAAGACCTCCAAGGGATCATGCCTGGATGAGCACAAATGTGGCAGATGAAACTCAATGTCAATAAAGGATACATTTAACCAATTTCATTTGGTGGAATTTATGTGATGTGGAAGATCAGTCAGATTTGAGGATTCAATATTTACAAGACAACAAAAATAACAGCTCAAATGAAGTCATAGAATCATAATATCCCTACAGTGTGAAAGCAGACCATTCGCCCTATCTAGTCCACACTGACCGTCCGAAGAGCACCCCATCGAGAACTGCCCCTCCCCCCCCCATACCTGTAACTCTGCATTTCCCATGGCCAATTCACCTAGTCTGCACATTCCTGGACAGTATGAGCAGTTAAGCATGGCTAATCCGCCCTAATCTGCACATCTTTGGTTTGTGGGAGGAAACCAGAGTTAGAGAGGAAACTCACAGATACAAAAATCTACTACTTCTTGTGTATTGTGTGATGTGGAACTTAATTTCTTCCCCCAGGTATGGCATTTATTACGGTGCTCACTTCAGTAACAAATGCAACGTTATAGAACATAGAACATAGAACGTAGAACAGTACAGCACAGAACAGGCCCTTCAGCCCACGATGTTGTGCCGACCACTGATCCTCATGTATGCACCCTCAAATTTCTGTGACCCCATATGAATGTCGAGGAGTCTCTTAAATGTCCCCAATGACCCTGCCTCCACAACTGCTGCTGGCAACGCATTCCATGCTCTCACAACTCTCTGTGTAAAGAACCCACCTCTGACATCCCCTCTATACTTTCCTCCAATCAGCTTAAAATTATGACCCCTCGTGTTAGTCATTTCTGCCCTGGGAAATAGTCTCTGGTTATCGACTCTATCTATGCCTCTCATTACCTTCTATACCTCAATTAGGTCCCCACTTCTCCTCCTTTTCTCCAATGAAAAAAGTCCGAGCTCAGTCAACCTTTCCTTATAAGATAAGCTCTCCAGTCCAGGCAGCATCCTGGTAAACCTCCTCTGAACCCACTCCAAAGCATCCACATCTTTCTTATAATAGGGCAACCAGAACTGGATGCAGTATTCCAAGTGCGGTCTAACTAAAGTTTTATAGAGCTGCAACAAGATCTCACAACTCTTAAACTCAATACCCCTGTTAATGAAAGCCAAAACACCATATGCTTTCTTAACAACCCTGTCCACTTGGGTAGCCATTTTAAGGGATCTATGTACCTGCACTCCAAGATCCCTCTGTTCCTCCACACTACCAAGAATCCTATCCTTAATCCTGTACTCAGCTTTCAAATTCGACCTTCCAAAATGCATCACCTCGCATTTATCCAGGTTGAACTCCATCTGTCACCTCTCAGCCCATCCCTGCATCAATGTCCCGCTGCAGCCTACAATAGCCCTCTATACTGTCAACGACACCTCCAACCTTTGTGTCATCTGCAAACTTGCTGACCCATCCTTCAATCCTCTTATCCAAATCATTAATAAAAATTACAAACAGTAGAGGCCCAAGGACAAAGCCCTGTGGAACACCACTCACCACAGACTTCCAGGCAGAATATTTTCCTTCTACCACCACTCGCTGTCTTCTGTTGGCCAGCCAATTCTGTATCCAGACAGCTATGTTCCCCTGACCTTCTGAATGAGCCTACCATGGGGAACCTTGTCAAATGCCTTGCTAAAGTCCATATACACCACATCCACAGCTCGACCCTCATCAACTTTTCTAGTTACATCCTCAAAGAACTCGATAAGGTTTGTGAGGCATGACCTGCCCCTCACAAAGCCCCTCATCATATCTAAGGAGTTATACTTCAGGTAGTAAGTTAAACAGTTCCGTACATATAAATATAATCTGGTAACTGTACCAATATATATCTGGCAGGCAAAACATGGCTGTCATATAAACGGTACAAAGGCCTGGTTGATACCGCACACTAAGTACATTTGATATAAATGAAAATTTCATCCCTGCTAATCAATCTGCAAAAATGACAAATCAAGATATATTCTATATAAAAAAAAATGTCCAGAAAATATGAACTCATCTCCTCAAACAAATTGGACACACACAAGACTGTCGAACTGGCCTCAAAGTATTGTGGGATGAAATTAGTGACTGACCTCTCTTTGCACAGAGCTCTGTGTAATGGCAGTGACTATCAGGAAATCAAATACAGAACATGCTTCATCAGTCATCATATCTAAGGAGTGGACGACAATCAGGAAGTGTTTCAGGAACATGATCATAAAAAAAATAATTTCAGATCGTTTGCAGGTTTGGACTGGGAGCATTAAACTGCAACATTTATAATTCCTGTACTTTTCGTAAATCAAAAACTCTCGTTTGCATTTGAACTCACCAAAACTGCTAATTTCTCCCATTGCCCTGGGCAGATTGTTCCATAATTTCTCTTTCGACCAAGTAATTAGCTTCAAACTGTTTGTTCTCTCTTCCATTTGAGATCTTGCGGTTATGTGAAATGATATACCCAGGCTCGATTTATTAGTGTTAATGTGAACATAGTAAAATGTAATAAGATCTCTACTATACCTTTCTTTGAAAAATGCATTCCCACTCTCCTTTAGGCTCAGGTGTCCCATGTCCGACATCATTTTAGTCATCTTCTGTATATTCCCTTAAAACCCAGATGGGCCCATTGTGAACAGGAACTAAGTTACTGAATTCTTCAGACATAACAGGGGCTAAATTCAAGAGCCACCAGTCCTGGGCATGAGGCTCAAGGTGCATAATCAATCTTTGCATGTTCAATAGAATGCAGAAATTACATCAAGATTATGCTGGTCAGTGACAGTGTAAATGGAAGCCAAGGAAGTCCATGGGGAATTTCATTTCCACCTTCCTTATTTCACTTTCATAAGATTGTCATGGACAGCCCAGCTAGAAAGTTCGACATCGTCTATGTTGCTGCCTCTTCTCTTCCTGCTCACATTGTAAGCTTCTTGCAACTTAACGGGTGGCAAGGGCTAACCCCTCATCATGGTGAAGTCATGTAGCATGCAATCTTGACATCCCCTTGACAGAATGCTGACTAAGAATCAGCTCTGCTACATTTCATGTTGAAGGATGGTTCCTATTGTGAAGTCCTGGGGTGAATACCAGAGTTATCAGCCACGTGGTCAGCAGATAATCCTTGTCACCCAGTAACTGTCCCTTGGGTGGGTAGTGCAGCCGACTACTGCAGGATGAAAGCACGATAGTACTGGACATTGATCTGCATGTTTCTCTCCATATGGTAGCACACTAATTGGATATTGAGGAAACCAGTACAGGGCAGGGTTGGCATACAGAGTCAACAAATATCACCCTAAATCATAGGAAGACTGATATGATAGCAAAGCAGCAGGCTTACTGCATCAGCTCCTCTCTTGTAGGTGCAGAGTGGCTCAGTGGCTAGCACTGCCGCCTCACAGCACCAGGGAGCTGGGTGTAATTCCAGTCTTGTGTGTCTGTCTGTTTGGAATTTGCACATTCTGTATGGGTTTGCTGTGGTTTCCACTCACTGTCCAAAGGTGTGCGGGTTGGGTGGATTGGTCATGCTAAATGTTGCCCCATAGTATACAGGTTAGCCATGGGAAAAGCCCCATGCAGAGTGGGTCTGGGTGGAATGCTCTTTGGAGGGGCTGTGAAGACCCGATGTGTTAAATGGCCTCCTCCTGAACTGTAGGGATGCTAGGATCAGTATTCAGACTTTAATACTTGTTGGAGTTGTTAAAAATGTCACTCCGTTTTCTTAAACCTGATCTCTTTTAACTCCTTTTCCCTGATCCCATCTTCCTTTGTCTCTTTTTATGTTGCTTCCTCTATATGATTTGGTGTTGAATTAAATGGGCAATTCTCACTTCCCAGTTCAGACACTGGACAGCTCAATAATCCTCCTTCGAATGGAGTGGTAAAACCGACACAAAGTAACTTGCCCAAGATCCTCCACAGGGGATGTGATTTCAAAGTAACTTTAATCACAGCAAACTCCAGTGTAGAAGCTTATCGCCAACCTGAAACAATGTTGAAATGGAAAGGATGGTTGGCACTGTTTATTCCTAACTACAAAATCTAATCCAATGTTATTTTCCAATCTCTGAATCTGAAATATTCTCTTTCAAAATTCATGTCGGCACACCTAAATATTGCCCAGATAAATAAAAACAGGCAAAAAAAAACACGTCAGAAGTCTGTTGAAGAAAAAGAGACTCTTGCTAATTGTTTTACAATAATTTGCAGTCCCTGGGTTGTGAAAGGGTTTTATTCTTACATACATTTGCATGTCGATTTGCATGCAAGTCAGAGTACATTACAGTACAGGAAATAATGACTCTTTGTAAGTGTAAGGAAACTCTGATGGGGTCACCACTTTACGGAACACCTCTGGTCCACGCACAAGCATAATCCTGACCTTTCTATAGCCAGTCATTTTAACACAGCGTCCTGCTCACACTCCATGTGTCTGTCCTCGGCGTGCTGCAGTGTTCCAGTGAATCACAGCGCAAACTGGAGGAACGGCATCTCATTTTCAGACTAGGCACCTTACAGCCATCTGCACTTAATATTGAGTTCAACACCTTCAAATTGTGAACCATTTCTTCCCTTTATTTAGCTTGTTACGTTCTATTTTGGGGTGGCACGGTGGCTCAGTGGTTAGCACTGCTACCTCACAGTGCCAGGGACATGGGTTTGATTCTCGCCTCGGGTGACTGTCTGTGTGGAGTTTGCACATTCTCCCCGTGTCTGTGTGGGTTTGCTCCAGGTGCTCCGGTTTCCTCCCACAGTCCAAAGATATGCAGGTTGGGTGAATTGCACATAATGTTCAGCAACGTGTAGGTTAGGTGAATTAGTCAGGGGTAAATGTGTCTAGTAGGGGAATGGGTCTGTATGGGTTACTCCTTGGAGGGTCAGTGTGGACCCCTTGGGCCAAAGGGCCTGTTTCCACACTGTAAGGATTCTATGTTATCATGTCCTCAATCCCCTGCCATCCACCCCCTTCCCACTGGAGACTGTCTGTCCTTTCCAGTCTGGCATGAGAACACACCATTGTTGTGCCATTCTCACATCCCAATCACTTAATCTGAACTATCAACATTTTTTCACCACTAGCACCCTACATCCACTACCCCCACACCTCTCCCCCACCACCCCCTGTCCGTTCCCCTTACACTATCGTATGTCCTCCCCACTGTCCATTTCAGCTCTGATGAAGAACCATCTAGACTCTAAACGTGAGCTTGTTCTCTTTCCATGGATGCTGCCTGACCTGCTGTGATCTCCAACATTTGTTGTTTTCAGGAAATATTCACATGTTGGTTCATTAAAATTAATGTTAACACACACTGTGTGGGATCTTGTTCATAAGTACAAGTGTTCAGAAGTTGGACATTTGTAACTTGGGACCCCCCGTAATTTAAAAGGGGGATAACTGATTGTAAATGAATTAGATTAGATTACAGTGTGGAAACAGGCCCTTCGGCCCAACAAGTCCACACCGACCCGCCGAAGCGTAACCCACCCATACCCTTACATTTACCCCTTACCTAACACTTCGGGCAATTTAGCATGGCCAATTCACCCAACCTGCACATCTTTGGACTGTGGGAGGAAACCGGAGCACCCAGAGGAAACCCACGTAGACACGGGGAGAACGTGCAAACTCCACACAGTCAGTCGCCTGAGGCGGGAATTGAACCCGGGTCTACTGGTGCTGTGAGGCAGCAGTGCTAACCACTGTGCCACCGTGCCGCCCACAAGATGAAGATTAGAACACTTCATTACTTTTTATTGGTTGAAGAATGTCAGATATCATCATAACTGCAGTCTGTTTTGGCTTCACAGTAACAAGCAGAATACTACAGGAAGCATTGTGCTGTCTAAAGATATCATTTTGATAGTAGGAATGATAACAGCAATCACATAATAACACCTGTCATTTAAGCAGTTACTTGGATGCATCATAGTTAGAAGTTATGCTAATTAGGCTTTTCCAGAGAAATGCAGTCCACATTGTGATTCACTTTAAAAGTTCAGGATCAATATTGAGTTCAGGTTAATCCAAGTTCTTCAATAGCTGAGTAAATATTGAGCACCAGCACCTTATCCAAAAACAGATCAGGTACATCCAGATAGTACATTGTACATTAGTCTAGGTGTAAATGTTAAATCAATTACAGAGGAACCTCGATTATCCAAATATCAATTCTCCGAATTTCAGATTATCTAAATAAGATCTCAAGGTCCCATAACAACAATACATCAAAGAGGTAAGTGTATTCAGATTGCCTGCGGTGAAGAACATGTGACAATGCTGGCAAAAACAAAGAAACACAAGTAGCTCAAACAACTGCGATTGTAAGGATTAGTTACACAGCCCTTTGGAAAAGTAAGTACTTTATTCCCGTCACTTTACCGGGTCATTCATGAAAAAAATGGCAGAGACAGTAAACACATGCGCAAGGAGGTGCCTCGGTCTTTCTATCGCAACACTGAGTTCAGCGGAAACTGACAAATGATCTTGTGTTTGTAGAAGCTGTTTGGGACCTTGTTTAATGCTGGGATTTCATATATTTATGTGATGGCAAGGGTTTAGTCCTTCTCAGTTTAACCTGCAATTTGCAAAATGCAAAGATTAGTCTGATTAAATAACAGATTCATCAAAACTATAGATTTAAACAAACTCTCCGGTACAGCACAGTGTTAAATCTGTCTGGCTTCCCTTCTTTTAGGTCAAATCGATTATTTGAATAATCAGTTATCTAAACAAAATACTGCCTGCCTGACTCGTTCAGATAATTAGGGTTCCTCTGGATATCATTAAGGATAACTAGGTGATGCATGATAATTGATTGTGTTTGAGCACATAAAGAAAGATGACAGGCCTGAGTTCAAGTCCCGTCTGCTCTGAAGGTATGTAATATCATCTTTGAGCAGGTTGATTAGAAAATATCTAAAACATTGAAACATCTTAGATACTTTTCAAAATAAAGTAAAAAGGTAGCTGGGTCCCTGGGAATGCAGAGGTGGTATCCCAAAAACTGTGCCAAAAATCTGGGTTCAAGATCCACTCTAAAGATGTGCCATAACATGTCTGATCAGATTGATTAAACACATTTAAAAAGAGCCCCATTCCTTGGTTTCTAACATATCACTAGGCTTGGATCCAGTTGTCGTTGTGTTGCCCAAGCTTTCTGTAAAGCTCATTGTTTCTCTTCTTACAAGGCAAACTCACTTCCACCACCATATAGAAGGGCAGCAGATACCACCAGAAAGATCCCCCCCCCCAGACCTCTCACCATCTTGACTTGGAACTACATCACCATTCCTTCAGTGCCATTGGGTCAAAGTCCTGGAGCTCCCTCCCTAAAGCACTGTGGGTGTCGCCACAGCCCACAGATTGCAGTGATTCAAGAAGGCAGCTTACTACCTTCTCACGGGCAATTTGGGGCAGAAAACAAATGTTGCCAGCAAAGCCCACATCCCATGAATGAAGAAATAAATAAAAACAAAAAGGCAATCATCGGCAGTTGTGAAGCAGATGAATCAAGACCACACCACCCAGACTGGGGGTTCTGATGTTTCTTTCCATGACCTTAGCGTGTTCCAAAGATTTTTACACCTGATGAATTACTTTTGAAGTGTACAAAGTTAAAAATCACATAACACCAGGTTATAGTATAATAGGTTTAATTGGAAGCACTAGCTTTCGGAGCACTGCTCCTTCAACAGGTGGTTGTGGAGTCTAAGATTGTTAAGATGACCACCTGATGAAGGAGCAGCGCTCCGAATGCTAGTGCTTCCAATTAAACCTATTGGACTATAACTTGGTATTGTGTGATTTTTAACTTTGTCCACCCCAGTCCAACACCGGCATCTCCAAATTTTGAAGTGTAGTCAGTGTTGCACTAGAGGGTAATGCAGCAGCCAATTAGTGCACATTGTTGGATCCCAAAGTCTAATGATAGTAACTGGATGATCTGATTGTAAGTGCTGGCTATGGAGCCAGAATGGGCCAGGACACTGGAGAGAACACCAACCCCTACCTCACTAAATTCTTCTTTAAAATAAGGATCATGAGACATAGAAGCAAAAGTAGGCCATTCAACCCATCGAATCTGCTCCACCACTCAATGAGATCATGGTTGAGCTGATAATCTACTTTTCTGCCTTTTCCCCACAACTCTTGATTCCCCTTACTGATTAAAAATCCATCATCTCAGCCCTGAATATATATAATGACCTAACCTCAACAGCCCTCTGTAGTAATAAACTCCACAAATTCAATACTCTCTGACAGAAGGTACTCCTCCTCATCTTTGTCCTAACTGGGGCACCCCTTACTGAGATTATGTCCTCTGGTCCTAGACTGTCCCACAAGGAAAACAATCTCTCCATATGTAACCAGTAATGCCCTCTAAGAATCTTATAGGTTTAAAAAAACGGCTCATTTCTCATTCTTTTGAAGGCCAGTAAGTACAGGCCCAACTTTCTCAAACTCTCTTCATAAGAAAATTCTTCACCACCAAACTTCAGCCGAGTCAACATTTTCTGGCCTGCCTCCAATACAGTAGAATATTCTTAGATAAAGGGACCAGAACTGTTCGTACATGCTAGGTGTGATCTAGCTAGTGCCGTGTATAGTTTTAGCAAGATCTCCCTATGTTTATACTCCATTCCGTTTGAAATGAATGCCAATGTTCCATTTGCTTTCCCTATTACCTGCTGAGCTTGTATGCTGCCTTTTTGTTCTTATACGCACAAGGACCCCCTAAATCTGTCCGCATTGCAGCTTTCAGCAATCTTTTTCTATTTAAATAAAATTGATCTCCTCCATTCATTTTGCCAAAGTGCATAACTTCACATTTTCCCACATAATATTCCGTCTGGTAAGTTTTTGCCCACTCACTTCATCAAGAGTGCAGACGATTTGTGGCAACTTCATCACCAACCTTCCCAATTATATTTGTGATATCTTCAAATTTGGCAATATACATTCTCTTCTCTCATTCAAGTTATTGAAATATATTGTGAATAATTGCGGCCCCAACACTGATCCTTGTGGCACTGCACTTGTTCCAGGTGACTGTATTAATTAGAATCAGAACTAAGTGGATCTCATTAACTATTAGTTCCTTGATTGGGATTGTTGACCTGGACCATTCAGAGAGCCCTGGCTGACAGATATAAATAGGAGATTCAGAGTTGAAAGGGCAGCACGGTGGCTCAGTGGTTAGCACTGCTGCCTCACAGCACCGGGGACCCAGGTTCAATTCCAGCCTTGGGTGACTCTCTGTGCAGTTTGCATGTTCTCCCTGTGTCTGTGCGGGTTTCCACTGGGTGCTCCAGTTTCCTCCCTCCAATCCAAAGATGTGCAGATTAGGTGAATTGGCCATGTCAAATTGCCTGTAGTGTTCAGGGATGCGTACGTGCGTTAGTCAGGGAACTGGAGAGTAAAAGGATAGGGATACTCTTCAGAGGGTCAGCGTGGCCCTCAGAGGGTCAAAATGGCCTGTTTCCACATTGCTGGGATTCTGTGATTCTCAGGTCTCCACAGTCCAGGGACTGGCTCTGAGCTGGATGGTCAGAGGCCATGTACTGTGCACATGTAAATAAAGGGTGACTTGGTGATGGGATACCAGCCTCTTTGCAGTTATTTCAATGACCAGAATGAAAATGCCCTTTGCATTCCAGCTCTGCCAATGCTTGCAGTATTTCATATTAGAGGTTTAAATCTTAACTGAAACTGCATTGAAATTTAGTTTGGGGGTATATCCATGAATCGTACTGCCAATATGGTATTATTAAAACCTCTGGGTCAACATTAATTGAAGTTAAAAAACTTTGTTCATCTGACTAGTTGTGAATGATAAAGCGAGGCAGCATTAAGATTAGATTAGATTAGATTAGATTACTTACAGTGTGGAAACAGGCCCTTCGGCCCAACAAGTCCACACTGCCCCGCCGAAGCACAACCCACCCATACCCCTACATGTACCCCTTACCTAACACTACGGGCAATTTAGCATGGCCAATTCACCTGACCTGCACATCTTTGGACTGTGGGAGGAAACCGGAGTACCTGGAGGAAACCCACGCAGACACGGGAGAATGTGCAAACTCCACACAGTCAGTCGCCTGAGGCAGGAATTGAACCCAGGTCTCTGGCGCTGTGAGGCAGCAGTGCTAACCACTGTGCCACTGTGCCACCCACACTGCATGTAGTTCAGAATTCTTATCAAGGGACTGAACTCAGTTGAATAACTCATCAAAATTAGGAAGGGGAACAGGAAGAAGTTACAGTGATGTGGTGAGGAGGCAAGGGGAAAGGAAGGGGGAGGAGGAAATAAACTCTGGAGGGCATAGACTGCATGATGATGAGGAGAAAGATTTCTAAAAGCTTCTATAATATCTCCTGCTTCTTATTTCAAGAAGGCTGCGAAGTTCTGATAAAGGAAATGAAATTAATTTTGTCAGATTCACATTGAGTTGTACTGTACTACATCCAGATTAAGCATTGAACTACCTGCAGTTATTCAAATATTATCTTTTCCTGGACATTATTTCTCTTTTACTTTCCATTTTGTTTTTCCTGATTGTCTCCTAGCCACTTGGCACCCTCTACTGTCCTGTGTAGATGTGACATTGAAAGGGTAGTTTGAACATTTATTGTTGATCAATAGATGTCAATGAGGCCAATAGAAAAGAAAGTCAGGCCAGATGTAAGACAAGTCAATGATTAATTATCATCCCAATTACCATTCACTTTTTGTGTGACAACATACAATGTTCACAACAAAGAGACAGGCCATTCAGCCCAACAGATTCACGTTTACCATTGGACTGGCCATACATAGGTGGAGGCAGTGAGTCAAGACGACAAATTCTATTGTACATACCACCAGGGACTGATTAGTCTTGCAACTCTAACAGGATTTTATGATTTGTTTTTGAGCAGGATTGTGTAGCATGCTTAGTTGCAGGTCCAATGGATATGAATTTGGACCTGCCAGTAAGAACAGCATAAGTTTTAGTAATTTCGTCATGACTATGTCACTCCAAATATTAAGTTTGCAGGTATGCAAGGAGGAAGGCAATGGTTTAGAGGTATTATCACTCAATTATTAATCCAGGGATGCAGGCAATATTCTGGGGACCTGGGTTCAAATCCTGTGATGGTGGAATTTGAAATCAATTTTTAAAAATCTGGAATTAGGGTCAAATGATGATCATGAAATCATTGTCGATTGTTGGCAAAACTGATCTGGTTCACCTACGCCCTTTAAGGAAGGAAATATTATCCTTACCTGGTCTGGCTTACATGTGACTCCAGGACCACAGCAATGTGATTGATTTTTAACTGCCCTCTGGGCAATTAGGGATGGGTAATAAGTACTGGTCTAGCCAGTGATGCCCTCATTCTGTGAACAAATATTGAAAAAATATATGCGTGGGATGGCCTTAAAACCTCGCAAATTCCCAAGTACTCACACTGCATGTAAAAATCCAACAAACCATTGGGTACCCCAAATATACATGTGTGAGACCAACTCGGCATAATCTCAAGGACTGCCCATCATCACTGGGCTTGTGGCAGGATAGCTGGTTATAGTCAAGTTCAAACTGAGCAAACAACTCTCCCTGTTTGAATGGGACATTCAGGACTATCAAAACTGAAGTCTGGTGTCGGGGAAACTCACAGCCTTCAGACATTACATGATCAGACAGGTTTGCTGCTTGCTTGATGGCATCTTTTCACCAGAAAGATTGGGAAATTGAGGATACATCGGGCTTCCAGGAAATGTATGTGGGCAATCATGAACGGGAGCAACAGAAGATTACACTTCCCTTGGATAAACTGGAGACAGTAAAACCCAGACTGGCTGCCTTTTCTGGGATAGACTGACTGCACAAGCCAGGGACTGAATCTCAAATGTACACTGGGTTATTTAACAGCTGACACAATTGTGTTATAGACCAAAAACAAGTTGCAGATGCTAGAATCCAAAGTAGACAGGCAGGAGGCTGGAAAAACACAGCAAGCCAGGCAGCATCAGGAGAAGTTGATGCTTCAGTTGTAACCCACTAGGAACAGAAGTTCAAATAGAGTTTGTTCTGGTAAATTACAGAGATCCAGTGTACACACAGGAGTGCTTACTGTTTCATTATTAATCATCAGTGATGTTATAACACTGTTGGGATGCCATCCTGTCAAACAATGCTATAGTTCAGACAACAAAAAAAGCACAGTTCTGTGGAAGGGTCACCAGACACAAAACGTTAACCCTGATTTCTCTTCACAGATGCTGCCAGACCTGCTGAGCTTTTCCCAGCAACTTCTCTTTTGGAACAAGAAATCACAGCCTGTTCTGATGTTGTTCTTCATCCTCAGAGGTCATAAGGGAAGGCAATAGAACTAAATGATTACTTGGGCATCATTTCAAAGTTGCTGGGGTCTGGCCAACATATATCCCTCCATCAATACAAGCTTCAAACAGGTTTAGCGATGTTAGCTCAGTTGGCTGGAAGGCTGGTTATGGCAAGTAAGGTAATGCCAACAGTATCTTGTAGCTGCTGCTGTTACTGTGACGGTCTCTCCTTCTCATGCTCTCCCTCTGTCTGAGGTGTGGTGACCAGTTGTCTCTCCCTAATTAAAGAGTGGAATGGAGGCAGCTACTTTTTATATGACTATTACTGTCTACCTCCATTTTCACTCCTGAACTTTTGACTCTTTATTGGAAAGTGCCATTGTCACATAATGATAGAATATCAGCGGGCCAGCACCCTTAAAACCAGATCTTATCTTGACTAGGAATGAAGAATGGATGCTGAGTAGTCTTGAAGGTGATGTAAGTGGAATCACATTTCAACACAGTGAGAACCTTCAGCAGAATCAGAGAGAAGATCGCGGTTGGCAACAGAAAAAAGGGCAAAGCTACATTTGTCTCCAGAACTGCAGTGGGGATGGTGACTACTTTTTCTCCTTGACCTTGTCTTTCTCAATACATTTCTTATTATTGCTCCCTCTTCAGATAACCTGAATTTTGGGATTTCAAAGTAGATTCACTTGAACACGGGTAAGTGAGAATTGTAGAAGCTAGATCACTGAAAATATTGAAAGAGGAGGTAGGTAGATTTTCAGGAAGTTGAAAGCTATTAGGAACTTGCACAAGAAAGGAGTTGAGACCCAGGCAGATCAGGCATGTTCTTGATGAATGAGAAGGTAGGATTTTTTCTCCTATTTCTTGTATTCTAGGACTTCTGGTGTCAATTGGAGGCTTATGCTTGGACTATGGATGTTGGCACATGCCTTACCTCCTTAAGATGTCCCTTTCTCCTGTTGGTGCTATGTGCCAAATGTAACAGTGGTAAAGGGCCAACGAAGGCTATTTTGAACAGTGAGGACTGGTGCCATATTGTTACTGAATCACTTGAAAGCCAAAAAGTCAGATTTCTTTCAAAGCCACATTCCCAGAAACATGTACCTCTTTTATTTTGTTCAACTAGATTCTGATTTCCATTATTTAAAAATCTTATTCAGGTGCAAGACGAAACATGTTTTGGATTGAGCACACATTATGTAAACATTTTGTTCAGTATTGTGTTCTTAATTGTGACTTATTTGTGCTTTTCCTATCTGTGTGACAACCACGGCAACAATTCTACAGATTTATGGTCGCAGAATCCCTACAGTATGGAAGCAGGCCATTTGGCCCATTGAGTCCACAACTGCCCCTCCAGAGAGCATCCCACCCCCTACCCTATCCCTGTAACCCTGCATTTCCCATGGTTATTCCACCAAGCCTACACATCCCTGGACACTACGTGCAATTTCCCACGGCTAATTCACCTAACTTGCATATCGTTGGACTGTGGGAGGAAACCGGAGCACTTGAAGGAAATGCGCGCAGACACGGGGAGAATGTGCAAACTCTACACAGTCGCCTGAGGCTGGAATCTAACCGAGTCCCTGTCATTGTGAGGCAGCAGTGCTAACCACTGAGCTACCATGCCAACTTTGTTTGTGCAAATGCAAGCTAAGAGTCTGCGAAGGGATACCAATAGGATAAGTGAATGAACACATATTTGGCAGATGAAGGATAATGTGGATAAATGTGAGTTTATCCACTTTAGCATGAAGGATACGGGAGAAAGAAAAAACATAATACCATATAAATGGTAAGAGACTGCAGAAGTTTGCAATAGAAAGGGATCAGAGTGTTGTTGTATGTGAATAACAATGAGTTAGCAGGCAGGTACAGTAATTAGAAAATTCATTGGAACATTGGGTCTTTATTGCAAGGAAACAAGACTGTAAGAGTATGGCAGTCCTACTACAGCTATGCAGGCCATTTGTTTACTGGAGTACTATGCACAATTTTGATCTTTTTAAGAAAGATATACATGCACTTGAAATAGTTCAGAGAAGGTCCACCAGACTGATTCCTGAGATGGAAATGTTGTCTTATGATGAATGGTTGACCAGGTTGCACCTATATTCACTGGAGTTGGAAGGTAACAAGCTTGAGAGGGCTTGACAGGATTTAGAGCATGTTTCCTTCCTGTGGGGGAATTTAAACAAGGGGGCACAAGTTAAAGACATTGTGTTTGCCATTTAAGATAGAGATGTGGAAGAATTTCATCTCTCAAAGTTGTGTTAGTATTTGGAATTCTTTTACTCAGCAAAGCAGTTGAGGCTAGGTTTTGAATATAGGATCGTAGAATTCCTATGATGAGGAAAGAGGCCATTCAGCCCAGAGAATGTGCACTGACCCGCTGAAGAGTGTCCCACCCAAACCCAGCCCCCTACCCTATCCCCCTAACCTGTTGTGTAATATAATGGTTCTGAAAGGGTTAATGTTAGAGACTGTATTAGGAACTTCTCCAACCTGATTATGTCATATAGTCTTCCATGAGGTAAAATAGAGGCTAGCTCAAGATCTCAATGGAGGCAGGTGGGTCATCAATGTCCTCATAATCTTAGTTATTTTGGTTAAGAAGGCAATGTATGCTTATTGTTTGAATGCAATAAACAGAATCTTGCTAAGACAATTGTCTCTTCTCATCAAAACTCATTAGCAGTTCATCCTCTACCATTTGTAACTAAGTAGGTCCTTAGATTGTGTACCAGTACAGTGGTAGTGTCCCTATCTCTGAGTCAGGAGGCCTGAATTCAAGTCTTACCTGCTTCAGAATAGTGTAACAGCAACTCTGAACTGATAGATTAAAAGCTTTATGAAGTTGAGGGATCATTTGCTGCAGTGATTGGGTCCCTTTGTCTAGGGCCTAGAAGGCCTGGGTTCAAGTCCTATCTGCCACAGAGCTATGTTCATAATATGTCTGCACAGGTTGAATTTAAAAATACCTAGAAAGGTGGACTTAGCAGTTTGATTTTTGCTTTTATTACAGTGTCCGCAAAGGGCTGTCTAACTCCAGTAAGTCTTATTTTGAAAAAGTGGAAAGGAGGATTGGTGGCAGCACTCTGTACCAATCATTAGTTGATAGTGGCGTGTTCCACAGCACGTACAATACACACTTTCCCTGAATAAGAGCGAGCCATTTAGGACTCAGGAAAGGAGAAATTTCTTCATTCAGAGAGAGGTGAATCTTTGGAATGTTGGTAAATTTTTGGAATGGCCCGCTTCCACACTGTAGGAATTCTATGATTCAGTCAAAGAGTTGTAAAAATTCTAATTTTCAACATGGGATGTCAGTATCACTGTTTAGATGAGCATTTAATACCCAATCCCAATTTCCCAGAGGGCAGTTAAGAGTCAATGACATTGCTGTGGGTTTGCAGTCACTTGTAGGACAGACCAAGGGCTCTTTGGGTGCAATGGTAGTTAGCCCCGTGATTCAGAGGTGTGTGAAAATTTTTCTGAACTGGTTAGAAAATATCTGTAAGACAATAGGTTTCCTTCCCTCAAGGAAATAAGTGAATGGATGAGTATTTACAACAATTGACAATTATATATTCACTGATTATTTGCAGGTTTTATTGAATTCAAATGCCACAATATGGCTCAGTGGGACTCACCCCAAGTCCTCAGAACATTAGCTAGACACCCTGGGTTACTAGTGTGTTGCTGGAAAAGCACAGCAGGTCAGGCAGCATCCTGATGAAAGGCTTCTGCCTGAAATATCAATTTTCCTGCTTCTCGGATGCTGCCTGACCTGCTGTGCTTTTCCAGCAACACACTCTCAACTCTGATCTCTAGCATCTGCAGACGTCATTGTCTCCCACTCTGGACTACTAGTCCAAATACATTATCAGTACTTTACTGCATCCCTCTATAACTGGAAGATATTCCTCAAGTTTATATTGAGCTTCACTGGAACATCCCCATTCCTTTGCTTTGTAATTCAGTGTTTTATTGGCTATGTGCAATCAATTTAATTCTTAACTGTTATGATATGCACATGTTGTCTACATTCATGTTTAATATTTTTATATATTTGTGCATGGGATTATAATGTTAAAATCTCTCCATGTATCTAATATTATGCCACATAACGCTTTGAGAAAAATATAGAAGATCCCATAGGTGAAATTACACAGCTATTTGGGTGGCACGGTGGCTCAGTGGTTAGCACTGCTGCCTCACGGCGCCAGAGACCCGGGTTCAATTCCTGCCTCAGGCGACTGATTGTGTGGAGTTTGCACATTCTCACCGTGTCTGCGTGGGTTTTCCCCGGGTGCTCCGGTTTCCTCCCACAGTCCAAAGATGTGCAGGTCAGGTGAATTGGCCATGGTAAATTGCACGTAGTGTTAGGTAAGGGGTAAAATGTAGGGGTATGGGTGGGTTGCGCTTCGGCGGGGTGGTGTAGACTTGTTGGGTCGAAGGGCCTGTTTCCACACTGTAAGTAATCTAATCTAATCTAATCTAAATTTGCTGAAGAGGCAGTGAACAAGTTAGAACATAGGCACCGATACAGAGAGTATTAGAAATCTAGAGCAACACCAAGCAAACACCAGAGACACTCAGCAGGTCAGGAAACATCCAGTAGGAAACACAGAAAGCATTTCAAACAGAAGCTTGATTTACCAAACATAAAATACAGACCTGAAGTAAAGCAGGACTAAAACTCCCAAAGTCCACTCTGATAAACATGACATTAAACACAGCTCTCTCTGATAATCAGACTACTCCTGAGCTTCTCTCAAGCTCTGCTCAGGGTTGCATGGTTAGTTACATCACCATCATTAAGATGTTCATTCCCTATTATACCAAATCAGTTTTAATAATTGTAGAGTCAAGGTTTTAAAGCAGTGCAAAATCTATTCACAACACAGGAGGAATGTTGTCTGAATGATCTACATCAAATGCTGAGTAGGTTGTAGCCACAATCCTCTTTGCTGGTTGGGATCTATAGGACCTGCTTGGTCTAGTGTGGTAGAGGAAAACCCACTGATCCTTCCAGGAGAAGTGACTCTTGTCTTAAATCAAATCACAGAATCTCTACGATGCAGATAGAGGTCATTTAGGCCATCGAGTCAAGGGTATCCCAGTGAGACCCATCCCTGTGTTCCCCATGCCTGCATATCCCTGAGCAACTTAGCATGGCCAATCTACCTTAGCTGCACAGCTTTGGATTGTGGGAGGAAATCTGCACAGACACAGGGAGCATGTTCAAACTCCACACAGACAGTAGCCTGAGGGTGGAATCGAACCTGGGTCCCTGCTGTTGTGAGGCAGCAGTGCTAACCACTGACCGTGCTGTCCACATAACACACGATGTAGTTTATTGCATGATTGCAACAAAGTACAATTTACACAGGATTGTTCCAGAGTCTGTGAGGAGGACCTAGGTAGTTAGTCTTACTCCTTCAAACTATCCTCCCACCAAGTCCATATTTGCTGGTGCCAGTGATCAGCATGATGGACTAAATGAACAATTCTGTGATTGTATGATATGACATCATGGGTTGAGGGTGGTGGGGAAGGCACTCCTCAGTGTTAACTCTTTCAGACACTTACACCTTCATACAACAGGGAGGACAAAATACTTTGGAACAAATTAGCCATTGTTAGTAAACTAGAAAATTATCCCGGCACAAAATAAAAGTTGCAGAGCATTGAATATGTATCACATCTTTCTGACTGAGTTCTCAACTCAACCGTATTTTGGTCAAATCCATTTTTGGGAAGAGCCCAGCCTTTGTTTTGGTACTGTCAACAAATCACTGGCCCACAAGCAAAACAAGTACATAACAACTAGGGGATAGACAAAGGTGCTGAAAGAGAGTTATACCAGGCTCAAAATGAGAATCTGTTTCTCTCTCTACTGATGCTGGCAAACCAGTATTCTCTGTAATTGTTTTGGAGGAGATAGACAAGATTTTTCTGAACTTTGATCTAAAAGGACTTTGATGTTGAGAATAATTTATGATGTTTTATCCATGAATGAAAAGGAGTTTAGTGATTGCAATGAGGATTGAAGGAGATTCTCTTATTTGCACCAACACATTCCCAAACACACATCTCCAGGCTTGTCTGGCCTAAATTACATATTTAAGATGTTGGAACAATAACATGGTAAATTGAAGTAAGTTGCCCTGACAGACCCTTAGGCTTCCTATGACTGATTTTTTTGTTTGTAACGTACATGATAAAGACATTGTCTGTGCTAAAGGTCTTTTCAAACACAGACTGAACAGAATATCCCACATTTAATTTGTAAAGTGTTCCTTCTCTCCCCTGCTCAGAGATTCACATTCCAATCTTGGCTCCCACCTCCCTCCAAGAACATGGCTCTTTGCATAATTTCCATTTTTAAGCTAAAATATTTGGAAAGTTTGCTCATTTTAAATTCACTGTTTTACTACACGGAAGTGAATGGGCCTGTTCTTGAGCCTGTTCCCAAGTCGACGTGTTTGCAAGTTGGAACACAATGTGCAACAATATGAAGGAGTCATCTGTAAGTACAGGAAATGCTCAGATGTCAAAAAATTACAGCCCTGTTTGGGATTGTGTTCATAAATCAGACTTGCATAAATTGGGGACACCCTATATTAGGTCTTGGAATTAAACACAAACTTTTTCTTTCATGAGATGTGGGTGTCACTGGCAAGGACAGCATCTCTTGCCCATTCCTTCTTGCCCTTGAATTGAGTAGGCTTTGCAGAGTGAAGCTGAAGTCAATTTGTAGTAACATGTAAGCCAGTCTAAGTGAGATGGCAGATTCAATTCCCAAAAGGACATCAGTGAACAGAAAGTTTTTTTTAATTGGAAAAAAAAATCAAAATTGTTGCATGGCTTCTGTTACTGAGATTAGCTTTCAGTTTTAGTTTAGCTTTAACTAATTGAATGAGACCGTTTCATTTACATTCAACCAGATGTCAAGATGGTATTTGAACCCCAAGGTGGTTAGCCTGGATCCACAATTACCTCGTTCAGTGACATTACCACCACAACATTGATTCATAGAATTCCTACAGTGTGGAAACAGGCCATTTGGCCCACCAAGTCCATATCGAACCTACGAAGAGTATCCCACTCAGATCCATTCCCCTACCGTATTACCCTACTTTTCCACTGACTACCTAGCGTACACATCCCTGAACACTATGGGCAATTTTAGCATGGTTAATTCATTAACGTGGATTGTGGGAGGAAACCAGAGCACCTGGAGTAAACCCACGCAGACATAGGGAGAACACACAAACTCCACACAGTCGGTCATCCAAGGCTAGAATCAAACCTAGGTCCCTGGCGCTGTGAGGCAGCAGTGTTAACCACTGAGTCACCGTGCTATTCCCTGAATCTTAGTATGTCGGAAAACACAGTGGTCCACTACATTACTGCTGTTACTTCAATGGCAGCAGCACAGACACCAGGTGAGTAGTTGCTCCCACTGAGTGTCTGGTAACACCAGTGAAGAGGAAGCAGATCCAATGAATGCCACGGGCACCATGATATGGGAACAACTTCAGTTAAAGCAGGAAAACAATGGATCAATGCCAGCTTCACTTAGTTCAAGAAGTCTGTTCAATGCCACCTTCTCATAGACAACTTGGAATGGGCAATAAATAATGACCAGCCAGTGAGGCCCATGTCCCACGTGAGAATAAAAAGAAGAGTTGGGATTGCCATCCAAGTGTGGGTTAAATTATCCCTCTTCACACAGAACTGAAGTGTGTTAGCAGTCGGTTTTGTTGTAGGATGAACTAAGGAGTCTCGGTTGCTTCTCCATTATGGTACTGAGGGAGAACCACTCTGTGACGCAGCAATCTATCAAGTGAGACATGTATCTGACAGCTACCTCTGCCCTCTCAGTTGGACACAATACACACCATTTTGAAGAAGAGCAGATCTCCTTGGTGCTGGGCTAGGATTTATCACTTAACCAATAACACTGTTTATCCAGTCATTAAGAGGTTTGTGGGATCTTGCAGTGCACCTGTAACTTGCTGCCATTCCTTCTTCACAACAGCAAGTATTCTTTGAAAGCCTATTTCATTCATTCGAAAGCATCCGGGAAAAAAAAACAAGGTTTGATTTGATTTATCACTGTCACATATACAAGATAATTAAAAGTTTTGCATGCTAACCTGACATAAATACATTAGGGTAATAGGACCGAATGCAGAATATAGTATTACAGCTGCGGAGAAGATGCAAAGAAAGATCAACTTTAATATGTGAGTGCTCTGTTCATAAGTCTAATGACAGCAGGGAAGAAGCTTTTTTTTAATCTGTTGGTACGCGTTTTCAAACTTTGGTATCTTCTGCCCGAAGGAAGAGGGTGGAAAACATTATAACTGGGATGGGAGGGTCTTTGATTATGTTGGCTGTTTTCCCAGCTGGGAAATATAGACAGAGTTAATGGAAAGAAGACTGACTTTCATGCAGGGCAAGGCAGCATTTCCAACTCGGGTGACTGGCTGTGTGGAGTTTGCACATCCTCCCTGTGTCTGTGTGAGTTTCCTCTGGGTGCTCCAGTTTCTTCCCACGATCCAAAGATGTGCAGATTGGGTGAATTGGCCGTTAAAATTGTCCATAGTGTTCAGGGATGTGTAAGTTAAGTGTATTATTCTGGGTTAAATGTAGAGCAGTAGGGGAATTACTCCCAGAAACTGCTGCCAATTGCTGTTCCACTCTCTTTCCTGCTAGGCTTCTCTCCTAGTCAATTCTGGCCAGCTCTTCCCTCATGCCTCTGTAGTTGTCTTTAGTCAACTCAAATACCACCTTCTCCCTCTCAAATTGCAGGTAAGTTCTATCATACTATGGTCACTGCCTCCTCAGGGTTCATTTCACCTTAAGCTCACTTGTCAAGTCTGCCTCATTGCACATCACTAAATCCAGAATTGCCTATTTCCTAGTTGCCAATTTGCCTGACCACGCTCATTAATAAGATTTTGGGGTCCATTGTGAAGGATGAGATTCCTGAATACTTGGAAGTGTATGGTAAAATAGGACAAAATCAACATGGTTCAATCAAGGGAAGGGCAGGCCTGACAAATCTGTTAGAATTCTTTGAGAAGGTAATGAGCAGGTTAGACAAAGGAGAGCCAATGGATATTATCCACTTGGACTTCCAAAAGGCCTTTGACAAGCTGCTGCACAGGAGGCTGGTGAGTAAATTAAGAGCCCATGATGTTTGAGGCCTGGTACTAACATGGATAGAAGGTTGACTGACTGACAGAAAACAGAGAGTGGTGATAAAAGAGTCCTTCTCAGGATGGCAGTGGGTGACTAGTGAAGTTCCGCAAGGGTCAATGTTGGGACTACAACTTCTCACTTCATACAATTATGATCTAGATGAAGGAACTGAGTGCATTCTGGCTAAGTCTGCAGATGATACAAAGGTAGGTGGAGAGACAGGTAGTGTTGAGGAGGCAGGGATGCTGCAGAAGAATGTAGACAGGTTAGGAGAGTTGACAAATAAGTGGCAGATGTTTATACAGTGTGGGAAAGTGTTGAGGTCATGTACTTTGGTAGAAAGAATAGATGTATAGACTATTTTCTAAATGTGGAGAAAATTCAGAAATTTGAAGTACAAAGGGACTTGGGAGTCCTCATCCAGGATTCTCTTAATGTGAACTTGCTGGTTGAATCGGTCGTAAGGTAGGCAAATGCAATGATGGCATTTATTTTGAGAGAACTAGAATATAAAGCAGGGATGTATTTCTGACACTCTATAAGGCTTTGGTAAGACCACATTTCATACAGCAGACACCCCATCCCCCCTTCAAACCCACCTTCAGAAGCAGTGAGAGGGTGAGAGAGCAGAGTGGCAAGACAATTTCCATCCATTACAAGGGACCGGTCGCGTGGTTGTGATACCAGCTCCTGACTCAGCCAATTAACTCTTAGAGCATGCTTTTACTATCCAATCAAGGTTAGTGGGTGGGCTTTGGAAGTTGAAGGGAAAGTTGGAGGTATTCCAAGATTGAGGCTGCCTTTGCAGTAGAGCGAGAGAGCACCTCAAGATAGCAGGGCTCGCATTACAACTTGCTTTATCATATAAAACATGCCTTTAGCAACTCCATAGGGCAGCTGATAGTTACTGTTATGATGGGCACAAAGGAACATAGGAACTGGAGTAGGTCAACCAGCCCCTCGAATGTGTTCCACCATTGAATGAGATCCTGGCTGATCTGAGGCCTAACTCCTTTGCCTGTCTTTGGCCCACATCCCTTAATATCTTTGCTTAACGAAAAGTTATTTATTTCAAATTTAAAATTCGCAACTGATCCAGCATCCAGTGCTGTTTGTGGAAGAGAGTTCCAACCTTCTCCCACCCTTTGTGTGTGGAAGTGCCTCCTAATCTCTCTCCTGAATGGTCTGGCCTTAATTCTCAGACTATGCCCTGGTTCTAGAAGCACCAATGAGTGGAAGTAGTTTCTGTAGCTACCCTGTTTTCTGTTAGTAACTTGAAGACTTCAATCAGATCACTCATCTGCATGCTAAATTCTCAGGAAAACAGGCCTAATTTGTGTAATCTCTCCTCAATTCCTCATGATGGCAGGGAGGTGAAAGAAAGTTGGCTGGATTACTTAAACTGTGTCTAGGAAGCCTTCTTCAGTCACTTCTTGGTTACTACTGGGCGGGACTTGCCAAGAACAGCTGGAAAATCCTTTCATTCCTTAAAGGAGCTTTATTTGACCACCTACTACCTGTGCTTTACAGCCCCTGGAGTATTTTGCCAGAGGCAGAATAATGCATTGGTACCCTTCTTCCTTCCCACGAATTCTCCCAGTGACTTATTTCTCTATGGCAATGGGATTGCATAGCGTGTGAAAGGGTTGCCAACACTGCAGGTTTATCCCTGAGTCTCAAGAAATCATAGGCTAATCTCCAGAGCAACAATGCAGCAAATTAGGAGAAAAAGAATCATGGGGCCATTAAAAAAATTCTTTGAACCACTATGTTTGTTACTTATTTAATTATCTCACTCGAAAAAAAGACGGGCTTTTTATCATACTTTGGATGTGATTTCCTTTCCAAATGGGATGAAATCAGGCACACCTCAAAAATGAGCATGTTGGGAGGCTAAGGGCAGGAGTGAGAGGTCAGGGGCACAGGCAGTCATGTGACATGGCATCTCTAGGATCATGAGCACAGCAGGTCAGTTGGCATCCGATGAGCAGGGAAATTGACGTTTCGGGCAAAAGCTCTTCATCAGAAATCGATTTTCCTGCTCCGCGGATGCTGCCTGACCTGCTGTGCTTTTCCAGCACCACTCTAATCTTGACTCAGATCTCCAGCATCTGCAGTCCTCGCTTTCACCCAGATCTCTAGGATCATGGTCAATCAGACGTGTAAAAGCCCCAGGAGCATGAGCACTCCCAAAGAGTTTATTATGCTGCACAGGAGACAGGCAGACAGCTTCCTTTGTTTCACTGAAGTAAGTGCTTTCTAAAATGATTTTGGAAAATCCCTATCAAACAAGTTGTTGACAGGAAATGTCCAAACTCAGCAGAGGAAAGAACTGGGATCAGCAATGCGCTGCAGTGCCAGTGAAGGAGAAAATGTCCATTGCTGACACTGTCTGTCACTGTGATATGACAAGTGCCTACTCAAGTTCAACACCAATTTGGACACCTCTATGATAGACCAAAGGAGATTAAGTAACAGATTATAAAGGCACCATCTGATCACGAACAGTGCACAATGGAGCACTATGAATGCTAATCATGTCTTTAAGAACATAAGAAATAGGAACAGGTGTAGTCCATTCGGCATCTTGAACTTCCTTTGAAAACCAACCTGTTCAGAGATGTTATTACCCACCTCCGCAGCAGGTGGGATTTAAAGCCAGGCCTCCTGGCTCAGAGGTGGGAAACTGCTGCCTCACAGCACCGGGGACCCAGGTTCAATTCCAGCCTCAGGCGATTGTCTGTGTGGAGTTTGCACATTCTCCCCCTGTCTGCGTGGGTTTCCTCCAGGGGTGCTCCAGTCTCCTCCCACAAAGATGTGCAGGTTAAGTAAATTGGCCATAGTGTTCAGGGATGTGTAGGTTAGGTCAGGGGTAACTATAGGGTAGGGGGAGTGGGTCCAGGTAAGTTACTCTTCAGAGGGTCAGTGTGAACTTGGGCTGAAGGGCCTGTTTCCATACTGTAGGGAGTCTAGTAACATTGCAGCTCTACCATTCAGTACTATCATAGCTGATATGATTGTGACTATAACTTTTTTAAATAGTGAATTACTTTAAATTATTTTCTAAAATTAAATTAATCACATTTTTTCAATTGACAGAGGGTTATAACAAAGACCAGTTAATCCTGTTTAGTTACATTCCAGAGACATTAAAAAGCTGTTTGGTAACAGTGATTTGGAGACGCCGGTGTTGGACTGGGATGTACAAAGTTAAAAATCACACAACACCAGGTTATAGTCCAACAGGTTTAACTGGAAGCACACTAGCTTTCAGAGCGCCGCTCCTACACCACAGCTTTTAGTAAAGTCACACTATTATGCAATAAGGAAAGCTTTCCAGATGCTAATACTTCCATTCTCCATAACCTTCAGGTCATTCAAACTCAGCTTTCTATTTCTTAACTCTCACCAAATTCTGTTCCCCCGATGTCACTGTTGTCTGTGAAATTAAAGCTTCAATTTAAACAAAAATTCAATTTTAAAATTCTGAAAGAGCTGCAGATGCTGGAAATCTGAAATAAAAACAGAAATTGCTGAAAAGAAACCTCAGCAGGTCAGGCCCCACGAAATTTACTCTGATTCCAATTCAATTTTAAAATTCACTTCCTTGTTTTCAGATCACTTCCTGGCCTTTCTCCTTTCACTGTCACCTTCTCCAGTCTTAAAAGCCTCAGATCTCTGCATTTGGGCGGCACGGTGGCACAGTGGTTAGCACTGCTGCCTCGCAGCGCCAGAGACCCGGGTTCAATTCCCGCCTCAGGCGACTGACTGTGTGGAGTTTGCACGTTCTCCCCGTGTCTGCGTGGGTTTCCTCCGGGTGCTCCGGTTTCCTCCCACAGTCCAAAGATATGCAGGTCAGGTGAATTGGCCAGGCTAAATTGCCCGTAGTGTTAGGTAAGGTGTAAATGTAGGGGTATTGGTGGGTTGCGCTTCGGCGGGGCGGTGTGGACTTGTTGGGCCGAAGGGCCTGTTACCACACTATAAGTAATCTAATCCTCGAATTCTGCCTTCTTAACCATCACTCAATCATTCCTTTAGCTGTTTCAAGCCTAAAACCTGGAATTAAAGTCATAGAATCCCTGAGGTGCAGAAAGAGGCCATTTGGCCTGTCAAGTCTGCACCAACCCTCCACACCAACTCCTCCACCTTTTAGATTAGATTCTTTACAGTATGGAAACAGGCCCTTCAGCCCAACAAGTCCACCTGGATCCTCCAAAGAGTAACCTACCCAGATCCATTCCCCTACTCTATATTTACCCTTGACTAATGCACCTAACACTACGGGCAATTTAGCATGGCCAATTCACCTGAACTGCACATCTTTGGACGGTGGAAGGAAACCATAGCACATGGAGGAAACCCACACAGACACAGGGAGAACGTGCAAACTCCACACAGACAGTTGCCTGAGGCAGGAATTGAACCTAGGTCCCGAGTGCTGTGAGGCAGCAGTGCTAACCACTGAGCCACCATGCTGCCCTTATCCCTGTAACCCCACATTTCCCATTGGCTAATCCACCTAACCTGCATTTCTTTGGACTGTGGGGGTCTCCAGAGTATTGGCAGAAACCCCCACGTGTTTACAGGGAAAATTATCAAACTCCATGCAAACAAACAGTCACCCCAAGTTGAAAAATGTGGTGCTGGATAAACACAGCAGGCCAGGCAGCATCTGCCTGGCCTGCTGTGTTTTTCCAGCACACATTTTTCAACTCTGGTACTCCAGCATCTGCAGTCCTCACTTTCTCCAAACAGTCACCCCAAGGCTGGAATCAAACTTGGGTCACTGACACTGTCAGGCAGTAGTGCTAACTAATGAGTCACCGTGCCACCCTTCAAGGGAGTGAGTTCCCTTCACTCTTTTCAATCATACCGTGTTCCTCTCCTAATTTAATTGCTTCTTTACACTTACCTCTTTGAACAAGCTTTTGGTTACCTTTCCCAAAATCTGCCCATGTAGCTCGGTTTCAGACCCTGTCTGACGATATTGTTGTTGTACAATGGGGCAGGTGCTTGCTTTTCAGTTGAAACCAATGGAATGAAAATCGGGCAGATTCTAAAGAATGGAAGATGACCCACAGCCCCAGTTACCAGCCAGAAAGTGAAGGTCAAAATCTACCCCAACATGCTCCATGCAGATCAATTTTCCCCATTCGAAATATCTCTTTAATTTATTTAATCTATTTGTCCAAACAACCTGTTCAGAGATGTTATTACACACCTCTAGAGCAGGTGGGATTTGAACCTGGGTCTCTCAGTCCAGCGGTAGGGGCACAATCTCTGTGCCACAAGAGGACCTCTGAAATAACTCTTCAGAGGCCCGTATCCCAGTAGCAATCAGCCTTTATTTACAAATGCCGACCCTTTGACAATAGTACTTAGCCAGGTATTCAGATGGCCCATATCCCTGACATTGAACATTTGTATGTCAGCCAGGGCTCCCTGATTAGACCAGATTAACAACCCCAACCAGGGAATTCCTATTTTATGAAGTCCAGCTGGCTGGCCTTGTTACAATTACCACACCATCAATGCACCCATGTGTTATTAGAGGAAAAGGGAAACTCCGTGGTAGTTAATAGTTAATGCTTGCATCCATGCCTCCCATTTGCCACCCTCTCCCACCATTAATTAACCTCACTTAGAAATATGTAAACATCTTCTGATACCTCAACAATGACGTTCTTTCCTTCATAAGATTAGAAGTGGGGATATTCACCAATGATCACACATTTTTCAGCAACCCCTTGGATTATGAAGCAGTCCAGGTCCAAATGCAACAGATCCTGGACAATATCCAGGCTTGGGCTGAAAAATGGCAAGTACCATTCACACCACACAGTTCAGGCAAAGACCATCTCCAATAACAGGGCATTACCAAAAACTGGATCCCAAATAAATGACATCCTGGAAATCACCAGTGAATAGAAACTGAACTGGACTGCCATATAATACCGTGGCTGCAAGAACAGATCAGAAACTGGGAATCCTGCAGTGAGTAACTCACCTGCTGATTCTCCAAAGCCTACCCACCATCTACAAGGTACAATCAGGAGTGTGATCTGAGTCCATCCTGATGAAGGGCTTATGCCTGAAACATCGATTTTGCTGCTCCTCAGAAGCTGCCTGACCTGCTGTGCTTTTCCAGCACCACACCCTCGACTCTGATCTCCAGCATCTGCGGTCCTCACTTTCTCCCATGATAGACTAGATGGTCTCCTTTTCCACTGAACGCATCAGTGAAACCTATCTAACAGGGCTGAAAATTTTAGTGAATTTTGAAAGATGGTTTGTGAACAGAGTGTCAATGTACCTTAATGAAATTGATTTACAAACATATCGACGTATGATTAGGAACTGACATAAAAGACTCAGCACTGCCATCTGTTCTGTCAGTCAATGGGGCAAGACTGATCCTAATGGACTGATGACCTTGATTTCAAAGGTGACGGTGTGTAAAAGTCGGGAGGTTTTGCCAAAACTATACAAGCCAGTTGTCAGACTGCAGCTGCAAAACTATGAGCAGTTTTGGACTCTTTATCTCAAGAAAGATTGACATTGGAGGCAGTCCAGAGAAGGTTCACTAGGGCTGATTCTGGGGAGGGGAGAGACTATCTTTTAATGAGATGCTGAACAGATTAGGCCTTTATTCACTGGAGTTTAGAAAAAGAGAGATGACCTTTTTGAAATATAAAAGATTCTTTGAGGATATGACAGGGTAGATATTGAAAGGTTGTTTTCCTTTATGAAGAGTATTGGACAAGAGGACATGATCTCAGAATGAGGGGTTGCACATTTAAGGCAGAAATAAAAAGGAATTTCTCCTCTCAGGATGTTGTTAATCTGTGGTATTCATTACCAGAAAGGGCTATCAAGACTGGGTCATTACATACATTCAAGTCTGAGATATGGGGTAAAGGCAGAAAGATGGAGTTGAGAATAATCAGATCAATCATGATCTCGTTGAATGGCAGAGCAGACTCGATGGCTGTTAGCCTACTTCTCCTTCTACATTGTATGGTTTTAGTTGTGTTTAAAATTCCACGATTCCACCTACTACTTATATCATTTTATTCCCTTGACTAAAGAATCTCTCTAACACTACATTATAAAGTTGAAAATCACACAACACCAGGTTGTGGTCCCACAGATTTATTTGGAAGGGCAAGTTTTCGGACCGCTGCTCATTCATCAGGTAGCTAGCTACTTGCCGAAGGAGTAGTGCTCTGAGAGCTTGTACTTTCAAATTACTTTTGGACTGTAACCTGGTGTTGTGTGATTTTTAACTTTGTCCACCCCAGTCCAACACCAACACCTCTATATCATAATTACATTATAAAATATTCAATTATCCTGCTGCACTGTGTTTGGAGGTAGAGACTTCTGAAGTTGCACGGCTCCCAGAGAAGGAAACATTTCTCCTCCTTTCTGTCCTAAAAGGCAATAGTTAATTTTTAAACAGTGTCCCCTAGTTCTGGGCCCACCCACGGGAGATAATGTTATTTCCACAGCCACATTATCAAGGTCATTCAGAAACTTATAAACTTCAGTTGTGACATCCCTTAATTTTCTAAACGCTCATGCAAACAAGTCCAGTCTGCTCACCCTTTCCTCATACGGCAATCCACTCATTCCAAGTATCAATTCAATCAAATTCCTTCAAACAGCCTTCAAAGAATTTACATGTCTCATTAAATACAGAGACCAGAACTGCGCACAGTATTCAAGATTGACCTATGCCCTGAACAACTGAGGCATAATGTCTTTCTTTGTATGTTCATTTCCTCTCGCAATAAAAGATTTGCAGAACTCCTCGGTTTTTGAGGATCAGACTTATAACTAGAAAGTTGACGACATCTTGAATTAATAGAAAATGACATCTACATCTAATTGCTTGACCAGATGTATATCAAATGCTGCTCTATACCTCAAGTGCTACTTGTAAAATTTACACCACTCATCCTGGAAACTCTGGAAGAAGGGTTAAAGAGGCAAAGCAACTCTGTTCATTTTCTCTGTTGTTAAGACGATAACTTCTCAAAACATGTTTTTGGTTGAAGGATGTCTTTTCCACTGGATTAGTAACCACGACTCTGGTCTATAAGACAACACTGTAAATGTCAATGTGCTGCTTATGGCAAGTGTTTGAATAATTCTTGTAAGAAAGGGGATTTACTCACTGATAGTGAGATGGATCTGTCAGCTCCTCACTGTATCCTTGATGGGATGTTTGATGACATGCTTGAATTATTTCCTGTTTTCAGGTAAGAGTTTGTCTTCAACGATCCTTCATTCTTCATTTTGCCCTCACAAAAAAGGCACACAAATGTTTGGTTTTAGAAAGATACTGTTTTTATTGAGTACGCAGAAGAAACAGACAGCCAGAAACTTGGGTGCGTGTTTTTGTTCCTGAAACTTCATGTTCACCAGCTGTCTCAGAAGAATTCAAACAGTTCCTCTTTGTCTTTCAGACAGGCAACAAAATGATGTGGAAAAGAGCAAATGAGTCTCAATACCAGTCATGCTCATTTACATTTCCAAATAACTACTAAAGTTCTTGTCAATGTTGCAAGGTGAGGAATGGTCCCATCTTTCACACATTCAACTATCCAGAAAAAAACTCAGCAGTAGGAAAATATCTGAACACTCGTTTCAGCATCGACCTCCCAAATCTCAGTTTGATTCTCAGATGTTGCTATCTTGAGTGTTTCTTTACATTTTCCAGCCCCTACAGTCTCGCCCTTGCATTGATAGATTGAGCCTTTGAGCAGGTTAAAAATGTCAGCAAACTGTCATAACTTGTATTAATTCAGACAGGTTTTCACTGATTGAAGATTACTAAACTCAAATACTCTTTCTAGGATTCTACGGCAGATAACCACATGAATCAGTTTGAAACAATAATTTTTCAAGTTCTGCACTTATGTCTTAACATGTCTTAATTTGCGAACTGCTGTGAGTGGGTTTACAGGACTGGACTCACAAAATTCACAGCTGCATTTAACAGAGGGTTTAATGCAGTTTCCATTGGTCTAGAAGTAAAGGATTAAAGATGTAATGAATACGATTACCTGTTGGCTTGCAGGTCTTACCCTTGCAGCACTAGCTTGTCATAATGGCAGTACTACTGCCTGTGCAAAGTGAGATCCTTCTCTCACTTCATGTATTCTTATCCCATGAAATTATTGAGTTACGTGAGCGTTTCTTCATCTGTTCTTAATTTGATGAAAACCAAGCCTTTTAAAATTTACCCCAGCCAAACAGTGATTGGAAACAAATAACTGCACTGTAACCAGCATTTGGTCTCATTGAGCTGAACTGCGAATGACTCACATTCATAACGACTTTTAATTTGAAGTTCATTTCTCTTGAACGTTCTTCAATTCTTCTATTACTTCTTTTCCTTTGGAAAGTGTGATGGCACTTTTGTGCTACATCTTCACACCATTACTTGACACATTTTGAAAGCAGGGTCAGCTGCTCTCCAATAACATGGACTTTCTCACTTTTAACTGGAATGCTGTTAGGTTGCTTTCAGCTTTTTTCCGGAAATGATATAATTTGCTTTACGAGATTTCTGTTAACTGTATTCCTTTTTGTTTCAATCAAATATGTCCTCGGTTTATCGTTATATTCTGCATACATAGCTGGTGTTTTGCAGGCTTCAGCATGTCATTTGACAAAATTCATAAGCACATGCCACATTGCACTGCCCAGAGAACTTTATATATCTAAGTTCAATGCAACTTTCCTCAGAATTTCCATTCCTTGGTTGTTCCTCATTATTGCAGTCAGCACTGAAGTACTTATAATGGCAAATCATTTAATTCTGGTTTGTTCTAGGGTAATGCATTTCAAACACTAACATTAACATTGCCTTCCTTACATAAAAGCATGCTGATACAAAAATAACAAAAACATGAAAGTATTCTGAAGGTAAGTGTGTATTTTCCACATAGCAACTGTATGTTTGTACTGTGCGCTGTTGTGGAGATTTCAGGCACTGTATATAAGAAATAATATTTATAGTTTGGGCTCAATAAGCCCTGAAGAAGGGCTTATGCCCGAAACGTCGATTCTCCTGTTCCTTGGATGCTGCCTGACCTGCTGCGCTTTTCTAGCAACACATTTTGGGCTCAATAACAGTCAGCTTTAATGAAAATAGCACTCTGGGTAAAATTGTACTTAGCCCTTTCCTTGCGTTAAGCTTGTAGTGTTGTATATTTGACATCTTGAATCTTGATGTACCTTGGATCTCTGCTGAGCTAGTACCAGTTTCTATGGGTTTAACGTTAGCTGTTTTTTGGCGAAGTGTCAGTTTTGCCAAATTTCATGGAGGGCTTCTCTCCACAAGGCCTAGCGAGTTTGCTTGCCGCATCTCATCATATTCACTCCGCTATGATACAATTCCAGCTTCATTCTTCCACTTGCCACACCCCAAAGTGGACCAGCATCCCTGGCACTGGTGCCATCTTTAAAATGCCAATGTGCACAGGGACAAATACTGTCAGTCCGGAGCTGCCTTGCACAATTCCTGACATTTTCCCTGAACATGACAGACAAGGGAACATTGCCACCACACATTGCTGGGAGGAACCTGGAAGTCCTGGTGGATGGGGATTGGTGCTGACGCAGGATGTGCCCTTCCCCCAAGGGCCAGCAGGGGAGGCTACAACGCCAGAGCATGCCATCTGGTGTGAGGTTGCTACCTCAGTGCATACCCAGCTGGCTGGAGGAATGCCTAACACTGGAGGAAAAAGGCAGGAAGATGACTTTCTACAATCTGTAAATGCCACCATCTTCCCTCTGAAACCTCACACTCACTCTATCTCTTCTACTGTACCCACTTCTCACCAAGGCTTATTCTCTACCACTTTTTATTGCCTGAAGCACCTTCCCTCACTCAATGTCATCTATCCCAATCCCCAATACTAACCCTGCTACCCTCTGAGCTGTGGTAGGATAGGTAGCTGTGTATTAATGATCTGAGATGTGCAGTTAATACAGTCATTAACGAGCAGGAATCTCCTTAATGGGCTGCTGCCTAGCGAGAATATGTCAACACCCAGAACTAAGTTAAAAGATATAGTGAGTTGTTCCAAAGACAGGATAATTATCGCTGGACTTCTCCGACACATTCCTCAAGTCGTTCAGGCCTCTACAAGATTCTAGCCACTGTGTGGAACAGATCTTGTTTCTGCAGTGCTCTAAAACATCTACTCTATAACACCAACAGACTGTGTGTCGATCCGACACTGGCTGAAGTTACCATGAAGGTCCTACCTTCTCGACCTTCCCCCTTGCCTAAGGTGTGATGACCCTCAAGTTAAACCGCCACCATCAGTCATCTCACTCTCTAAGAAGGGAGTATCCCTGTTGGACTATGGTGACTTTATTTTTACAGGTAATGGATTTCTGTTTGCAGACTTTTGCTGTGTGGAAGATTAGAGTGGTGCTGGAAAAGCACAACATGTCAGGCAGCATCCGAGGAGCAGGATAATCGACATTGGGCATAAGCTCTTCATCAGGAATGAATTCTCCTGCACCTCGGATGCTGCCGGACCTGCTGTGCTTTTCCAGCACCATTCTAATCTTGATTCTAATCTCCAGCATCTGCAGTCCTCACTTTCGCCTTGCTGTGTGGAAGCTGTTTCCTCTAATTCACACTTCAAAAATGTATTTCAAATTGGCTGTAAAATTCATCGAGTTCCTGATACTGCTGACAAAGCAAATTTGTTCCTTTATATTTGACAGATGAGTGGGAATATGAAAAGATTTAATCACCATCATAGTTGGCATCTGTGTAAACACTCAAATGAATAATGGAAATGCATTTCTTACCTCTCCACCTACAAATTTAGATCCGCTGCACTCAGCAGATTTTGCCTCACCTCTTTGCATTTGATATATTCTCTTCAGGCTTCTTCCAACGCAAACCGTGGGCTTATACCTATTGAGCAAGGCAAGCATTCTTTACTCATGCCTGTAGAATTTCTATGAATCAATTTGAAAAAGGGTGGAGGGACAAAAGAGCTGCTAGAAAGTATTCTTTTCCTGGAAGTCACACCTTCAGAAACCTGGAAGTGAGAAAGGAGACTTTACATAGAAAATGAAAAAGGTTGCTAATAAAGACTCATCAGTTTATACAATTACAGGTTGGGCACTGACAGCGTTGGGGAAAGCTACCTGATGAGGTGGCATGGGGTGCCTTTTAACTCAGTAATAATTAATTGCAATATGTGAAGAATGGGTATCAATTGATGTTCCTCTTCAAAGAAAAGTTAAAACATTTATCCTGCTGTTACCTGTTGTTCCTTTAGAGGAACGTATTGGGGTAGAAGTTACAATGATCAATGTATTTGTAGGGAGTGAGCCACAGTGTTCAAGTTGCACACCATTATTCCAATGTGTTCACTTAGTATATAAAAGGGGACTCTTTTAAATGCTCTCCTAAAAGAAGCATGTTCACTGGAGTCCATGTTTTGTAACACTGCAGTTTTCCAGGCAGGCTACACTCTGGAACTATGGATGTCAAGGGTCCAATTTTTTTTCCATCGCATGGTGATCAGGAATCTCTCCCACTCTTACTGCCCACCACTGGTGTGCATTGGAAGGGGTTTGCAGGTTGATAATCAACCTGCTTTGGGCAATTGATGAACACTCTTTCCATGACCAACAAGCCCTGGACTGGGACTCAAAGCCAGATTTTCTGTCTCAAAGTCAAGGATGCCTACATCACAAGATCTCAAACGAAATGGATAACTGTTCGGTTAAAAAAATCTAAGAAAGGTTTGAGAAGAGTCATACAGCATGGAAGGAGATTCTTCAGTCCAACTCATCCTTGCCAACCAGACACTCCAAATTAAATTACTCCCACTTGCCTGCGTTTGGCCTAAGTCCCTCTAAACCTTTCCTATTCATGCATCTGTCCAAATGTTCATTTCACATCCACACCAAATTCTGTGTGGAAAGAATTGCCTCTCACATGTCTTATAAATCCTTCCGTTTTCACCTTAAAACTATGTTCTCTCATTTTGAACTCCCTACCCTGGCTATTCACATTGCCTATGACCGTCTCAATTTTATATATGAGATCTCCCCTCAACCTCCAATGCTCCAGGGAAAGACGTTGCAGCCTATTCAGCCTCTTCTTATAACTCAAACTGTCTAGTCCTGGTAACATCCTTGTAAATCTTTTCTGCACCTTTTCCAATTAAACAATATCCCTCCTATAGCAGGGTGATGTGTGCACAGTACTCCGAAAGTGGCCTCACCAATTTTCCTGTATGATATGACGTGCAAACTCCGATATTCAATGCTCTGATCAATGAAGGCAAGCAAGGAGAGCTAGAAGGGGACATGAGAAGTCATTGACAGATAGGATCAAGTGTGGGAAAGGGTTATAAGAAAAGAATAAGGTGATTAGGTTTAGTCAACATGGTTTTGTGAAGGGTAGATTGTGCCTCACAAATCTTATTGAGTTATTTGAGAAGGTGACCAAACGGGTGGATGACGGTAAAGCAGTTGATATGGTGTATATAGATTTCAGGAAGACGTTTGATAAGGTTCTCCGTGGTAGATTATTGAACTAAATACAGAAGCATGGGATTGAAGGTGATTTAGCAGTTTGGATCAGAAATTGGTTAGCTGAAAGAAGACAGAGTGATGGTTGATGGGAAATATTCATCCTGGAGTTCAGTTACTAGTGGGGTACCACAACGATCTGTTTCGGGACCACTGTTGTTTGTCATTTATATAAATGACCTGGATGAGGGCATAGAAGGACAGGTTAGTAAATTTGTGGATGACACTAAGGTCGATAGAGTTGTGGATAGTGACGAAGGATGTTGTAGGTTCAAGAGACATAAATAAGCTGCAGAGCTGGGCTGAGAGGTGGCAAATGGAGTTTAATGCAGAAAAGTGTGAGATGATTCACTTTGGAAGGAAAAACAGGAATGCAGAGTACTGGGCTAGGGTAAGATTCTTAGTAGTTTAAATGAGCAGAGACGTCTCAGTGTCCAGGTAGATCGATCCTTGAAAGTTGCCACCCAGATTGATCGGTTTTTTAAGAAGGCATACGGTGTGTTAGCTTTTATTGTTATAGGGATTGAATTTCGGAACCATGAGATCATGCTGCAGCTGTACAAAACTCTGGTGCGGCCACATTTGAGTATTGCATACAGTTCTGGTCATCGCATTATAGGAAGGATGTGGAAGCTTTGGAAAGGGTTCAGAGGAGATTTACTAGAATATTGCCTGGTACGGAGGGATGGTCTTCTGAGGAAAAGCTGAGGGACTTGAGGTTGTTTTCGTTAGTGAGAAGAAGGCTGAGAGTTGACTTAATTGAGACATAGAAGATACTCAGAGGGTTAGATAGGGTGGACAGTGTGAGCATTTTTCCTCAGATGGTGATGGCAAGTATGAGGGGTCTTAGCTTTAAATTGAGGGGTGATAGGCACTGGATGGATGTCAGAGGTAATTTCTTTACTCAGAGAGTAGTAGGGACGTGGAATGCCCTCACCAACATTAAGAGCATTTAAATGGTCATTGGATAAACATATGGATGAAAATGGAATGGTTTAGGTTGGTTCACAGTTCAGTACAACATCAAGGGCCAGTGGACCTGGACTGCGCTGTAACGTTCTGTGTTCTATGTCACGCAACTTCTTCACCAACCAGTTAATATATCTTATGAAATAAATCAAGTAGAAAAGTTTTAAGAACTTTCAACATTATACTGCACCTTTCACAAGCCGAGGACCCTCCAATTCTTCCACGGTCACAAATCCAAGAGATCCAAAATGTCATAATTCCACCGGATATAATAATACCAAAAAATGTCTACAAAGTGAATTCTAAATGATTCTATTAATTAACATTTCTAAGTGGGCGGTTGCACTGCTGGAGTTGAAAGTCAGCAGAAGTTTAGAACATTCAGTGTGAATGACATAAGGGTTGTTGACAAAAGTGTCAAGCAATAGTTTTCTTTTCAGCTTCTGATTCACTCATTGCTCATGTTACGCTAGAACTTACAGGACTGTTGTACAAGGGCTCACTTCCCATCTCATGTTGCTTAATTCCAGAAGGACTGGGAATGTCTCTATTCACAGACTCTGGACAAATGTGAAAATTAAATAGGCATAATGTAATATTCCTAATATGGCAAAGACCAAGTTGAATTGATTCATCGTGAATTTACTGGACAACAGCATAATGACGGACATCGAGATGAAGTCCCGTGTAAAGACACGCTGATTAAATCATCACTCCATACACACCTTAAAGTTAGTTTAAATGAATCTCAACCAGTGCAGCCTTACTAAATATTGCTCAACACTCCACCCAACATGCGTGGGTGGCTCCCAGCACCAGAAACTTTAGCAACAGTGTATAAGGAAATTAGAGCTATACAGTCTGGAAACAGACTCTTCATGCTGACCAGATATCCTAAATTAATTTGGCTTGATTTGTCAGCATTTTGCCCATATTCCTCTAAACTCTTCCTAATTATGTACCCATCAAGATGCCTTTTAAATGTTGTAATTGTATCAGCCTCCAGCACTTTCTCTAGCAGCTCATTTCATACATGTACCATCCTCTACGTGAAAAAATTGCCCCTTAGGTCCTTTCCAAATCTTTCCCCTCTCTACTTCAATCTATGCCATCTAGTTTTTCCCCCTACCCTGGGGAAAAGACCTTGTCTATTCACCCTATCCATGCCCCTCATAACTTTATAAACCTCTATAACATCACCTCTCAGCCTCCAATGCTCCAGGGAAAACAGCCCCAGCTTATTCAGCCTCTCCTTATAACTCAAACCTTCCAACCCTGGCAACAAACTTGTAAATGTTTTCTGAGCCCTTTCAAGTTTCACAATATCCTTCCTGTAGCAGGGAGTCCAGAATTGCACACAGTATTCCAAAAGTGGCCTAACTAATGTCCCATGTAGCTGTAAAATAGCCTCTCAATTCATATACTCAATGCACTGACCTAAAAAAGGCAAATATACCAAATGCCTTCTTCACTATCCTATCTACCTGTAACTTCACTTTCAAGGAACAATTAACCAATACGCCAAGATCTTTTTGTTCAGCAACATTCCCCAGGCTTTACCTTTAAGTGTATAAGTCCTGCCCTGATTTGCCTTTCCAAAATGCAGCACCTCTCATTTATCTAAATTATACTCCATCTATGTCTCATCTGATCAAGAACTCATTGTAATCTGAGATAACCTTCTTCACTGATCAGTACACCTCTAATTTTGGTGTCATCTGTAAAATTATAACCATAACTCCTATATTTGTATCCACATAATTTATAATTGACAAAATGCAGTGGACACTAGCTCTGATCCTTGTGGCACTCCATTGGTCAGAGGCCTCCAGTCTGAAAAGCAACCCTCCACCACCACCCTCTGTCTTCTCCCTTTGAGCCAGTTCTGTATCCAAATGGCTACTCCTCCCTGTATTCTATGTGATCTAACCTTGCTAAACAATCTTCCATGGGGAACCTCGTCAAACACCTTACTAAATTTCTTATAGATCATGTCCACCACTTTGTCTTCATCAATCCTTTTTGTTACTTCTTCAAAAAACTCAGACAAATTAATAAGACACAACTTCCCATGCACAAAACCACATTGATTATCCTTAATCAGTCCTTAACTTTCCAAATATATGTAATTCCTGTCCCTTCCAACAACTTGCCCACCACTGATGTCAGGCTCACCGGTCTATCGTTCCCTGGCTTTTCCTTACCACCTTTCTTAAATAGTGGCAACACATTAGCCAACCTCCAGTCTTCCAGCACGTCATCTGTGACTATTGATGATGCAAATATCTCAGCAAGGGGCCCAGCAATCACTTCCCTAGCTTCCTACAGAGTTCCAGGGGTACATCTGATCAGGTCCTGGGGATTTATTTATGTGTTTTAAGATGTCCAGCACCCCTTCCTCTGAAATGTGGACATTTTTCAAGGTGTTGTTATTTATTTCCCCATGTTCTCTCGTTTCCACATCATTCTCCATATAAACACTGATACAAAATACTCATTTAGTTTCTCTCCAATCTCCTGCGATTTCACACATAGGTGGCCTTGTTGTTCTTTAAGGGGCCCTATTCTTTCCTTTTGTATTTGTAAAAATCCTTTGGATTCTCCTTAACTCTATTTGCCAATGCTATCTCAAGTCATTTTTTTGCCCTCCTGATTTCCCTTTTAAGTATACTCCTACTGCCTTTATACTATTCTAAGGATTCACTCGATCACCGCTGTCTATTCCTGATAGATGCTTCCTCCTTCTTTGGTCAAAACCTCAATTTCTCTCATCATCCAGCATTGCCGAAACCTACCAGCCTTTCCTTTCACCCTAACAGGGATATATTGTCTCTGGATCCTCCTTATGTCATTTTTTTAAGGCTTCGCATTTTCTAGCTGTCCCTTTCCTGTGAATGTCTGCCTCCAATCAACTTTTGAAGTTTTTGTCTAATACCATCAAAATTGGCCTTCCTCCAATTTAGAACGTTAACTTTTAGATCTGGTCTATCCTTTCCATCACTGTTTTAAAACTAATAGAATTATTGTTGCTGGTCCTAACATGCTCCCTCACTGACAATTCAGTCACCTGCCCTGTCTTATTTCCCAAGAGTAGGTTAAGTTTTGCATCTTCTCTAGATTAATCTACATACTGAATCATAAAACTTTCTTGTACACACTTAACATATTCATTTCCATCCAAGCCCTTAACACTATGGCAGTCCCAGTCTATGTTTGGAAAATTTAAGACCCCTATCATTACCATCCTATTATTTTACAGCTAACTGAGATCTCCTTTCCTTCTGGATTTCCCGCTGACTATTGGGGTGTCCATAGTACAATCCCAATAAGGTAATTATCCCTTTCTTATTTCTCAATTCCACCTAAGTAATTTCCCTGGCGGTACTCCAAGGAATATGCTCCCTGAATACAGCCATAATGTTATCCTTAAACAAAAACGCCACACCCCTTCCTCTCTTGCCCCCCCCCATTTCTATCCTTCCTATAGCATCTACACCCTGGAACATAAAACTGCCAGTCCTTTCCATCCCTACGCCACATTTCTGTAATTGCTATGATATCCCAGTTCCATGTTCCCAACCATGCCCTGAGTTCATCTGTCTTACTTGTTAAGCATTGAAGAAAAGCTTCTAATAAAAGAATCACTTAATGTGATAATTGCAGTTGCAATTACAAATCATATTCTACCCAACTGATGATCTTTGTCTAACTGCTCTCCCACCTTGCGTTAGTACAACCATCATTTGTAAGTGATGGCTGCACTCTGCCCTTGTCCCTGGCTTGCCTCTAGTTGTCCCTCGAGTCTTTTGTGAACTAGTCCGTGGTTCACAGCTTGAGAATTGTGGGGAAACACTATCTTGAATTGCTTGTGACTACACTGTATAGTGTAGCAGTGTGATTCCCTTCTAACCATTATGGCATTATGTGGAGAAATACTGAGTGCACATTAAAAAAAATACATGATGAGGGTGTAACTGGATAAGTAGCATTTATTATCCATTCCTTAATGCCCAAAGGGCAGTTAAGAGTCAACTACATTGCTGTGGGTCTGAAGTCATATGTAGGCCAGACTAGGCAAGGATGGCAGTTTCCTTTTCTGAAAGCCATTCATGAAGCAGATAGGGTTTTCTGACAATCAGCAACAAATTCATGGGCCTGAATAGATCCTTAATTCCAGATATTCATTGAATTCAAATTCCACCATCTACTGTTTGCAGGATGTGAGCCTGGGTCTCTGCATGAACAGCCCCACCATAACACCACTAGGCCATTGCCTCCCTCAGTTCCTGGAGTCACATGTTGGCCATACCCGTTAAGGACAACAGTTTTCTTCGCTAAAGGACTTTATGCCCGAAATGTCATTTCTCCTGCTCCTCAGACGCTGCCTGGCCTGCTGTGCTTTTCCAGCACCACACCCCTCCACACTGATCTCCAGCATCTGCAGTCCTCACTTTCTCCTAAGGATATTACTGACAGGATGGACTTCTCCTGACGATCAGCAACCATTTCATGGTCATCATTCAACTCTTATTTCCAGATTTGAATTCAAATTCCACCATCTACCATGGCAGGATTTTAACCTGGGTCCCCAGAATATTACTTGGGTCTCTGGATTAATAGTCTTGTAATAAAATAGTTAGGCTGTTGCCTCCTCTGCCCTGAACCCCTTAATACTTTGTCACATCTGTGACATAGTGAGGAAAGCTTGATTGCTTAAAAAAAGTACGTGAAGAAATTGTGTTATGACATGGGGGTAAACCCCTCTGCAAATTTAAACAAGCCACACAGAAAAGATTCATTCAGTGCTGTAATATGTCAAAATTCGAGAGGCAAAGAACTATCCCCAGTCACTATTTAAAGTAAAAATTAACAACCTTTTTTAAGTCTAACAGAAAATAATTAATTAACAACTATTTACAGCTCCTTCCTCCAAAATTATCTTTTACCTTCCCCTCTACAATACTGGTCTGATAAAAATCCTGATTACGATTTACAAAAAATATAACCACATTTTAAAATCAGTCAGCTTTGCCGAGTGTTCTCTGTAGATTTTCCTATGCTTTCTTTTCTTCTTCTGAGGGATTCTGCTTCCCAGGTCTTTGATAGACAAAGGTACCTTTATAAGAGCAGACCTTTCAGCAAGCAGTCTCTCCAGTTGTTGGTTTCTTTTTGCTCTTTGCTGCTCTGAGTAACTGTTCAAAATGTCTGATATTTATGCTCCAAAGTATTGGATAGTTTCAGTGGTTTAGTGTTGCCAAAACGTTTTTTTTGTCAAATTCGATTGGATTGTGGTAACTTGGGGCACAATTTAAATGATTGGCCAAATTTGAATTTGTTTTTGTATCCTGGCAACACATCTCTTAGTTGTTTCGACCAGATGTTACATTGTTAGCATGTTCCAGCCTCTCTCTGCTTCTCGAAGTCCTTGCTAGCTTTTCAACTCCCTTAAAGGGACAGTACCCCTACATCTTTGTAATAATTGTACTTTGATTTCAACAAGTAGGTTCCCAGTTTTTTAGTGTTCAGCTGACCCCAACATTCCTTGTTGAACAGGGAAAATGGTCCATGCACAATACAAGTACCTGGTAAAGTTAAGCAACTGACCATGCTTGAACAACAGATTTGTTGTGAATTTGGCAACAACAGAGAGGCCTGGCATACTGACATTGAAGGCAGATTTAGCTTTTATGATTGGACTTGCTTCATTGGGCTTGCCAGGAACTTCTACGTCAGTGTCATAAAGCTGCTTGAATAATTTATAAACGTGACTTCATAATTAAAGGAAGGAAAGAATATGGGATAATATATTGTATTCCACAAGCCCACACAACTCGTGCAAAACTAGGCCTTACAGATAGCAATATGAGAATGACTAAATTACTTGCTCTGAAGATGTTGATTGAGGGAGACTGAGTGAACAGATGTCTGGGCGAATTACCCTACTATTCATTGGGATCTTTTACATCCACCTGAGTGCAATGTGAACTTTAGTAAAATGTCTCATTTGAAAGATAACGTCTCTAACAGTGCAGAACCTCCCTCAGCACTGCACTGCATCTCATTTATCTCTCCACTCTTCAGGCACTCTGCCTGTATTCCTGATTTAAAAATCACACAACACCAGGTTACAGTCCAACAGGTTTAATTGGAAGCACACTAGCTTTCGGAGTGATACTCCTTCATCAGGTGATGAAGGACTATAACCTGGTGTTGTGTGATTTTTAACTTTGTACACCCCAGTCCAACACCGGCATCTCCAAATCATGTATTCCTGATGAAGGGCTTTTGCCCGAAATGTCGATTTTCCTGCTCCTCGGATGCTGCCTGAACTTCTGTGCTTTTCCAGCACCACTCTATTCCGGAAACTGCATTGCAATGGCAGACTATTGAATGGTTTAATTTTTGGTGTCAGATAAACTGCATATATAAATCTAACAAATGGCATTCTGTTTATTTGTTAGTCACAGTGACTTATTTAAAATTTGGTGGTGGATGGACATTGTTTATATTAATCGACTGCATTAAATTAGTACTTTGGAAGTATATCAAGGAATGTTCTTTGAAGCATTTTAAAAAATATAGTAAACAATCACCTCAAAGTATTTTTATGGATTGTCATGAATTGTGTTCAAAATCATGGCCAACTTTATGTTTGGTGATACATAAATAAGTATATGTGGATATGAAAACAAAAACTATTCCAAACAGGAGTAAGCCATATCTGGATCACACTCTAAACAGAAACTCATATCACTACATCAATAATATCAATATTGTACCAATATTTTATCAATAATTACTAAAATAAAACAGAGAACTGTGGATGCTACAAATCTGAAACTCATAAAAACAAAAACAAAATTTAAATCAGGAATTGCTGGGAGAAACTCAGCAAGTCCGGCAGCATCTGTGGGGAGAGAACAGAGTTCTGAAGAAGGGTTACTGGGCTTGAATTATTAACTCTGTTTTCTCTCCACGGACACTGCTAGCATATTCATTTCAGTAATTACTAACTCCGGGCAATGCTGTATGCTCTGAATATTGCATGTTTGCCTAATTTAATACAGTTGTTTAGTTATTGACTAAGTCAAATTGTTATTCTTCCATGCAAACAAACAGGTGAGCAAGGGCAAGGAAAAGGTCAATTAGCATCTCAAGCCTTCTCCACCATTCAATAGGATTATGTGTGCTCAAAATTCCCATGTACCCATCCTTACCTTACTCAGCAACAAACTCTCTAGTCGGATAAAGTAAGGACTGCATATGCTGGAGATCGCAGTTAAAAAGTATGGTGCTGGAAAAGCTTAGCCAGTCAGGCAACATCTGAGGAGCAGGAAGTCGCCGTTTTAAGCATAAGCTCTTTATCAAGTTCCTGATGAAGAGCTTGTGCGGGAAACATCGACTCTCCTGCTCCTCGGATGCTGCCTGACCGGCTGTGCTTTTCCAGCTCCACATTTTTTGACAACAATCTATCTGCCTCTGCTTTAAAAATGTTGAAAGACTCTGTTTCCACCGTCTTTTGAGGAAGAAAGTCCCAACGATTCACAGGCTTCTATGAGAAAAGAAAGTTCTCATCTTTGACTTAAATGGATCCCCTCATATTTAAACAATCCCCTTAGTTCTAAAATCTTCTACAAATAGAAGCAGCCTCCAAATCCTCCCGCAGTTCTCTGTTTTATTTTAGTAAGTTATTGATCTGAGATAAAATTTCTGTTTAGATCTCTCGGCATCATGCATGTTTCAATTAATTCACCTCTTACTTTCTGCAATTCCAGCTGATTTTAGCCTGACCTGTCTCATCTTTCCTCATAAAACCAATTTAAAGATGAGAACTTCTTGACAATGTTGGCCTAGCGAACTAGAATAAAGATATTCTGTTCAGCTGCTGAATGTTGGTCACATTTGGAAAGGGCAAAGGTATATTCTGGTAAAAGGGGATTCAATGATCACACATATTAAATTCAAGGCAATCATTAACAAACTCAGGCAATATTGGTGAAACTCAACAGGTGTGGCAGCATCTGTAGAGAGTCAGCAATTTGAGTCTGATGACTCTTCCTTAGAATACTCAAGGAAATCATTAATCATTAAAACACAACTTTGCTCTTCCCTCATGATCTGAGATAAATAAAGCAGTAAGAATCATTATTCAAACCTCTTGATTTAACAAGGCAGAGGTGAAGAAAGACACTGTTTCATCCCTGGGGATGAGATTAAAGTACAAGATCATGTGCAGTCTGTGACAGAATGGCTTTTAGGGGAGTTCTAAAACTAATGAATCTCAATTTATTTGTAATGCTAACTTTACTACATTGACAGAAATTTCAGACTATTATGGTCACAGACCAGGCTGCTAAGTTTATCTAATGATCTGACAAGAGACGAGTAACATATTTTTAAAGCCAATAAAATGTGAGATCCAGAAATATAAAGTCAGGAGATTCCAGGGATTTGAACAAACAACGATAACTTACTGCACAAAGTTAGAAAGGTAAAACAATTCCAGAAGATAACTCTGGTAAAACTGGTGAATTATTCATATTAGTCCAACTTATATGCCACAAAATGGAGCTCCTATTATGATGAGCATGTTAATTTCCAAGTACAGTATTGCTGTTATTTCCCTATCAGGTCTACAACACCTATACAGCCTATATTCCAAATCCCAGAGTAAGCATGAGAGAAATACTCATAGCAGACAAACTACAGTTGAACAACCCAAAAGAAATAAAAAATTCAGTTGCAAGAGATCCAACAAATTTCTCAACAACATCTGCCCCTTCCCCCATCCCAAAAGATCATGCTACTGCTGTTCGTCAAATTTCAGTTAAACTTTATAAGGGATTCCTATTCCTTTTCTTTAAAGACTTAGTTTCGGCGCTCCTCTAAAAGCCACTCTGTCACAGACTGTTTCATTTTCTGTTTATGGCTTGATACTTAAACCTCATTCCTTGGGACTACACTTCCCTGGACTCTTGAAATTGCACTCTTGCACTACTCACAGGCACAATCCACTGTTTTGTTTGCAGACAGCCAACTTAACCAAGCTGGTGCTGCCCTCAGTCTCAGTCCCAGTCCCAACCCTCAAACTCAGCACCACCTTCCTAACCTGCAATCTTCTTCCTGACCTCTCCGCCCCCACCCCCACTCTGGCCTATCACCCTCACCTTAACCTCCTTCCACCTATCACATTTCCAACGCCCCTCCCCCAAGTTCCTCCTCCCTACCTTTTATCTTAGCCTGCTGGACACACTTTCCTCATTCCTGAAGAAGGGCTCATGCCCGAAATGTCAATTCTCCTGCTCCTTGGATGCTGCCTGACCTGCTGCGCTTTTCCAGCAACACATTTTCATCTCTGTCCTGCATTTTCCAAATTTGAGTATATTATCAACTGCACAAAGCAAATACTGCTTGTGGCATTCCCTCACCTTTGCTGTCACCTGTGCTGAATTATAAATGCAACACAGATTGTTCTGAGGCCTCATAGTTCCCTGGACCTATCCTAAGTCCCAATTCCAACATTTAATGATACCTACTTGACTCCCAGACTTCTCCTGGGTCCCAGCTGCTTACAGCCTGCCTCAGTCGCACCTTCTTTGAACAGAGCCTCTATTCCTTGTTCACAAGTACCTTACTGACCATCAGCCTGAAGGCGTCAATTTCCTCCTCTCTCCTCATCAATCTAACTTCCTAAAATTGGCTGATTACCAACCGTTGAACTGTTCTCAGTCACTTATTATGGAAAATCTCACAACAGGGCATCTTGAAGCTTACCATCCCTTTCCACTAGTCCACTGCTTCATAGGCACACCACAACATATGTAAAGCTAGGAACGTGGTGTATCTGTAGCGTTTTTCTATGTCTGTGCACGAACAACCCGAAATCATCAGGAACATTGTCATATCATCCAACATATTTTCAGGAGAGAATTTCAGGAGAGATTGGGTATTTTCCTTTCTGACTACTTAGGTCTGTTGAACAGCAAACTTAAGTCCAGAATCATCTAATTGTTTTCCCTTCCCACACCCCCAAGGTAAAATCATTCCTACAGCATTTTCAGTCTGTAGCAAAACAATAAGGAAAAAAGTGAAAGCAGTATATCTACAGATTTCAAATGATTTATTCAAAAATTTCCGCCTGCATTAGCAGCTATGCTAAAAACTACTGGAAAACATATCTTCATTATTTCACAAAAATTGGATTTGTGCCAATGTATAACTGCCAATCAATTCGAATAGTTTCACAATGCACGTTGAGATTTGCATTAATTTCGAGGGTGCTGTCAATCAGGCTTTGGAGGCAGGTGCCAGGGAAAATGCCAAAGTCATGTGTGAGTTATCAGCATGCATCTATACAAAAATAACATGCTACAGATCATGCTGTTATATTCTAGCTCTTATTCATCATGCCTCCATTTTATAACCAACTCAAATTCACTAGTCCTCGGTCTATCTTGAATTGGCATGTTTTCTGCATTGGAGCTTAAAATGGAACAAGCTGCCTGCGAGATAGATGCTAATTACTATTTGATAGAGCTATAATCTCTTTGTGCAGTCTTAAGAGAGAGTAGCTTTTGTTTGTCATTTCTACCATATACAACTGATACGGTAAAAACAAGACAGCTTTCCTCCAGGACAAAGGGTACTACATGGACAGCACAAACTACACAATCGTACATGGCATAAAGTGCAAAAGGAGTGCAAAACATGCAAGTTACAGTGTAATAGAAGAATGATAAATAACAGACATTTTTCTCGCAGCAATTCAGAGTTGTACAAAGAATTTCAGATGGGAAAGAGTCCAATCATACAGTGTTAAGGAGCCCGATGGACTGGGAAAAGCAACTATTGCACAGTCTGGCCATGAGAGACCAAATGCTCCGGTATCTTCTGTCAGATGGCAGGACGGAGAAGAGTTTGAGTGAGAGGTGTGTGGGGTCTTCCACAATGCTCTTAGCCTTTCAGATGCAGCATGTGGTATAAATGTCTGTAAAGGAGGGAAGAGAGACATTACACCTCAGCAATTCTAGGCAAGGCAAAAGAAAGCATAGCTGCTAATGCAGGGGGAAGTATAAGCTGCATCATGATTAATTCTCCTTATGTCATTTTAAATCATTTGAAATCTGTAGATATATTGCTTTCACATTTTTTTCTCATTGTTTCACTTTAGACTGAAAATGCTGTAGGAATGATTTTACCCTGGGGGTGATGGGAAGGGAAAACAATTGAATGAGTCTGGACTTAGGTTTTCTGTTCAACAGACCTAAGTAATCAGTAAGGAAAATACCAAATCTCTCCTGAAATTCTTTTTTAGTAAACTTTCTGGGAGCCCAATAAAGTTTCCAAATGTCAATATTTCAGCTTAACTTGTTAAACCTGAAAGCCTGGACAATGACAATCTACCAAAGCCTTAGATTTAGGTTGCTTGTGATCAGAACTGAAGTTCATCCATAAGTCTATGCCTATCGAAAATTTGATTTCTTCAACAGGAAACAGTGGACTGTGAGAAGTCATTACGAGTCACTGTGTTTCAGATTCTTGGCCAGTAGCATTGTTTTCCTTCTCTATTTTTAGTAATCACCATATCTTCAGAGATTGTTGGTCATTTGAGTTGCATGTTTTTCTTTGTGTTTGTCTTTGTGATTAAGGGAATGTAGTTTTAATTCCAGGTTATAACTTAGATATTGATCAGTGTTTGAAACTAATTTTAAACATAAGATGTATCTTTAGGACGACATAGTGACTCAGTGGTTAGCACTGCTGCATCACAGCATCAGGGAGCCAGGTTCAATTCTAGCCTCAGGTGACTCTCTATCTGCAGTTTCCATGTTCGCCCTGTGTCTGTGTGGTGGGTTTCCTCCCACGGTCCAAAGATGTGCAGGCGAGGTGGATTAGCCTTGGGAAATGCAGTGTAACAGGGATAAAATAAGTCGGGGTGGGGTGCTCTTCAGAGAGTTGGTGTGGACTTAATGGGCCAAATGGCCTGCTTTCATACTGTAGGGATTTTATGATCTTTTAATACACAGATTATTTTGAGTTAGTTAATGAAACCTGGTGAAAGTCTCTTTTATTCTTTTATTCTGTATAGTATCACTAAGGATAAACTATTGGCCATTTGGATAATTAAATCCTCACATTTGGACCAATGGTGTAAGAGATGGAGCAGTAGGGCTTTATTAGCAACTCATTTCCCCCCAATCAAAGTCATAACAAACGTTACTTGCGACTTTTTTCCTTCTCTTCATGTAGCTCCCCTTTAAATAAAACATACTCAACTCCTTTGCTCTTCCAAACTGCTCATCGTTTATTATAACAGACACTGAAATCATTCAGTGTTGAAATAACTATATGATTGCTACTTACCAGTAACCACAGCAGTAGCCCAGGTATCCTTTGTGGAGGATTAAGTATTCTTAGTCTGCAACAAGCTACAACTTGCTTACACAGGTTCTACATTCCCTGAAAATACTTTGCCTTCTACTTCAAATCAGGTCAAACAAAAAAATCAGGCAATGTTAAGATTGCCGATGCAATAATTGCCTTCCACCTCACTCAAAGTTTGGATATTGTTATAAATATGAGGTTTAAAAGATTGTTGTGTTTCAGAACTGTGCCTTTAAGTCAGGATAAAATAAAGCAGGTCATGCGACCGGTTCTGAAGCCAGGATTAGAGAGGGGTGCTGGAAAAGCACAGCAGGTCAGGCAGCATCCAAGAAGCAGGAAAATTGACATTTTGGGCAAAAACCCTTCACCCCGAAACGTCGATTTTCCTGCTCCTTGGATGCTGCCTGACCTGCTGTGCTTTTCCAACACCACTCTAATCTTGACTCTCATCTCCAGCATCTGCAGTACCCACTTCTGCCTGGTTCTGAAGTCTGCCAAGCAAAAGGTCTGGTTGATGTAGCTGTAAAAGAAGCTCCAAGTCATTTTGCTAGGAAGCAGGAAAAAGGTTTCACACCTGTAGACAATGACAGCAGCAACTGTGTTAGACTGTCCATTTCCAAAATCTCACAAAGATGTTGAGATTGTCAGTCTAAAAATGTTTACGCTTTAAACTGTGTTTTACTTTAAATATACAACAGAGTTGAAGTCTGAAAAGGAGCTAATCAGCATTTCTATCTGAATACAAAACCCATCTGGTTCACACAGCCATGGCAATGGGCTTTGAGAGGAGAAGGATTTCTAAGGTTCTCTTGGTAATTCAGTGATACAGTCTGGCAGAATCAGGGAGAAATAAATGACTGAAAATCTTAATGGTTCACCCTACAAGACTGCCCGTGAGAACTTGTATTCAGATTGAAAAGAGCAGTTTTGTGAGAATTTGGAACTGGAAATGTAAAGTCTTGTGCCACCTTTCAGTTGTGTACTGAAAGTTCGAATTTAATGAAAGTGATCAGTCTCTTGGAAATTATAGCAATTAATACTCTGATATTGAGATTGCCAGAACTCAAAGGAGCTGAAAAACTGGACATTAATTTTTTGCCGTACATAAACACTCCAACACTTAATACATGAACATGCATTTATATCTATTCAGAATTTATCTAATTATATGGTTATGTTTGTGAGTCACTATAGGCAGCAGTTTTGTAACTCTCCCAACTTTGGAAAAAAATCCATATTCCAACATTTACACTGAGCAGCTCAACAATCTCCAGCACCCTAATAGGGGCTGAGTTATGGAATATCTATAGCACAGGACACCATTATGCATTTGTGTCATGCCAACTCTCTGCTACAATACCATACTTTGTCCCATGCATTTTCTCCTTTCACCCTGCAATTTTCTTTACAGTACATGTCATATATTCAAAAATGAAGTCATCGTGTGAAACTTGCTAAGAGTGCATTTGCACTAAGAACAATGAAAGCCTGAGGATGCCCCCAAAATGCTGAAACTTCAATGATCAGGCCATTGTATAATCAATTTTTGTTTTGGAGGTAAATATTACTCAAAAAATACAGAGATGCACAAAAGGTTAAAGAAGTAATTAAATTTATATGACACCTGTCATTGCCTCAAGGCATCACGTGTTTAATAACCAATTAAGCACTTTTGAAACTTTTTCTTATTCTGCCATAAGATGTGGGCATCACCAGCAAGGACACAATTTATTATACCCCCCCCTAGTTGCCTTGAGCTGAATGCTTGTTAGGCCATGTTAAATGGCAGCTAAGAGACAAACATGGTTCTAGGACTGATGTTATATGTAGGATAAACCAGGTAAGAATGATAAATTTCTCTCTTGAAAGGACAGTAGAGAACCAGTAGAGAATTTTTAGGTCAATTGTTTCATGGTTACTTTGAACTAGTCTTTTTTAAATTCCAGATTTTTAAATTGAATTCAGATTCCTCTGTCTGCTGTGATGGTTGTCAAGCCCACATCCCCGGTGCATCAGCCTGGGTCTCGGGATTATTAATCCTGAGGCGATTACCATTGCCACTTCACAGTGCCTTCATTCTTGTAATTTTGGAAAGTTTACTTTCAATACACAATTATAAATCTGCTGGACTGGAAAATGAATTACACTAATTACATTTTAACCTTGTTAAAACATGGCTAAAAGGTCTTTTAAGGTGAGAGAGAGACAAAGGATCCAAAGGAGCAATTTCTTCCCCCCGGGGATGAGTGTCTGGAACGGGCTGCCAGAGCTAGTGGTGGAAGTGAGTACAATTTCATAATTTAAGAAATATTTAGACAAGTACATGGATGGGAGATGTTTGGAGGGATATAGACCAAATGCAGGCAAATAAGGACGAGTTTAATTGTGAAAACTGGGTAGCATTGACAAGTTGCTGAAGGACCTGTTTCCATGTTGTAGACCTCTATGGGTCTATGTGTACAGCAATCGATATAATCCTTCACTCCAGACTCCAGACCCACAGCAATGTGTTGATTCTTTGCTGCCGTCGGGTTAATTAAGGATAGGCAATAAATGCTGACCTAGTCAGTGACGCCCTCATCCTGTGCATGAATAAAACAATACAGCTGTACCTTGTGAGCTGTCCAGCAATAAGTAGTGAAGCAGCAGCAGTATCATGTCTGCGTAGTTCAGTCCTCGATTCCTGCTGCCTTGTCCCTAATACCTTTGTTTTAATTTTGATTCATCCAGGAATTCTTCCTCAGACCAGCTGCCAGCAAACTTCAATAAGCAGGTCATGCATACACTGGGGAGGGACCCACCTTTGCTGAGTTTCAACTTATTCTGAGTCAAACCTTCCTTTCCCCGGAACGAGCAAATGAACAAAGCAGTCTGGCCTACACGATTATATTTAAGCAGCTTAGTTACCCATTCATTCCAACTTGGTGTCAAATAGCAAACTGCTCAGGGTCAGGTAGCTCTTCCATTAGGAATGTCAGGTTACCAGCTGCTGAATTATTTTACACTGACTTGCACTAATTGAGAAAATATCAATGACATCTATATTGCATGATCTTCTCATATGGTGCGGTAACATGAAATTTGAACACACCTCTTACCACATAATGGCATCAAGAAGTCATAATTCAGTATGTGGATGTACCTAAGAGAAGGTGCAAAACCTGACCTACTCATAGAGTCATAAAGTCAAAGAGATGTACAGCACGGAAACAGACCCTTCAGTCCAACCCATCCATGCCGACCAAATATCCCAACCCAATCTAGTCCCACCTGCCAGTACTTGGCCCATATCCTTGCAAACCCTTCCCATTCATATACCCATCCAGCTACTCTTGGGAAATAAGGGCAGGGGACTGATTTGTCAGTTGGGGAGAACTTTGGGGCCAGCAACCATAATTCTATTAGTATTAAAATAGTGATGGAAAAGAATAGACCGGATCTAAAAGTTGAAGTTCTAAATTGGAGGAGGCTAATTTTGACGATATTAGGCAAGAACTTTCAAAAGTTGATTGGGGGCTGATGTTCGCTGGTAAAGGGACGTCTGGAAAATGGGAAGCCTTCAGAAATGAGATAACGAGAGTCCAGAGACAGTACATTCCCGTTAGGGTGAAAGGAAAGGCTGGTAGGTGTAGGGAATGCTGGATGACTAGATAAATTGAAGTTTTGGTTAAGAAAAAGAAGGAAGCATATGTCAGGTATAGACAGGATAGATTGAGTGAATCCTTAGAAGAGTATAAAGGCAGTAGGAGTATACTTAAGAGGCAAATCAGGAGGGCAAAAAGGGGACATGAAATAGCTTTGGCAAATACAGTTAAGGAGAATCCAATACATCAAGGACAAAAGAGAAACTGGGCAGCAAATAGGGCTCCTCAAGGATCAGCAATGCAGCCTTTGTGTGGAGCCACAGGAGATGGAAGAGATAGTAAATGAGTATTTTGCATCAGTGTTTACCTGTGTAAAAGGACATGGAAGATATAGAATGTAGGGAAATAGATGGTGATATCTTGGAAAATGTCCATATTACAGAGGAGGAGGTGCTAGATGTTTTGGAAAGCATAAAAACAGATAAATACCCAGGACCTGATCAGGCATACCCTAGAACACTATGTAAAGGTAGGGAAGTGATTGCTGCACCCCTTGTTGAGATATTTGTAACATCGATAGTCACAGGTGAAGTGCTGGAAGACTGGAGGTTGGCTAACGTGGTGCCACTGTTTAAGAAGGGTGATAAGGACAAGCCAGGGAACTATAGACCAGTGAGCCTGATGTCGGTGATGGGCATGTTGTTGGAGGGAATCCTAAGGGACAGCATTTACATATACCTGGACAGCAAGGACTGATTAGGGATAGTCAACATGGCTTTGTGCTGAGGATTGATGAGGGCAGAGCAGTGGACATGACCTTTATGAACTTCAGTAAGGTGTTTGTCAAGATTCCTCATGGGAGACTGGTTAGTAAGGTTAGATCTCATGGAATACATGGTGAACTAGCCATTTGGATACAGAACTGGCTTGATGGTAGAAGACAGAGGGTGGTGGTGGAGGGTTGTGTTTCAAACTGGAGGCCTGTAACCAGTGGAGTGCCACAAGGATCAGTGCTGGGTCCATGACTTTTCATCATTTAAATAAATGATTTGGATGTAAGCATAAAAGGTATATTTAGTAAGTTTGCAGATGACAGCAAAATTGGAGTTGTAGTGGACAGCAAAGAACGTTACCTCAGATTACAATGGGATCTTGATCAGATGGGCCAATGGGCTGAGGAATGGCAGATGGAGTTTAATTTAGATAAATGCGAGGTGCTGCATTTTTGGAAAATCAAATTAGAGCAGGACTTACACACTTAATGGGAAAGTCCTAGGGAGTGTTGTTGAACAAAGAGACCTTGGAGTGCAAGTTCATAGCTCCTTGAAAATAGAATCGCAGGTAGATGGGATAGTGAAGAAGCTGTTTGGTATGCTTTCCTTTATTGTTCAGAGCATTGATTATAGGGATTGGGAGGTAATGTTGCAGCTGTACAGGACGTTGGTTGGGCCACTTTTGGAATATTGCTTGAAATTCTGGTCTCCTTCCTATCAGAAGGATGTTATGAAACTTGAAAGGGTTCACAAAAGATTTACAAGGATTTTGACAGGGTTGGAGGATTTGAGCTATAGGGAGAGGTTGAATAGGCTAGGGCTGTTTTCCCTGGAGCGTCAGAGGCTGAGGGGTGACCTTATAGAGGTTTACAAAATCATGAGAAGCATGGATAGGGTAAATAGACAAGGTCTTTTCCCTGGGATGGGGGAGTCCAGAACTAGTGGGCATAGGTTTTGGGTGAGGGGGAAAGATATAAAATGGACCTAAAGGGAAATGTTTTCACACAGAGGGTGGTACGTGGATGGAATGAGCTGTCATAGGAAGTGGTGGAGACTGTTACAATTAAAATACTTAAAAGGCATTTGGATGGGAATATGAATAGGAAGTGTTTTGAGGGATATGGGCAAATGCAACTAGATTAGATTGGGATATCTGATTGGCATGGATGAGTTGGATTGAAGGGTCTGTTTCCATGCTGTAGATCTCTATGACTCTATACCAAGGTTCATGTTCTGAATTCATGGCTTCACATCCTATTATGTTTCAGAGGTACATCAGAACATATCTTAACAAGAGAATTTAAAACAAAATATAAAACTAGTCACAGTTTTTGAAAAAAAAGATCAAATTGTTGTAAAAGCCTGTCTTGTGACTAAACTTTTATTAGAAATGAAATCTGCTGCCTGAAGAAGGGTAACATCTGAAATGTTGACTTGTGCACCTCATGTTGCTGCCTGGCTTGCTGTGCTCTTCCAGCCTCCTTTCTGTCGACCTTGCCAAACTGGCATCTGATTCAAGACCCACAACAATATGGTTGACTCTTAGCTCCTGTTTGAAATGGCTAAGGGAGCTATTCAATTCAAAGGCTATTATGGATGGGCAACAAACGTTGATCTTGCTAACAATGCTCATATCCCATTAAAGGTACTTTTAATAAGTGCAACAAGAAGCCAAATCAAAGAAGTTGGACTTTGAATGGTGATGTAACTGTGGGGAACCATAAATCCAGCAATTTTCTCTTCTTTAGAGCTCTGAATCAGAGTGATTAAATCATAATTTGGAATCATCTTGACTCTGAGTGTCAGGAAGGCAATAGCTGTTGCAGGTACAACACCCACCCAAGCCACAGGATCATGGATGGACACAGTCACAGGTGAGTAATAGTAGGAGAGTAAGTTTGAGACAGAGGAGAGAGAGAGAGTCAGCAATAAGGACAGAGCAAAAGTGAGGACTGCAGATGCTGGAAACCAGAGTTTAGATTAGAGTGGTGCTGGAAAAGCACAGCAGGTCAGGCAGCATCCGAGGAACAGGAAAATCGATGTTTCGGGCAAAAGCCCCTCATCAGGATTCCTGATAAAGGGCTTTTGCCCGAAACGTCGAATAAGGACAGGGGCCCACCTCTTCCTGACGCAGGGTATCTCTATCAGGCACTGAATGTCTTTGAACAAGGGACTTCTGCCACCACCCTCCCACCTTGATTACATCACCTGTCCACCATCAAACCCACCACAGAGAAGGACATTCGATATCACGCGGTGTCTTTAGAAATACACAAAGCAGATAACAACAATGTAACTGTATGTTTATAATTAATAAAAGTGTAGGATTTACCTGCATGGTAAATTATTAACTCGGTGAAAGTAAGACCGCAGAAAACAAATTCTGATTGAATAGCCATTGTGTTCTACTACATTATGTCCGTGCCCAAAATCTTCCATTTTGCAAGCATTGTTTGCAATTTTTACAATCATACAATGTTGCTTCTCCTCTTGCTCCTTTTCTTAACTGAGAGATTTACTTTTCAGTTCACACAAAGGTAGCAATTATGAGCAAACCATGCAAGCTACCCTTCTTCATTACTCTGGACTTCTCACATTATAGAGATCCACGCAATTGATACAGATCAAGTATATCAGTGATATCATTTAGCTTGAGCAACTCATAGGCACAATACAAACTTACGCCGTCAAATCGAGTCCTCGTACTTATGTATATAATAGAAAGAGGAAATTTGTTATTATAAAGACCCCTTTTACAGGCGCAATGTGCAACGAAGTACTTTTAAAATGTGTGGCTCCTCTTGACATATAAGAAAATGTAACAGCCAACTGTAGCAAGATCTCACAAAGATGGAATACTCCCCACTTGCCTGGATGGGTGCAGCTCCAACAACACTCAAGAAGCTTGACACCATCCAGAACAAAGCAGCCCCCTTGATTGGCACCATATTCACAAACATCCATTCCCTCTGCTACTGATACTCAATAGCAGCAGTGTGTATACTATCTACAAGATGCACTGCAGAAATTCACCAAAGATCTGTACACACAGCATCTTCTGAACTCACGATAACTATATCTAGAAGGACAAGGGCGGTACATAGAACACCACCACGTTCACGTTCCCCTCCAAGCCACTCACCATCCTGACTTGGAAATATATTGCTGTTTCTTAAGAGTTGCTGGGTCAAAGTCCTGGAACTCCCTCCCTTATGGCATTGTGGATCTACCTACAGTGTAGTAGTTCAGGAAGGCAGCTCACCACCATCTTAGGGGTTGCTCAGTGGTTAGCACTGCTACCTCACAGCACCAGGGACCTGGGTTCGATTCTATCTTTGAACGACTGTCTGTGTGGCGCTTGCACGTTCTCCTTGTATCTGCATGGATTTTCTTTGGGTGCTCCAGTTTCCATCCACGGTCCAAAGATGTGCAGCTCAGGTGGATTGGCCATGCTAAATCACCCATAGTGTTCAGGGATGTGTAGGCTAGTTGGGTTATCCATGGGATATACAGGGTTACGGAGATAGGATGGGGTGGGGTGGTGGGGAAGGGGGTCTGGGTGGGATACTCATCAGAAGGTCGGCATAGACTCGATAGGCTGAATGGCCTGTTTCTACACTCTCAGGATTCTATGATTCATTAGGGATGGGCAATAATGCCGGCCCAGCCAATGACATCCACATCCCTTAAGTGAACAAAATAGAGTAGCAAGATAAATGATCAGGTAACTGGTTTTGCTTATGTTTTTAGAGGAGTGAAAAAAAATCTCCTTATCCGTCTTGAACAGCTCATTGCATCTTTTCCATCCAACTGAATGAGCAAAATAGCCTTGTAATTACGAGTTGATCAAAAAGACAACTGTTCTGACAGCACTCCCTCATTACTCCAGTGAATGTTTCAATCTACATTTTGGTCTCCAGTCCCTGGTACGCAGTTAAGAACCCACAGAAGGCAGAAATGAGGACACTAATACTGAGCAAACAGGCTGTCCATTCAGAGCAATTCTGCCTATATCACTGCCCTGCAATCTCAAACTTTCAGGAAGAAATCGAAAGCATTTGATGAGATTAAAAGAATAATGCATCTGAATAATCTTCTTCAACATTTGTTTGGATTGATCGACAATGGGGCAGTTATCAATAAGCAATCACTTTTTTTAATAGGTCGTTGGTGAAATGCAAATGAATTTCCATGTACTCTCATACAGACCCATAAGCTCTTTCTCTGAGCTTATCAGATATCAATATGTCCTATTCTCAGAATGTCAGGCCTCCTGACTTCATCTTTCTGAAATTCTCGCGATCTCTTTTGTAAGGCGAGATCGAGCTCTGTTCAGCCAAGCAAGACAGATGCCTTTGTGTCATCGTGAATAAATTGAAGTATTATTCTGGTTATTCTGGTATGATCTCATTTCAATTTGATAGTGCAGCGAAAGCAGGTTTAATCAAGGTATTTAGGAAGGAATTGGATTATTACCAGGATCTGATCAGGTGTACCATAGTATTCTGTAGGAAGTGAGGGGAGAGATTGTTGGGCCCCTTGCTGAGATATTTGCATCATCGATAGCAACAAGTGAGGTGCCAGAAGCCTGGAGGTTGGCTAACGTGGTGCCACTATTTAAGAAAGGTGGTAAGGAAAAGCCAGGGAACTATAGACCAGTGAGCCTGACGTTGATAATGTTCAAGTTGTTGGAGGAAATCCTGTGGGACAAGATTTACATGTATTTAGAAAGGCAAGGACTGATTAGGGAGAGTCAACATGGCTTTGTGCGTGGGAGATTATGTCTCACTAATTGGATTGAGTTTTTTGAAGAAGTAACAAAGAGGATTGATGAAGGCAAAGGTCTGGACTTCAGTGAGGCATTTGACAAGGTTCCTCATAGTACACTGGTTAGAACATAGAACAATACAGCGCAGAACAGGCCCTTTGGCCCTCGATGTTGCACCGACCCATGAACTATTCTCAGCTCGTCCCCTGACACTATCCCATCATCATCCATGTGCTTATCCAAGGATTGTTTAAATCTCTCTAATGTGACTGAGTTAACTACATTGGAAGGTAGGGCATTCCATGCCCTTACTACTCTCTGAGTAAAGAATCTGCCACTGACATTTGTCCTAAATCTATCACTCCTCAATTTGTAGTTATGCCCCCTCGTACAAGCTGACATCATCCTAAGAAAAAGACTTTCACTGTCTACCCTATCTAATCCTCTGATCATCTTGTATGTCTCTATCAAATCCCCTATAGCCTTCTTCTTTGCAATGAGAACAGACTCAAGTCTCTCAGCCTTTCCTCATAAGACCTTCCCTCCAGACCAGGCAACGTCCTCATAAATCTCCTCTGTACCTTTTCCAATGTTTCAACATCCTTCCCAAAATATGGCGAGCAGACTGTACACAATATTCCCAGTGTAGCTGCACTAACGTTTTGTGTAGTTGCAACATAATATTGCTGCTCCGGAACTCAATCCCTCTACAAATGAAACCTAACACTCTGTTTGCCTTCTTAACAGCTTTATCAACCTGGGTGGCAATTTTCAGGGATCTATGTACGTGGACTCCAAGATCCCTCTGCACATCCACACTACCAAGAATAGCCAGGTTAGATCACATGGAATGCAGGGAGAACTAGCTATTTGGATAATGAACTGAATGAAGGTATAAGACAGAAAGTGGTAGTAGAGGTTGCACTTCAACTGAAGGCCTGTGACCAGCAGTGTGCCACAAGGATCAATGCTTGGTCCACTGTTTTTTGTCATTTAAACAAATTATTTGGATGTGAACATAGGAGATATAGTTAGTAAGTTTGCAGATGACACCAAAATTGGAGATGTGGTGGACAGCAAAGAAGGTTACTTCAGAGTACAACAGGATCTTGATCAGATGGGCCAATGGGCCGAGGAGAGGCAGATGGACTTTAATTTAGATAAATGCGAGGTGCTGCATTTTGGAAAGGCAGGTCAGGACAGGACTTAAACACTCAATGGTAAGATTCTGGGGAGAGTTACTGAACAAGGAGACCTTGGGGTGCAGGTTCATAGTTCCTTGAAAGTGGAGTTACAGTTAGATAGGATTAGATAGTGATAAATAGGATACCGAAGAAGGCATTTGGTATGCTGACCTGTATTGGTCAGTGTACTGAGTATCAGAGTTGGGAGGTCATGTTGAGGCTGTACATGACATTGATTAGGCCATTGTTGGAATATTGCGTGAAATTCTGTTCTCCTTCCTATCGGAAGGATGTTGTGAAACTTGAAAGGGTTCACAAAAGATTTACAAGAATGTTGCCAGGGTTGGATGGGTTGAGCTATAGGGAGAGGCTGAATTGGATTGGGTCTGTTTTTCCTGGAGCTTCGGAGGCTGAGGGGTGACCTTATAGAGGTTTATAAAATCTTGAGGGGTATGGATAAGATAAATAGACAAGGTATTTTCCTTGGGCTGGAGGAGTCCAGAACTAGAGGGCATAGGTTTAGGGTGAAAGGGGAAAGATATAAAAGGGGCCTAAGGAGCAACTTTTTCATGCAGAGGGTAGGGCATGTATGAAATGAACTTCCAGAGGAAGTGGTGGAAGTTGATACAATTACAACACGTAAAAGGCATCTGGAAGGGTATATGAATTGGAAGGGTTTAGAGGGATATGGGCCAAGTGCTGGCAAATGGGACTCGATTAGTTTGGGATATCTGGTTGGCATGGACGAATTGGATCTAAGGGTCTGTTTCTATGCTGTACATCTCTATGACTCTGTATAAAAAAAGTGAAAAATGTGCTGAGTTACAGGCAAACACAGTGTGAAGTTATTAAGTGAGTTGCTCTTGCACACAGCACACGGACACATTGTGACTAATGGCCTCCTTTGGTGCCATAACCAATCTACAAGCCTATGAAAACCTGCTACTTCTTTGACCAGCCCTAAGTTTAGATGTCAGACTCCATGTGTTGCAATGATCTTGAACCTTGCAGATACGTTCATTCTGTTTAATGAAACAGTACACTATAAAGCCCTCATTTCCTAAGAATTAGGGGTATGGGAGTTTTGGACAAATCTGTCATTTGAAATGACATAGACGATTAATCGTTTAAACTGGTGTTACGCTAGTAGTGATGAAATACCCAAATACCCGAAGAGCAGTCTATGAGAATATGAACAACTTGTGAGGCTTGATTTTTTTTAAAAGTTGGAACAACAGAAGCAGCCTGAATGGTCATGGTCAAGCTTTCACAGATCCAGGATTTTTCGTTAATTTTCCGAAGTTGCTTTTGGGGGTGGAACGTATTTTTCCCTCTCTTAATTAAAGCAGAGGTTCTCTTCCTGAGCTGCTGGATTGTGTGAGAAACAAAATCTGTTTTCTGAGTTTGCTTTCTTGCCAATAGTATGTTTACGGGATGTTGCTATATTGGAACAGTTAAATCATAATAGTTACTATATCTATTATTCTGTTAAGTTTTCCCATAGCATTAAGTTATTCCAAATTCTTCTGTCTTTTGTTGTATTTTAACGATAGTGTTTGAAAAAATTGTGTTTTGCTTAACGCTGACTAGGCTGACCAATCGAATTGCATCTGGAACACAGCACCTCACATTTTACCTTTGAAATAAGAAAAAGTGAGGGTCTAGGCTACCTTCTGAATATATTTTGAAGGGCTTTGGTTTGGTTCAAGACACCCAAACACTGCAGATCTCTCCATTTGATGGTCTCAATGTCTCCATTGCAGATGAATTTTGATAATAAATAAATTTGTCAGAAATGGAAGTCAAATAGCGTCTGGCAAGAGTGTTCCAAAGTTGATATGAATCTTCAGCTTTGCTTGATGACTGCTTGGAGGTGAAAGTAGGCACTCCCGTAGCTTACTGACCACCCAAAAAAAAATGAAAGAAAGCAAGTGATTCCACACACTAATTATACCCGTTTAATTTTAAATATTGAACTCAGAGAAATGTCTCTTACAATGTGGTTTAAAGGTAATCCAAACCTGGTGAATAGGATTTCTGTTATCTGTTGCAAACTGCTCATGATCTTCTTCTACTTCACCACAAGGTGTGGAGCCATCAAGCATATTAGTTCCATACTCTGGGACTTCATACATTATGCAATGCTGCTTCCCTATTTTCAAAAGTCTCCCGATCTCTTTAGTCGAATGTGAGATCTCTCCTCGCTTTTCAGGCCTGATGACCAAAGTGAAGCACCATCAGGCATTTGCTACCTTAATGATCCTGCACATTTTATGATACATTGACCACAGTCCATTGTTGTTCCGATTCTCTTGAAATTCACAGCACAAGAAACACTCTCAATCTCTGCTATAGAATTGAGTATCTGAACTCTTCAACATAATCAGAGGTCAAAACATTTCCTCCAGATATTTCACATGAAAATCAGAGATGCACTGGTGAAAATGTACAGTATTCAGCAATTCTACTGAGGCTTTATGCATTTCTTTAGAAAGTGCTTACAGCAATAAAAATAACAAAGTACTTTTATAATTCACTTTTAGTGCAGTATAATTTCTGAGGAACTCTGCAATACGGGTTTGGTTCTGAGCCAACTACAACAATATTAATGCAAATGGACAACACCTTGACTAGGTGCATTTTAAGACATGACTTAAAGGAATAAAGAGAGGCAGAGAAGTGGACAGCTAGAGAAAGGAAATTCCAGAATCATAGAATCCCTACAGTGTGAACGCAAGCCTTTTGGCATTCCCATGGCTAATGTACCAAACCTGCACAATGTTGTACTGTGGAAGGAAGCCCATGCAGATATGGGGAGAATGTGCAAACTCCACACAGTCGCACTAGGGTGGAATCTGGCACTGAGAGGCAGCAGCGCTAACCACTGAGGGACCATGATACCCAGAACATTAGGCAGCTGAAGTCACTGACAAAGGTAAGAGCAATTAACAGAGGAATGTGCAAGAGGCCAAAGTTGTAGGATGCTAACGTTTCAGTGGGTTGCAGGGTTAGATGTGTTTACAATAACTGAGAAGGGAGAGGCCATAGAGGGGTTTGAAAACCAGGTTGTGACCTGCTACATTGAGGTATTCCTTGACTGGATGTCAATGTAGGTCAGTGAACACAGAAGTTATGGCTGAAGTGCACTTGGTGCTGGTTAGGCCATGGGCAGCAGAGTTTTAGACGACATCAGGTTTATGAGGATGGAAGATGGGAGGTCAGGCTCAAGTGTCTCACAATCATCAAGCTACTTGATGCGGTTTTCAGCAGCAGGGAAATGGATAAAGTCAGATGATTTTACAGTTTCACATGAGGTATATTAACATATGAATCAACTCACACCGACCAGGGGAATTCCTGCACTTTGTTTAGTAATGACAATATGAGACTAAAATGAATAAAACAGAAGAATAATGGTATTTGCTTATGCTATGATTTGTAAATGCTGGTGTTGGACTGGGGAGCACAAAGTTAAAAATCACACAACACCAGGTTATAGTCCAACAGGTTTATTTGGAAGCACTAGCTTTTGGAGCGCTGCTCCTTCATCAGGTCATAAGACACAGAATTTCGAGCAAAAGTTTACAGTGTGATGTAACTCAAATTATATATTGAAAAAGACCTGGATTGTTTGTTAAGTCTCTTATCTTTTAGAATGAAGGTATTGGTTTCAGTTCTTTCATATGTAAGTTGCATAACCTTTTTAAAGGTACTCATGCGACTCGGCCAACATTGTCTATCTCATACGCTGCAGGCAAGGATGCCCTGAGGCATGGTACATCAGCAAGACCGAGCAGAGACTATGGCAACAGATGAAAGGACACTGCACAACAATCAACAGACAGGAGTGCTCCCTCCCAGTCGGAGAACACTTCAGCGGTCAGGGACATTTGACCTCCACCTTCAGGTGTCGGTCCACCAAGGCGGACTTCAATGCAAAGTGGCCGAACATAAGCTGATAGCCAAGTTCAGTATCCATGGGGATGGCCTCAACCGGGACCTTGGTTCATGTCACACTACAGGTGACCCCACTGCACTATACACGCATACGCACACACACACAGTCAGATGCACACTCACAGACAGACAGACACTCCTACAGACACACAGGCACTCCTACAGACCTATACACTCATACAGACCCTCTTTCATACACAAGCTCTCTCTCATACACTCACACATACATTCCCACATTCACACGCACACATGCACCCTCTTATAGATTTATACCCCTTTACATTCACACACGTATACACACTCTCTCACAGACACTCATAACCCTGCTCCACACACACACACACACATATAAGTTTGTGGGGTGAATTTGTACTTGCAGAATTATATTTTATTTTGCTCAAAAACTGCATGAATCCATGTAAGATTCTGTAAATCCTTTTTTATAGATTAGAATCAATCTGAACATTGTGGCACAGACAGTCTCACATAGGGCATCTCACACCTTCAATGCATTATCTGAATGTAACTTTAAAAAAGTTCTGGGATTTACATATGAAAGAACTGAAACCAACATGGTCATTCTAAAAGATGAGAGACTTAACAAACAATCCAAGTCTTTTTCAATATATAATTTCAGTTACATCACACTGTAAACTTCTGTTAGAAATTCTGTCTTATGATCTTATACTCCACAAGTACCTGATGAAGGAGCAGCACTCTGAAAGCTAGTGCTTCCAAGTAAACCTGTTGGACTATAACCTGATGTTGTGTGATTTTTAACTTTATTTACGTTAAGTTTACTTATAACGCAAGGATACATTACATAGTTGTTTCCTTAATTGTGAGGATGAAATAACCCACTCTAACTTTAAAAACCTAGTGCATTCCCAAACTACCTATAAAGACATTTATAGCAATTAGCTATATTTCTGATCCTGCATAAGTTAGAACTTTAAACTGTAAGTAATGACCATATAATATATACTAATATCTCACAGTCACTTATAAATTCATGTCTGTAATTGATATGCTCATGAAATCTGGGCAAATTTAAGTTGTAACCCCACAAAAATAACTTTCTACTAGTCATGATCAATTAGCCGCTTGTGAAACCTTCTGTTGCTTAACTTAAGAAAAACTCTGTAGATATTTTCACAAACGTGTGGAAGGATTTGACCTCCATTACCCTTTATTAAAAAGGTTCATATGTGGTTTTTGAGTGTTGCTGGCTGGCCAACATTTACTGCCCATTCCTAATTGCATTGAGGAGGTGATGGTGAGCTAACGTCTTGAACCACTGCAGTCTATTTGATGAAGTACACCCGTGATGTGATTAGGGAGGGAGTTCCAGCATTTTTCTTAGTGCAAACTGAAGGAAAAGCAATATATTTCCAAATCAGAATGGTAAATGGCTTGGAGAGGAACTTGCAGGTATTGGTGCTCCCATGTTTCTGGTGCCCTTATCCTTCCAGATCACGAGTTTCAAAGGTTCTGTTGCAGGATGCTTTGATAAATTGCTAAAGTGTATCGTGCAGATGGCACACACTACTGCTATTGTGTATTGGTGGTCGAGGAATTGAATGTCAAAATAGATAGATGTGCCAGTAAAGCAATTATCTTTGTTGCTGTTGGATCAAGTTTAAGGGTGGCAATGTTTTCACCATTATGACAATGAGCCTACTGAAGCCATTGTGAAAGGAGCTATTTAAGGGAAAATGTGGTTTCTAACAAAGGGAAGTTACCAATTCCAGGGCCCCATATATAAATACATATCATAATCATAGAAGTTGGAAAGCATCTATTTGAATCAAATTAAGTATAATATTTGGATAGCCTTCCTGCTTTAAAGGAGACAATTAAATGTATTTTTACAGAAATGTTTATATTTTTCCATTTAAGAGGACAATCTTGCTCAAGCCTGTTCGGTGGCTGTTTAAAAAAAGAAAAGTATTCGTAAGATTCCACAACTGAAAAAAAACAAACATTTCTACCATTGTCCTTAGTTTCAGGTGTGTCATAAAACAAATTCTGAGTAAAACTATTGCTTTTAACATATCGGGGAGGTGTGATTAACTCCATGCTGAGTAAGATAATCTTTCCCTTATCAATGAAACTTTTCCCATTTTTCACACATTCAAGGACAATTGTCCATGCATTGGAACAGAATGAGTTCTGTCTTTTGGACTAATGCCAATGGACAACAGGTTAAGACCTTTCCAGGTAATTATTTCTCAGTGCATGGGTAGCCACTGACTTGATTTGCAGCTCATCCCTAAATTCGTCTTGATAAGGTGATGGAGGGCCCTTATTGTGAACTGCAGGGGTCCAAGTGATGCAGTGCTTTCGGATAGAGACTTGGATGCAGTGAGAAGATCTTTCTCATCTCTCAGGATTCTATCCATTAGCAATAATGATGTGTCTTCTAATTCAGGACAGACACAAACCCCAAATACCAGATGTTAAAAACAAAGTGATACTACACTTCTGGACGTAAAATCACATAGACATACAGCATGGAAAAAGACCTTTCAGTCCAACCAGCCAATCGGAACATAATCCCAAAATAAATTAGTCCCACTGCCTGGTGCTGGCACATATCCTGCCAAACCTTTCCTATTCATGCACTTATCTAAGTGTCTTTTAAATGTTGTAACTGTCCCTGCATCCACCACACCCTCAGGAAGTTAATTCCACACACAAATCACCATTTGTGTAAAACATTTGCCCCCATGCATTTTTTTAAATCCCTCTCCTCTCAGCTTAAAAATGTGCTCCCTCATCTTGAAATGTTCCATCCTATGGAAAAAAGACTTATTATGAACCCTATCTATGTCCATCATGATTTTATAAACTTCTATAAGGTCACATCTCAATCTCCTACTCTCCACTGGAAAAGATACCAGCCAATCCAGCCTTTCCTTATAGCTCAAATCTTCCAAACCCTGTAACATCCTAGTAATTCTCTTCTGAACCTTCTCTAGCTTAATAAACTTCCGGTAAGTGGGTGACCAGAACTGGACACACAGTACTCCAGAAGAGGCCTCACTTATCTTCTTTCTAAATATCTACTCCTGAAATTATCCCACCGCTATGAGAATTTCATCTGACTTTCCACATTAGCTTGTATTCAAGAGTCCTAATGGTGAAGTGGTATGCCCCTGTCTCTGGCCCAGGAGATCTGGGTTCAAGTACCACCTGCTCTAGATTTGTGTCTGAACAGCTTGCTGAGAGAAAATATGTATTCCTGAACATTGTACAAACACTACAGGTAAGAAAGGGAGTTGTGCAACGGTACAACAAATGTCAATAATCAATCAAAACCACTAACAGTCAAACTTCCGTGCCCTATAATTTCAATAAAAGTATTACAGACCAGGCCAGACCCCTTCAACATGTATTAAGAAGGTAGCCCTGACTCTAACTTTTATTTTCTTTCAGGCAGATGTATAGTGGATATTCCAGGAGTGATACAGCTGGTCAAAGCACTGTTTTTAACAAAATATAATTTATTTAAACATCACAAATCAAACATGAACAAAAGAAAACAGAATTTAGAATAACTTATTTGATAACAGAACTGATGCAATATCACAACTTAATGAAGCTGTTCCAATCCCTGCACTATCCCATAACCGCACCCTCTTGCAAAAGGAAAATTCAAACACAGGTTTTTACAGGCAGGAGTTTTCAGAGAGAAAGTTCAGGCAAGACTATGTTGAAGCATGGAACCTCTTTTCAACATAGCTGCTTTTCTGTCACCAACAGTTTTCTGATTTCCTGCTAATACTAAAGCAAACTGAAAAAAAAACTTGAATTGGAAGAACTGCCCACTCCCATGCCATTGTGAAAATAATTATTTCCAGACAAATCAGCACCTCTGCATTTATGCATCCTCTTGAAAAAAAAACAAGGACAACATAACCTTGTTAAAGCGGCAGCATCGTTACAAATGGCCAGATGTGTTCACTGAATTTAGATATGACAGAAGCTGATTCAGAATATTAAGACCTGAAGCTTTCTAGTATTTTATCAAATTCAGTGATTATGAAAACTCAGAACACGTGGAGAGAAAAGTGGGAATAAGAACATTTAATTTAAATATTGTCGAATGTTTGGAAATATTCATAAATGGAAGTTTATTAACTAATAGCGATATTCAATTATAAAACCATGCTTTATTGTCTCGAAGTGATTTTACAGCTATTCAAAAGGGACATTTTTAACATACACATCAAAAACCAGTCATTGGCCCCAAATACACAATATCATATCAGTAACATAATATCAGTCCTTAGATCTTAATTTTGAATCCAAGATTATACTAAACTAACAAAGGAACAAGTAATTATCATGTACATACAGTCCTTAAAGAAGGCAATAAAATCTTACAGACAGAAATAATCAGATACACCTTTTTAAACTCAAAATGTACAATATATTCAGCTAAACAAAGTAGCCAACATGGAAGTTTCACAGAAACCAGCTAATTGCAACTATGGGTTTCCATATGATTCAAAGTCCTAGACCAGAAACAAAAGTCGAAAATATTCTTTTTACTCCCTTTTTGGAGGGAGTTTCATTTCTCATCAATTTGTTTTAATTTTGTGGATATTTGATCTTGTGCATGTCCAGCAGGGGAATGACAAATTCTGACTGCCACTAAATTCACCATGACTTAGTTTGGAAAGGGTATCTATACCAGAACTTAACATTTGCATTCCTCAGATACCCAAAATATTTGCAACCAGCTGTTGCATGCTACTTCTGCATTTAGCATATCTAATTTGGATTGTTTGATCCATTTTATTCACATTATCTTGAAAATAACAAGATAGCTTCAACATTTAGATTCCTCTAGGACTCTTTGAGATGTTACATTCCTCTGCAGGCAATTCTGTAACACTCATCACCCTCATTGCATTTTATTAACAGCCTGAACTGTGCTGAAGCAAAGGACAACCTTGTTGTAACTTCTTTGTTTCCCTCAGAAGTAAAATGTATTTTTCATTCAAAACAACCCAAAAGTGTTTTGTGTTGCTCAAGTGTTGGGAGACAGATTCATATTTTATCCTATTTATTAAACCAAATGCCATTCATCACAAATTGATTGTTATCACAGCTGATTGCTGCAATTGATTTTTTTTTTAGATTAGATTAGATTACAGTGTGGAAACAGGCCCTTCGGCCCAACAAGTCCACACCGACCCGCCGAAGCGCAACCCACCCATACCCCTACATTTACCCCTTACCTAACACTACGGGCAATTTAGCAAGGCCGATTCACCTGACCTGCAGGTCTTTGGACTGTGGGAGGAAACCGGAGCACCCGGAGGACACGGGGAGAACGTGCAAACTCCACACAGTCAGTCGCCTGAGTCGGGAATTGAACCCGGGTCTCAGGCGCTGTGAGGCAGCAGTGCTAAGCACTGTGCCACCGTGCCGCCCACGAGAGCTCCGAGCACTGTTGGAGCTATTAGTCAGTAAATGACTTGGATGTATATATTTTAAAACTTGTGGATACAATGATACACAAACTTGGCATTCAACTTCAGCTCAGACTTTACAATTCCTTGACTATTACTTGTCTATTTCTGGGTGTCTCACTGACAACCGTGGTTGAGTCTCTTATCGAGCTCCTGAATGAAAATAAAGAAGAAAATGAATTTTAATATTTCGGAGAGCACAAATATAAATGTTTTAGACATTAAAAGTGGTAACAATGATTTAAGTTGTGCTCTATAGGACTTCCATCGCCTTTGATCAAAAATTGCCTTCAGAAATATTTTGCATCCTTATATAATTTTTAACTTACCTCACTGTACATGCTGGTCTGCAGGAAAATGTCACAAGGAAGCTCTTCTGGAGCCACTTCTTGTGAAGACACTTTTTGATCCATTGCATTGAATATGCCACATGGTGAAAATTCCTTTTAGATTACAAAAATAGATTTAAAATCTCATTGAGTTAAACACATTTTGTTTTCCGATTACTTTAAATAAACATGATTTACAAGCCAGAACTTTGAAAAAATAAAAAAAAGACTTTATTAATTTGTCAAAAGCTAAAAGATATATCTTTCAGAATAAAAAGCTTATATTTAATAAAAAGGATTTTTTTTTCCTTTTCTTTGTAAGGGTTTCTATTAAAAATTTAGACTTGAGAGTAAAACAGGCATTTATATGATCCATACTATCTTAATCTGAGGAATTTTGCAAAACAGCTATAAAGGGGTTCTTTCATTAGGGACTTCCAATTCTTTATTGAATAACAACCAAGAAAATTATTAGAGAGGAACAAATTATTGCAGATGCTGGAATCTCCACTGCAACCAAAAAATACTGGAGAACACAGCTGGTCAGGTAGCATCCATGGAGAGAAACCAACTAACGTTTCGAGTCTGATTAGATTAGATTACTTACAGTGTGGAAACAGGCCCTTCGGCCCAACAAGTTCACACCGCCCCGCCGAAGCGCAACCCACCCCTACATTTACCCCTTACCTAACACTACGGGCAATTTAGCATGGCCAATTCACCTGACCTGCACATCTTTGGACTGTGGGAGGAAACCGGAGCACCCGGAGGAAACCCACACAGACACGGGGAGAACGTGCAAACTCCACACAGTCAGTCGCCTGAGGCGGGAATTGAACCCGGGTCTCTGGCGCTGTGAGGCAGCAGTGCTAACCACTGTGCCACCGTGCCACCCACGATGAAGAGACATCTAGTCTTTATGACTTAAAGCTCTTGGTCTAGTATTTAAAGCATAGAATATCACAAGTCATGGGTTCTATGTCTTAACTTTGTTTTTTGGAAATGGTGTCTTGCCATATTGAAACCTCTTGTAAAACCTATGGTAGAATAACACATTATGCAGCACTTAAGTAGCTTGAGAAGTTTGAAATAGCTGTTACTGCAGGAGGTTGTGATGGCGTCGTGTTCTTTTGCTTTGTCTTTGAAGATTAGGTGCACCTTCATTTTAATCTGGTTCATTAAAATCTTGGAAAACAATATTTCTATTGAACAAAAAGTGATAATGTAGTTCTTGATATGTTTATAAAAATGAAAGATTGGTGGCTCTATGACTCTACTGTCTGTGAAAAATGCTTGTTCAACATAACAGAAAAGTACAAGTTGCATCTTGGAACAGTTTAATCAGTATTGATCATAAGTAATCAAAAGGTATGTTATTTAATTAACACAGTTGTTATTTACTGAACTATGGGGAGAGAACCGGGGAGCAGGCTGACTGGCTAGCTATTCCAATGGACCAGCATTGCCACAATAGGCTAAATGAGCTTTGCCTTCTATATCTTTTCTAATCAACTTCTTCAGAGATGTTATTAAACACCTCTGGAGCAGGTGCACTCAGCATCGCCCTCTGGTCCATAGGTAGGCACACTACCACTGTGCCAGAACAGCCCTGGCATCTCCTGCAATACAATGATTTAGGGCTTGAGTGTCGTCTTTCTCTGCGAATTTCATTTTTAAATTTTGACCATAAGCAAAACATTACCCAACAAAAACAAATACATAGTGAGAATGAATAAAATTTTACATTTTTGGGACCAAAAGATTTCTCACTAAAATGAAGACATAATTATATCAAGTGTTTTCACTGAATGAAATGTACCTTGTGACAAACATTTATCATTCCATCAAGATGGCCATAAAGGAAATTCAGAACTTCAGTGTCATTTATTTCCTCTGCAAGGTCGATGGCAGTTTGGTTAGTCAGATCCTTCAAGAAAAGAACAAATCTTGTTACACATCAAGTGAGACATTCCTCAACCTCCTCTCTTTTATTTTTCCCTTCTTTGCTAAAACTGCTCACCAATGCTGCTTAAGTACCTCTAACTCTTAAATACTTTGCTAACAAAGCCTTCCTTCCAGTTTTGAGCCCAGGCTTGAATGTGCGATAGCAGGCTTTCTAATTTTTGGTTTCTAAATTTTGGTTTATCAAACCCAACCCTCTCCCAGCATCACACAAGCTTTCTAAATTTGATCCATTTTTATCTTTTGGCTTTTTGTCATGAGTTTTTAAAATTTTAAACCCAATTTGGCACTTTGTCCATTTGTGTGCTTCACAAATTGATTTGCTGGGAATTAAAGTAGTACATGAGGCACAAACAGAAATTGCTGGAAAAGCTTAGCAGGTGTGGCAGCATCTGTGGAGAGAAATCAGAATGTTCCGAGGAAGGGACACTCGAACCGAAAATGTTAACTCTGATTTCTCTCCACAGATTCTGACAGACCTGCTGAGCTTTTCCAGCAACTTCTGTTTGAGTTTCTGATTTACAGCATCTGTAGTTCTTTCATAGTACATGAGGCATGATGTATTGAATACTGCTGTGCTGTTAAGTTTTAAAATCAAAGAATAGCTCTTGCACAGCCTAACCTCTTGCAATCCCCAATTTCCAAGCCTTCGAACTCACTTGTGTTTCTTTTCATCCTTGTAGTTCTTACATTCTGGAATTCTATCTCACCCATCTGCCTCCTCACTTCTACCTTCAACCCTAAGATTTTTTTCACACGTCACTGCTTTGACCAAGTTTTTAATCATTTCTTCATGTGTCAGATTTTTATCTGACATAATCATGTGATGCATCTTGGGCTGTTATTTGATATTAAACTAGGTGATAGAAATATACTTTGTCATTGTTGTTGTACTTGGCCTACAAGCATAAATTCATCATAGAATCCCTACAGTGTGGAAACAAGCCATTTAGCCCAACAAGTTCACACTGACCCTTTAAAGACTAGCCCACCCAGACCCATACCCCTACCGCATTATTCCAAATTTACCCCTGAATAATGCACCTAACCCATACATCCCTGAACACTATGGGCAATTTAGCATGGCCAATTCACCTAACTGCATATCTTTGGATTGTGGGAGGAAACCGGAGCACTTGGAAAAAATCCATGCTGACACGGGAAGAATGTGCAGACTCCACACAGACAGTCAGTCGCCCAAGGCTAGAATCAAACCCAGATCCCTGGCGCTGTGAGGCAGCAGTGCTAATTGCTGAGCCACTGTGCCACCTTTAATTGGAAAACACACATATATGGCACTCTAATGTATCACTTATAATAGCCAATATAAAGGATTTGCTCTTAAAAACAATTCAGTTTGAACCCCAATACTTATTCAGTGACAAACTGCTCTCCCAGTGGCCAACGAAATAGAACAGTGAACACACTCGGTCTGGGACTGAAATAACCTCCATACCTTTGTACAGAGAGACGATCCCATCCTCAGCAAGCATCTCATTCCATCCAGCAGCTGCTCCTTCCTCAACATGAGGAACTTCGTCATATCAGAGTTCATGTCTGTATTCTCAAATGCTTTCACTGTTGCAGCATGAGCCAACACCATATAATGTAATGGGGTCAGATCTTTTGAATCGAAATAAATAATTATTATTCACATTTGATGGATCCGCAAAGATCAAAGACATGAGTAAAATCATAACAAAGTTGATGTGCCTATGTGTTCCAGATTAACTGGAAATTATAGTCAATGAAAATGGCATAAAATGCAGGGTGATAAGAAAGTTCTTGTGCAATTTTAAACTTTAATAACTTTGAATGTGTGCACAGTAAGAGTGAATTCTAAATAGCATACAAGAATAAAATTCACTAAAACTTTCATCACAGGTCAAGTTTCAACGTAATCACTATTTCTTGAAATATCTTTCTCAATTAGATTATTTTGAGTTCATTGAAATATCCTGCAGCTGCTACTTTATGCATTTATAAACTATATTTGTGATTCTGACCCTGTGACTGTTTCTGTAAAGCATTTTGAGTTGTCTTCATACACAAGTTGGAGTTTTCTGTTATCACATATACATCCAAAGCTAAGTTGCAAAGTTAATCAACGTCATAATATGGCAATGAAACATTAATTATTTAGAGCCTAAAAAAAAATACTTACGATTATTATCCCTGGCATCAATTATGACATCAATTCCATTCATCATTGTTTTCTCTATTACCTGAACGCAATTGAAAATGATATTATTGGCACATAAATGTGGCAGGAATGGTAATTATTCATAATCTGAGATGATCAGAATGGCACTGAACTCCTTTACTTACGTGCAAAACCCGAAGGAATCCATTTTCTGCACACAAATGTATGGGAGTTTTTCCAAAATAGTCTCTCTCATTGATTTGAGCACCAAGTAAAATGAGGTCATTGACTACCAGGTGCTGATTTCTTTCTGCAGCTAAGTGCAATGCAGTCTGTGAAACCAAATATAGCAATATCATTAGAGTTTCTTAAAGTTTCATTTGATCCCCATAAAAATAATCTCTTTTTCATAACTTTGAATGAGGCAATCTTAGCTTTGAAGAAATATCATGATTGTAATGTGTAACTTGTTAAGTGAATATTGTTACAACTTAGTGAACAAAATAGCAGGCAAAATTAAAACAATTTAAATGTTATAATTTAAAATTATTGATATTATATATATTTTTAAAATGTACATAATCCTTTACATTGTTTTACGGAGGATTTTAGTTTGAATTTGTTAAAAAATGTCCAATACTTTTTAAACTGATTGCGTCTTTTAGTAGAACATTGTAATAATTGAATCTAACAACCAAAGTAATTTTTATGAGTTACTGCAGTTATTAAGCAAAGAACAAATATATTCTAAAATCCAGAACAATAGCTGAGAGTAAATCCAAATATTATGCATTAGGTAACTTTTTGAAACATTTTTGTAATGTAGCAGTCGTTATTAATACAAGGCGGTGCTGGGGGTGGGGGTGGAAATGAGATGGGTAAAGAACAAAAAAGCAAGAACTTTCTTCAAAGTTTTCTCAATACTTACTCTGCCTCTGGTATCCTTTTTGTCAATTGTGCCAATATTTGCCATCCTACAAGCCAGGCTGTATGTCAAGGCTCTTTTTCCCTGAATAACAGCATTATGTAGCATTCTGTTGGAATTTAAAACAAGATACTCTGTTACTAATAACTAAGTGAGACAACACAGCACAAAAATAGATAATGCAAAGCTCTGAATGAATCTCCAACCATCCATGTTATTTTTAGCAATTCAGTCATAGTTGTAGTTGAAAGTATTTTGCTTTAGTTTTAAATTAATCTCAACAAATCTGCAATTTGTGGGTGACTCACTTTCAGATGATTCATTTGAAAAGTATTAAATTGTAAGTGATTTTAATCAGAACCGTTTGTCTGCTTTTACCTCCAATGTTTAAAGGTCAACCACACAAAAGTGCACTCGCGTGTTGCATTTCATGGAAGAAAATGACATTCACCGAACTTGCTTTCATGTATAAAGCTCTGAAGCACACCTATCACTTGGAAAATCACACAATATCCAATTTTATTCACCAGCAATACTCATTTTAAAAGTACTCAATTGAAGAAAATATTTGAATTTTAAAAAGAAAAAAGGATTGTTTCTGGTGTTGCACATTTACGTGTTGAAGTATATTGACACAGGAAAATTGCTTGAAGCTGTTGCTCGTCATTTCCTAATATGTTCAGATAGATTCTCAACCATCAACATACAATGCAGCAAAAACTGTAATAATTCAGACCATGCCTCTGGCATAGAAATGGCAACAATCATTTCGCAACTGAGAAACCAGTAGAAGCCAATTGGGTTGTAAAACAACAGAATAAGATGGCTGACTATAAATTTGAATACAACAATGGAGTTTTGAAAGCAACTGATGACTTGTTATTAAAACAACTTTTCACGAACTGTGCCACACCAGCAGCGATGCAGCGAACAGAACTCAAAGAGCCAAGCAGATAAAGGCATATTAAGATGATATTTGTTAAATAAACTTTTGCATTAGGCTAAATGATTAGCTGTGTACTTATCACTTATATTTGCTAAAGTTAATTATTTTTGCTATGGGGAGTGGGATTGCGTTTTTACTCATTCGAAAAGCTGACACAGGTAAAGTGGGCAATCTCAGAGCATTTTGGATCTCTATCAATAAGTAACGCAGGTGCTGCACTTACGTGTTGCCGCTCTCATCCACAGAAAGCAGTTCTTGAGTCGATACATTACAAAGGCTACCCTCTACATGCCGCAGTTGCGACTGGAAGAAAGACAAGGCTGACCCATCCAAAGAACGCTGCTGTTGAGAGGTGACAGGAAAGCACTTGCTTTCAACGCGAGAAGATTTATAATTGTGAATATTGTTCAGTTCAGCTTGGCTGTACCATTCTTCCCCGAATGACGGGGAACAAGGTGGAGATTGTTTCTTGACAGTTTGGGAATAGCAGGGCTGACAGCTGAAATTCCTATCTTTATCGGACGTGTTGACACAGTGTTGGTCTGTGAAAGCCACTGACTGGCGAGGCAAGTAATTCCAACCCTCCAGTTCAAAGTGTGAGTAAGGTGTGGGAAATACAGATCCCAGATCAGGAACAGTAACATCATACTCAGAGGAGCAAGTCGAACCATTTAGTAAGGTCCCTTGGTTTGGTTGTAGCCTTTGGTTGCCATACAGTGAATCCCAGAAACTAACTGGGCTGCTGGTGTAGCTGTCCGCCTGGCAATCCATTTCAGGTATGTTCTGTGTTGTTTGATACGAGCATGCTTCATTTTGTTTCAAATCAGACTCCAAGACTTCTACCAAATCTTCCAGGAGTTCTTCAAAATTCCTTGAGGGGAACACATTGATTTTTTTCATCTGGATCAAGGAAAGCAAAAACGGCAGGTTCTGATGAGTTTTCATCAATTTGTAGGAATCTATAACAATCACCTACTAATTTCAAGTTGCCTTTAACATCCATAAAATCAGCAATCCAAACAAATTATATTATAGAAATGGATCTGGAAACTATGCTGTGCAATTCCATCACATGAAAAGTAGACTAAGCTGGGTCTAGTGTTCTATTCCATTAGCAACTATAGCGGTAGTTCCACCATCAGAATCCAAGTACTTTATTAATCACACAACACCAGGTTATAGTCCAACAGGTTTATTTGGAAGCACTTGCTTTTGGAGCACTGCTCCTTCATCAGGCTTACGGTCTTACTCTCCACAACCATCTGATGAAGGATCAGCGCTCCGAAAGCTAGTGCTTCCAAATAAACCTGTTGGACTATAACCTGGTGTTATGTGATTTTTAACTTTGCATACTCCAGTCCAACACTAGCTCCTCCAAATCACAATTATGTTTTTGTCAGCTTAAGAACAATCAGGATTTTAACGTCAGTGCTAATTTTTCAAAAGGAACCACTAAACTGTTGAATTGTCACCAAAGTTCAGCTGATTCACCAATAGCCTTTCGGGACTGAAACCTGTCGTCCTCACCCAGTCGTCTATGTGTGACATCAATGTGGTCATTCATTGACTGCCCTTCAATGTGGTCCCGCAAGTCCCTCAACTGTATCAGATCTCAAGAATAAGCAAATCTACCACCATCTCCCGGGGTAACTAGGGAGAGGCTTTCTATGCTGGCCTTGCTCTCATTTCAAGCTGTAAATTCTAGGACCCTAACAGTGTTTACCTGTGAGCTCCATTTCATAGTGGGTCCAGTCTCTCGGACCACCCGTCTTCTCACTATAAGACGGAGAAATATATAATAGTGAGTAACAAATACTTGATACATTAAAGAGAAGGCATTTCAATGTAATATTTTACTCTGCAACACTTACAATTATTTGATTTGAAGTGTACATCTACCTGTTTAAAAAAAAACAAAACATCTTAAAAATTCTCACGTCAACCTGGCCTTCCAATGAATATTAAAGACTGAATTTGTCAGTTAGTGACACTTTTCTTATAGAGTCCAGTCTGACTCTGCAATTTGCCTCAACTCTCGGAATAATTTGTTTCACAATGAAGTTAATCGTTTAACAAAAGTTTTGTTATTTTTTGCCTGCTGTGCAGATGTGGTGGGCTTATCCTCTTACCTGGTCAACATTGGGATCTTCTCCTCTGGCTATTCGATAATTACGAAGGAGATCTCGAACTGGGCGGCGGACTCTTACTCCCACGTATTTCTTCTGACACTTAGTATTCATGAGATTTTTTGAGTCTAAGTAAAATAAAGTTCGATTAAAAACTGGTGCTAGAATTTTGATACAATTTTTACTTCCTCGACTTCACACATCTAGGGTGCATGAGGGGGCAGACAAAGGTGCTTATGTTTAATGTTGTAGCTGTTTTTTTTCCTGGAACTGGTCAACACCCAAAAGTCAGGGCTGTAGCTTGAGGCTGACCAGGAGGCTCTCATTTTCAAAGTGTTCGAAGGTCAATAATCAAACAATTTGGCCAATTTCTGCAGATTTTAAGACCCGAAGTGAGACTCAAACATAATGCTTCTGACTCAGTCGTTGAGACACTATCCACTGCAGCTTACCAGACAAAAAACAACTTAATGTTAACAGTCAATTACATCAACTGGAAAGTCATAATAATTTGTATTAATGCTAAAGTTGATAAGTTTGGCATTTTAAGCACTACATTGACTTCTAACAGAAACAGCTACATTAGCTTTTGGTTTACACCTGTTGAACTACAAGGAAGGTATAACAAAATAACTATTACCATAATTTTTGTAATACAAATTGCATCTGTAAATACATTTTCCCAAGTAAAATAACATCGTAGCTGAAATGACTAAGGACAGATTCTTAATCTATAAATCAATCAGATAATCAATAAAAAGGATTCCAAAGAGTTGACAGCCTTGCCAATAACATTTGTATAAATTCTTCCAGCTTTATCTGACCTAATATGGGTGGTATGGCAGCACAATTGTTAGCACTATTTCCTCACAGCACCAGGGACCTGGGTTTGATTCCAACTTTGGAGTTTGCACATTCTCCCCGTGTCTGGATTGGTTTCTTTTGGGTGCTCTGGTTTCCTCCCACAGTCTGAAAATGTACTGGTTAGGTAGATTGGTCATGCTAAATTGCCCAATAGTGTCCAGGAATTTGCAGGCTAGGTGGATTAGCCATGGTACATGCAGGGTTACGGGATGAGGCGGGTCTGGTGGGATGCTATTCGGAGGATCGGTGCAGACTCAGTGGGCTGACCAACCTCTATCTGCATGTAGGAGATTCTACAAATTGGGCAGCATGATTTCAAAAAGATCTGGGCCTTTTCCAAACTTTTTGCAGGGTTTCTGAGTTCTGCATTTTCCAAAGTGCAGCACCGTGATTTAGTCCAACCTGTTCTGTGATTGCCAATGCTAGGCACTTGGACGATATTGATACCCTGATAATTTCTGATCAACTCAAAACAAACAAACCGTTTCAAACAACGAAGCAAAATCTGTGTAAAACTCTGATCTCAGGTCTAGGCAGATTAACTTTACATTGATACAGCACTGCTTTTGGGTTCAGCAGCTCCCAAATTGTTATACAGTCAATGACCTACTGTTTTGAAATGTTTGCACTTTTACCGTGCAGGGAATGCGGCAATCTTCTATAGCACAGCAAGATCTCACAAACAGCCATGATATCAATGACCTGATAACCTTTTTTTGTGTGATGTTGGTTGGGCAGATAATTGGTTTATTGAAAAATTCCTCTCGGCAACAGCTGTAGTGATCGTGGAAATAAAGCAAGTAGCAATAATTTATAACGCACAATCATCAAGGAGTAAAGTTTAGGGCATTGAACTATTGTTCAATTAACTTAGTATTTATTCTGGTTTGCCACTTTTTGCTGTGTTTGTTTGGGTGAGTCAGTACCAGTTGTTAATTTCATTGTGTTTGCAAATGTTATAATGAGTTGCTTTCGAATCAATTCCTGCCAGTTTACATATTTGCAACTGTCACTTCAGATTAAAATCAGATTAAAATCAGATTAAAGCCTATTCCAATCTACTATGATTCAGAAAACAAAATATTCAGCACCACATTTCAGTTGATTACCAAACATTCAACTTTAAGCGTATTTATTGCTCGGATTGTAAATCATGTCTGCATATTGTCAGGAGTGCCTCAGAGAGACTGCAGTGTAAACCTGAGCAGGAATCTTACCAGTGGATGCCTCTTTTGCAGCTTCAGGGATCTTTTTGCTGTGTTCCAGGTGTCGAGAGGAACTCGGGGTTGGCTGTGAGCAGTCCCCCTCTGTCGTGGCGACCTTCCCGGCTCGGGGAGACCGGTTGCTCTTTCGGTAGTAATCATCAAAGTCACTGTCACTGCTGCTGTGATCGTCAATGTTGTGCGGGCTTAGCACTTTGTACAACATGTTGTGTTCTGATGCACCAAGCGAGGAGCAACACCAGGTGTGACACCGCTAGGACTTGGGCAACACCTGGACAGGTAAATGCACCTCCCTACAGCAATCCACAGGTGGAGGCAAATTGAAAACTCTGATTACTATAACTGATGAGTGGCTACTTTTCTTATATACATGAGAAACGGCTCAGTGAGGGGGCGGGATCATTGACACCAGACCAGCGTCAATTTCCTGATCATTTGTGTACCTGCCTTTAATTTCACCGGTTTGAGTGCATGTGACGCAGCTCTGTACGCAGAAATTTCAGAACCTCGCCTACTTTCCACGAAAATAATACACCTGGGTTTGTGTTGGAAATTAAATACAAAAGAAATTCCGAATGCAACATTTCCTGAACCACATTTTTAACCCAATTTAATATTGTACCCTTCACTTAACCCATTCGACCTTAGCAGTAAAATTTCAACATCACAAAAGTTGCAACAAATCTATTTATTGACCACCAGGCTTAAAGGTGTCTCCCATAAGCGAACAGCCCTATGGTCTGGTAAAATTTGGCCTTACCTTTTATCGACTATTATTTTCACCCAGATAACTTTTTATTTATTTATGGGATGTGAACATCACTGGTAAGATCCATCCCTAATTGCATTTAAGAAAATGGTAGGGAACTACAGTGGTGTGTGTCCAGAGCAAGTTCATCACCTGATGTTTCCACTTGAGATATCTATTTATGTTGCACAACTAGTTGTTAGGTGACTGTTTAGAGTTTGCATGTTCTCCCCGGGATTACATGGGTTTCTGCCGGGTGCTTCGGTTTCCTCCCACAGTCCAAAAATGTGCAGGTTAGGTAAATTGGCCATGCTAAATTGCCCGTAGTGTTATGTGAAGGGGTAAATGTAGGGGAATGGGTATGGGTGTGTTGCTCTTTGGAGGGTTGGTGTGGACTTGTTGGGCTGAAGGGCCTGTTTTCACACTGTAAGTAATCTAATCTAATCTAATCTAATCTAAATTATCCATAGTGTTCAGGAAAGTGTAGGTTATGTGAATTTGCTATGCTTAGTGTGGGATGAAAGGCATAGGGTGTGGGGAATGGGTCTGGGTGGGATGCTCTTCATAGGGTTGGTGCAGAATGGCCTCCATCAGCACTGTACGGATTCTATGATTCTCTGAAGGATTGAGGCGTATTCCCTCTCTGTGCCTGAGGTGTAAAAAGCGTGAATTCAAATAAAAGTCGAGAAAAAACTCAGTAGATCAGACAAGATACAGAGTCAGGGGCCTGTCGCTGGGTCATCAAGCTGAAATTATTAACTATCTGTCTTTCTCCACAAAGGCTGCATCACCTGCTGAGCTTTTCCAGCTCTAAGTTCGGATTTCCAGAATCCATGTATTTTGCTTTTGAATGAATTTTGTTTTGCTATGCTTATCATTCAGAAGAAATAGTTACCAGGTCTTACGAAGCATTTTTTTTAAAACTCACATTTCAAATTGTTGTGCTGTGAATGTGTGTAGTTTATAGTTATTAAATATGTAACATACCCCAACAACTTGCGTTAAAGGCTCAGTGGTTAGCACTGCTGCCTCACAGCGCCAGGGTCCCAGGTTCGATTCCAGCCTCGGGCAACTGTCTGTGTGGAGTTTGCACATTCTCCCTGCATCTGTGTGAGTCTCCTCCGGGTGCTCTGGTTTCCTCCCACAGTCCAAAGATTTGCAGGTCAGGTGAATTGGCCGTGCTAAAATTGTCCATAATTAGGTGCACTAGCCGGGGGGGGGGTGTTACTCTTACTCTTCGGAGGGTCGGTGTGGACTTGTTGGGTCAATGGGCCTGTTTCCACACTGTAGAGAATCTAATCTAAGCTAAAAAAAGATTGACTATATTGTAAAATTAGGGGACAACATCATTGTGGTAATGTTATTGAGCAAGCAAGCCAAATTAAAAAAAACTGATGGGATGCAGGGGACACTGATGAACTCCAATTAATGTCGATCTCATTCATATTGATCTTGCTTTGCATACCTCCTGTGCCATGTAACCTGTATGCTTCACTCTGTCTAAGTACCCTACAATCATTGTTCTTGCTTACTATGATCTGCATGTACTGCTCCCCAACAAAGCTTTTCATTGTACTTAGGTATACATGACTACAACAAATCAAATCAAATCAAATGAAGCCAACATGGACTGCCCAGAGAACACTTAAGAGTCAACTGCAATGTAATGGATCTGGAGACAGATGTAGATCAGACCAGGTAAGGAAGGCAGATTTCATTCCCTAAAGGACATTAGTGAACCAGGTGGGTTTTTTTTTAACAACAACCAACAGTAGTTGTATGGTTGATATTGCTTAACTTGTTATTCCTTTTTTAAAAGCTAAATTCAGATTTCATCACTGCTACATTGGGAATTGAATCCATTCCCCAGAACATTAGTCCTGGATTGTCCAGCGATATACACCACGACGTATTCTAGACGGGAGCTAAAGGAATTAAAATTCAACTAATAAACTTAAAAATAAAATGCTTAATTATCATCATCATGAAACTACTGGGTGGTTGCAAAAAAATCTCCTTCACTAATGAATGTTGTCCATCATCCTTTGGCAGTGCAGTGACTCAGTGGTTAGCACTGCTGCCTCACAGCAGCAGGGACCTGGGTTCGATTCCACCCTCAGACAACTATCTGTCTGGAGTCTGCACATTCTCCCTGTGTCTGCGTGGATTTCCTCCCACAGTCTAAACATGTGCAGGCTTATGTGGATTGGATGAGATGCTCTTGAGAGTTGATATGCACCTAATGAGCTGAATGGCCTGCTTCCATACTGTATGGATTCAACAATTCATTCTTACCTGTTCGACATGTGATTCTGGGCCCATTACAATGTGACTGACTCTTTCTAGTCCCTGCACTCTAAAATGGCCCAGCAAGGTAGCCATATACCAAACCGCTACAAAAATAAAATGGACTGCACCAGTTCAAGAAGGCAGCGCATTACCACCTTTGCAAGGGAATGAAGGATGGTACACACTCCAAGAACAAATAAGCAGCACACCATTTTCTAACTCTCTCCATGAAAAGGCTATAGGAGCAGAATCCTTGAATATTTTTAAGGCAGAGGTGGATCGATTCTTGGAAAGGAAGGGAGTGATCAGGACCAGAAGGAAAATGGCTCGATGTTACAATTAGATCAGCCAGGATCCACTTAGATAGTGAAGCAATCCTGAAAGGACACATGGCCTATTCCAGTCCTTTGTTGTATGTTTGCATATCCTAATAATCATCTGAATGAATATCAATGTTTATATTAAAGCCTAGTCACATTTTTTATCTGATTGCACTCTAATTAGGGAAAAGATTTCTCACTGTGTGACAAGTCCAGAGATACTGCTTAATAGCCTTGTGCAGAGTATTAACACTGGCATGGACAAGTTCAGCGGAATGGCTGTTCCTGTATTGTACATTGTAATAATTTATGTTAAAGGTCCGAATTAAATGCGAGTTGTTGCTAAAAATAGGCGGATGTTAGTTGATTGTGCAATAGTATCGTACAACTCACAAAAGTTTTGCAAAATATAGGAATATGTCTGTTTTGACTCAGCAGCTTCCTCCTCCCTGAGCTATAAGGTTGTTAAGTCACACTTCAAAGACCTACATAAATAATCAATTGTTATCATCTTGGAGCTGTACTGAGGGACAGCTGCACTTTTAGGAGTGTTTTTTCTCAAAGAGATATTAAGTTGAAGTCCTGATTGCTCTTTTAGGCAGAGCTAAAAGATCCTGCAGCACTAATCAAAAAAAATAACTCAGGAGTTTTTCCAATATCCCTGAACAAACACCGAAAACATTATCTGATCAATTATTTCATTGCAGTTTGTGTGAACTTGCTGCACATAAATTGGTTGATACATTTCATAATTTTCAACAGCATCTACAATTCAAAACAATTCCTTTATTTATTAAAACAGGATGTGGCCATTCTTTATTTCCCATTCTTTATGAATTGCCATGGAAAAGGTGGTCATGCACAGCCTTCTTGAAACGCTGCAGTCTATGTGGTGCAGTGTTTTTAAATATTAATTCACAAGATTTGGGTGTTGCTGGCTGGTCCAGCATTTATTGCACATCCCTTGTTGCTTTTGTGGTTCATGCAAAGTGCTGTTAGGGTTAGCTTTTCTGGAATTTGACCAAGCAACAATGACAATATTAGCAAAATAACTCCGAGCTGCCTGTTGGAAGGAGAAAGTGAGGGCTACAGATACTGGAGAGTCAGAGTCAAAAGGGGTGGCTTATGCCCGAAACATCAACTCTCCTGCTCCTCAGATGCTGCCTGACCTGCTGTGCTTTTCCAGTGCCTCCCTTTTCGATTCTGAGCTTCCTGTTGTCTGTCTCTTCAACACATCACCATGTTCTCTGGCCAACATCTCTGTCTTGGGCTTGTTACAGTGCTGCAGTGAGGCTCAGTGCAAACTGCAAGAAAAGCATCTCATTTTCAGCTTGGGGACCCTGCAGCCTTTTGGACTCAATATCAAGTTCAATAATTTTAGGACCTAAACCCCTTCCTCCATGCCCTTAACCCAACCTTCACACACCAGGCTTTGCCATCACATGGGCTGCTATCACAGCCAACCCATTGTCAAAAATCACACAACACCAGGCATCTCCGAATCATAACCCATTGTCAGTTATTAATGGTCCCCATTAGCACCTGTTGACCTTTACCCATTTTTTTGTCTCGGAGAAAGTGAGGACTATAGATGCTGAAGACCAAAGTCGAAAGCGTGGCGCTGGGAAAGCACAGCCAGTCAGGCAGCATCCGAGAAGCAGGAGAATCGATGTTTCGGGCATAAGCCCTTTATCCTCGGATGCTTCCTGATCTGCTGTGCTTTTCCAGCAGCACACTCTCGACACTATTCCTTTGTCTATCAACTGTTGTTCTCTTTCTCTGGATTTCATCCCACCTATCGGTTACTCCTCCACCCTCCCCATCTTTAATATTTATATCAACCTTTTCCTAGCTATGGTCAGTTCTGATGAAGGGTCACTGGACCCAAAACATTAACTGTGCTTGCTCTCCACAGATGTTGCCAGAACTGCTGAGTTTTCCCAGCAATTTCTGCTTTTGTTTCTGATTTTTGATTAGTCTTTCCAAGTCAGGCTAGAATCATAGAATCCCTACAGTGTGGAAGCAAGCCATTCAGCTTATTGACTCCATGCCAAAATTCCACACTGACCCAACCCCCTACCTTATCCCCATAACCCTATACCCCCATGGCTATCCACCTAGCCTGCACATCCCTGGACACTATGAGCAATATCCCATGGCCAATTCACCTAATCTGCATTTCTTTGGACTGTGGAAGGAAACTAGAGCACCCGGAGGAAATCGATGCAGGCACGGGAAGAATGTGCAAACTCCACACAGACAGTCGTCCAAGGCTGGAATCGAATCCAGGTCCCTGCCGCTGTGAGGCAGCAGTGCTCACCACTGTGCTGCCCCACATTTAGGATGGGGAGACTTGAATAGGAACTTGCCAGAGTTGAGTGGACTCCAAATTGAGCATTTGTGAGGAGGTTGGTATGTGGGTGCCACTTGATAGCACTCTAGATGACACATTCTATTTCTTTGTTGATGATCGAGTGGAGACTAATAGAGTGGTGATTATTTGTGTTTGATTTGGCCAGTTCTTTCTGCAGCAATTTTCCACCTTGTCCAATGACTGTATAGAAATGTAGAATGTCCTGAGGTTATGAGGCTGCTATTTAAATGCAAGTTTTCCTTCCATCACTGAAATGCTACAACATGCACCACCAGGGCTGTCTGATTTTTAACTAGATAATAGCCTTTAGTCACCTTAAAGACCATTCTGCTCATTCCAAAATAACTTCAGGTTCCTTTTATATCATAAGATTCTAATTTTAAAACTTTGGAGATGGTGTTTCCATGCAGTTGCTGCCCTTGTCCAACTTGATGTTAAGATAATGTTGTTAAAGAAGCTTTATGACACCAGGTTATAGTCCAACAGGTTTATTTGGAATCACAAGCTTTCAGAGCACTGAAAACTTCACCTGACGAGGGAGCAGCATTCTGAAAGCATATGATTTTAAATAAAGCTGTTGGACTATAACGGGGTGTTGTGTGACTTCTGACTTTGTCCACCCCACTCCAACACTGGCATCTCCACATCAAAGAAGCTTTAACTAATTACTGTAGTGCACCTTGTAGATAGTACACACTATAGTCACAATGCACTCCGGGGCAAGAAGTCAATGTTTAAAGTGCTGGGTAGACAGCTAAGTGGGCTATTTTGCCCTGGATGTCTCCCTGAGTGTTGTTTGAGCTGCAGTGGTTTGAGCTGGGTAAGAGAGGGAGCTTTGAGAGATGGTATGAAAGATTGAAGGTGCAAAGAAGAGAGATCAGCTTCAAACCTATCAAATGAGCCTTAGCTAACTGCAAGATAAGAAAACCTGACTTTACTGAGGTTATGAATTATTACCAAATAAATATGATATCTCTCGCTCAAGGCTGCATATGTGTAGGAGCTCTGTATGGGGAAAATTGTAGCGGATGCTTTGTAATGAAGATTGGATGGAATTTTCCCTGGCTCTGAATGAACAGGAAATGTGAGAGAATCATGTCAGTAGTAATGATTTGGAGATGCCTGTGTTGGACTGGGTGTACAAAGTTAAAAATCACACGAAAGCTAGTGCTTCTAATTAAACCTGTTGGACTAATACCTGGTGTTGTGATTTTTAACTTTACATCAGTAGTTGAATGAGCCTTCTCTCAATATTGGGAACAACAAATCATATTTTCTAAGTTCCTTGACGTTGAGAAAAGATTCTCACTAGTGAGCAGTGAGGCACCTATTAATGAGGATTTTTGTTCATTGTCACCCACATTACTACTTGAATCTCACCTGATTAATATGTAAATTGCCATGCTACCACCTGCCAGAAAGAAACTGGGCCAAAAGTTACCAACGCAAAAAACTGAGTTGGTACTTGACAACTCCAGCTCATTGCTTTCTCCTCCAGCTTAAAATAATATTTCAGGGCGTGCTGTATGGGTGCAGTTGCACACGTCCCACATTCACAGACCGTAGTCTCTAACCCACGGATCATCATGCACATCTCCAGTTCTTCTTTGGTATGCTTCTGCGTTTCAAAGATACACTTTAGTACAGACTGGTTATTATCATTGGGATGCTCATCTTGTCTCACAGATGGCCACCCAGCTCAAACTGCATCTGAATTACATTCGCTATATTTTTCATTTAGTATAAAGGACTGTTATTATGAACTTGTTATTCTTTTATCTTTCTAATTTATTACATAATTTTTCAGTTTTGAAGGTATGTAATGCTGGACTTTTTATTTCTTTGTATTTCTGTGTTTTTCTCCTAAGAATTTGTCCTCAAGAATCTGTACCTGGGTAATTTTGTACCTAAGATGGTGCCACAAGTGGTGATTTGTAAACTTTTCACTGCAATCATGTGAGTACATGTGACAATAAAGCATTTCATAGTTTCTTTGCTCACTCCCCTACTTCTCACTCACTCAGCACTTTCTGGATGCTCACAGTATCACTGCTTTGCCTTCATGTGCTTTGTCCCCACAGTCAGAACTTTAAGGCTCCTGGAACCACAGTATTGCCTTGCAGTTTGGCACAGACACAGAGCCACAGGTACTTTGTCAGCAGTCATCAGTCAAGTGGGTGGACGTATTAATGTACAACATAATGATATGTCAATCACACTCCTACACCATGTGTCAGCAGCTTATGCAGCAGAAACAATGAAATGTGCAAATGACCATGTCTCAAAGCCGACGGGGAGTGCTGCTCAGTCAAGTCCAGGAAGATTCTCAGGGTGAGCCAGTACAGTCATTCAAGGATAGGCTCTGATGTCAGTCCATCGGTTTGGACACAGACAAAAGTCTGGTCAGAGTGATCACAGTCAGGGAATGCATAGCTCTGCAGTTTGAGAAATAGATCATTGTGAGTTGATCCAGGGGATTACGGGAAGGTGGTTGAGGAGCTGTACAGGTCTCAGTCAGGATAGAAGCAAATTACTGCGAATGCTGGAATCTGAAACCAAAGGAGAAAATGCTGGAAAATCTGAGCAGGTCTGGCAGCATCTGTGAGGAGAGAAAGGAGCTAACATTTCGAGTCTAACTGACCCTTTGTCAGCTCTTTTCTCTCCTTACAGATGCTGCCAGACCTGCTCAGATTTTCCAGCATGTTCTCTTTAGGTCTCAGTCAGGGTTCTGGTCACTCATCGCCTGGGGCTATCCAGCTTAGGTTGCTCAAGAGAGTGGGCCATGGTCAGTCCTGGGAAAGGTCTGAACACTAACTGTCAAGGTACTTGGTTATCATTGGGGGCAGCGCTGCCAGAAGGAGGCTGGGGAGCTTAAATTGTGGGGGTTTGATGTGAAGGGGATCACAAAGTGGGGGGCAGATCAATATATAAGGTGAGGGAAGGTGAGACATTGGAGCATGGGAGAGAAATGTGCTTGGGTGGGGTGAGGAGGAAAGGGGGTCATTAATGTTAAAAAAGCACCCTGGCTTCTATGGGGAGATAGTGCTGCCCTTGATCCTGCATGCTCACTTAATTTGCCCGGCCGGGGGGTGGGAGTTAAAGTAGGCAGATTCAGATTGACAGGTTCTGTCAAAGAAGCCTCTGGGGTTGACAGCGTTCACAATTAAGAAGTTAGATTGCTAGATAGAAAATCTCATTTAGTTGAGAAAGCTTCTTAACTAAAAGCTCTGAAGATCAACTATGATCTTCATGATAAGACTGCCAAAACCTTGTGACCCCCGACTGTAACAAACAAAATTGCGTTTTGACCTAGACAATAAGCTGGGGTGTAGTAATGTTCTAATAAAAGAACTGATATACCAAGGAAGTGATCAAGGACTCAACAAAGAACTGGGGATCAAAAGGAAATCAAGAGGATGTCAGTCACAAAATGAAAGATTGTCATCATTTCTAGCTGTTTTAGATAGTCTTACTTTAAATTAGTGGATCAGGATCATGTCTCACCCTCAATCAAAGCATTAAAAAAAAAACCCCACTGCCTTTATACAAGAGGTGCCTTACATTTAAACACAAACCAACAGATCTGCAACAAAAACTCCCCTTTAAATCCATGGAAATTTCTCAGCTCTGTCTGCCATTTAAACTAATTGGATATCTGGTTGTGGTTATACAAAGGGACGATTTAATAAACTTCAACAGCAATGACTGATATGGGCCATCTTCCAAATGACACAAAAATCCCAAAGAATTATGATAATTTTGTATATTTTACAGGGGTTTATCTTAAATGTTTGTTTTCACATCTATATGTTACATCGGACAAATGTTAGATTAAGTTACATTGGTGGAAGGGCTGTTTGAACGTACCTTGACCTGCTCAAATACTTTTACACCTTTTTTCAATGTGAAATTCAGTTCTCTTCTTAAACAAACAGAGAACACCATAAAGACTCAGGAGATCTTGCAGCATCTGTTTCAAATCCCATATGAATCTTCTTCATTTCTGAAAAACCATACCAGACTTGAAACATTAACTCTGTTTATCTCTCCACAGATGCTGCCAGACCTGCTGAGATTCTCTAGCATTCTGTGTTTGTTTCAGAATTGCACCATCTGCAGTATTTTGCCTTGGTTCTCTTCTTCTTCGGCTCTCTGGTTACTCACAGAACCAAAGGGTTCTGTTAACTATGGGTAAGGTGCAGAGGCAGATCTTGAATCTGGATCAACTGGAATGGAGATTAAACACTGTACGATTGGCATTAATCAGTTCCACCCACTAGCTGTCTAACCAACCGAGTAAACACACCTCTGTCCCTACCATCCTCCCCCCACAAAAAGGCACAGTATTAGCATATTATTGAAATACTGCATTTGGATGTTGGAGAGGATTTTAAAAACAAAGTTTGCTCCTTGCTGCCATTCACCCAAACTACAAACACTAAAAATGCAGACAGAAAATAAAGGAAACCCATTTACTTACATTGTATTGGAAATGCTAAGTACACGCTTAGATATAGAATAAAGCACACGTTATTCCGCCACATCAACATTCCTTAAATAACAGTCAGAGAAAAGCATTCTTTAGAGCAGTAAGACATCATTTCTGTTCCCCACAACAGTCACCCTCTTAGTTGAGATTGGCAAATAATTTCAAATTATAGTTGATTGCTCACAATGGAGACACACCTTAGTGTGAATGCACTGAAATTGCCAATGGCCATTTCATGAAATAGTTTTGCAGCCAACTCTACAGGAGAAGCTTTATTGTGGTTATTATGTGTTAAATAGCAAGTGTGAGGCTCCCTGCATTAGCCAAACTTTCAAAATAGGTCCCCTGAGCTTTAGTTTAATCCTCAGAAGGATTAAAATGGATGATGACATTGTCCATCAAAGGACTGAAATAACAAAGGTTAGGTACAGCAAAAGAGATAATATAAAAGTTGTCAGTTCAGAGTTAAAATGGATAATACCGTACATACTTGTATAATAGTCAAATTGTTTAGACTTTTTTAAGGTTAAATTTATGGGGTCAACTATTACATGGATACTACTTTTGAGGAGCTGAAAATCATGCTACAGTCCAAAACATTGTATCATTAGTGGGTGCTCAACTGATCTCTAAACGAATAAAGGGAAAAAACACAACAAATTATGGTAATTACCAGATAAAGACAACAGAAACAAAAATACATGATAACTTGGAGCCTTCCTTCTGCTCATCTCTGATTACAAACTGGTGAAACTGTAATATCTTATCTTCTAGTTCAACAGGCAGTTTTTGTGTAATCTTAGTTCTCTGCCGATGTATTAAATTGTCACCTGACTCCGGTCAGATGCGTCTTAAACTTTTGTGTCAAATTGGTGTGAATTGTACATCAAATTGTACTTCAAAAACACATTCATTTCTTCATTATAATGTTTATGTACAGGAGAATACCTTGACTCACAAATGTTGATGTGCTATCTGAGAAGAATTGTGTCAACATTTACACAAGATATATGGAAAATTCCAGATTTTTGGCCAAAAATAGGGGGCCGACTTTTACGTGAAATCAACTTTTACTTGAGTATATACGGTAATTACAAATTGGACGATTAACTTCTCCAAGTTTATTTGTTGACTGTGGTTTTGCATCCCTAATTAATGCATAACGACTTTGCACATACTGACATGCACCTAAATGCATTTAGGACAACACCTTCTTGATTGGATTGTCTTTTGCCACAGTAACAACCAGTCACTGACATGTGATCTACCTGATATTTGATAATAATGAATACTGTGCCCTCTACTGTTTGCCATGTTGGATATTGAATACTTCTGTTACATAACTGAAGAATCTGAACTATGCAGGTAGGTAATCAGAAAATGGTGTATACCCATTTGTATTTCATTGGAAAGATTAACTGCTGATAACTTCCAAATTTGATAATAAAACAGAATCATGACAGTACACACTGTAGTATGCTTTTGGAGAATAGCTACTTTGTACATCATAATCAAATAAATGAACGGGTGAATAATCTCAGAATAACGTAACATAAGATAAATTACAAACATTGAATAAAGTCTACCAGTTTAATAGACACAGTTGATGAAGGAAAAAATTCAATAACTCCCATTCTTTTCTCCCAGAGTGAATGCATACACCTCATGGATTCCTTCCTCTCCATATAATTGCGGTCATGGCTGAGAAATTCTCAGTGTCCTTGCATTTCTCCACTCTGGTCTATCCAAATATAACCAACAGTTTGCCAGCAATATTTTAAAACTTGTTCATGGATGTTGTTGGCTAGGCAAGCATTTATTACTCACCCCTAGTTTCACTTGGGAAGGTAGTGCTCAGCTACCTTCCTGAACTGCTGCAGGTAGACCCACAATTCCATTAGGAAGGGGATTCCAGAATGTCTGAAGCAGCAACATATGAAGAAGCAGCGATGTTGTTTCAAGTCGGGATAGTGTGTGGTTTGGGCAGGAACTTGCAAATGGCAGCATTCCCATGTATCTGCCTCTCTTCTCCTCCTGGGTGGTGGAGATTGCAGATTGGCAAAGTGCTGATAATGGAATGTTGGTGATGGTTCCTGCAATATCAACCTTTAGATAGAGCCACCCTAGAATATGCTGCTTTGTCAAAGCAGCTTTGACAAAGGATCAGTTAGACTCGAAATGTCAGCTCTTTTCTCTCCTTACAGATGCTACCACACTTGCTGAGATTTTCCAGCATTTTCTCTTTTGGTTCCTGCCCACTTCCATCTCCGTAACATTACCCACTTTTGACACACCCCTGACCCCTCTGACTTGAAAGTTCTATTCACAATTCTGGTACCTCCAAACTCAACTGTTGTAATTGTTGCAGATGTACTCTCGCCTAAAATGAGCTTCCTCTCTTAAAGCAGAGAGTTGTATTATACTCTGTCCAGCATCCCACTCACCCAGATTGATCTAAGTTACTTTTTTGATTCCCAACATATTGAATTTAGAAACATAAGGCCAAAATTTCCACTTCTTTAAACAGCCGGACCAATGGCAAAAGGTTTGGGAAAGTATGATGAGAATCCCACTAAGGAGTAGACACTACTTTATTTCTATGTATTTGTATCTGATTATTAGCTAATCTCACATAATATCAATGTAATTGTCATTTTTTTCCTTTTTCTCCAGTAAGTTAGACAATGCCAGTTCCTGGTTTAATGGTTAGAATGGCAGCAGCTACTTATTTTCATTCATTCATTCACAGGATGAGGGTATCGCTGGCTGGGCTGACCTACATTGCCAATCCTTAATTACCCTGATGGTAGTTATTATTATGGAGTCATATATAGGCCAGACCAGGTAAGGATAGCAGTTTTATTCCCTCCTTAGTGTACCAGATGGGTTTTCTGACAATTGGCAATGGTTTTATGGTCAACATTTGACTCTTAATTCCAGATTTCTATTGGATTTCTAGTCCACCATCTGCCATGGTGGGATTTTGAACCTGGGTCCCCAGATAATACCTGGGTTGTCTGGAATAACAATCTATTTATAGTACCGCTCAGCCATCGCCTCCCCCTTGCTAATTGCTTTTCTTCCACTTCATTGAAACCCAGCAAGCTCCATGGACACCACCATTTACCATCCTTTGCCAAACTGGATATTGCTACCTTACCACATCATTCTGGCAACTGACTCACAAACCACTTTCAGGACCACAGTTTGAACTTCAGGGACACATGCACCTCACATCCTCAGGCAGATCGTGTTGCTGACAGGGGACATGCACATCTCATGTATTGGATGCATCTTAAGACTCCCAGCTCACTTTCTTAGTGCTCACTCGCTTTATGCTCATGTCCACTCCCTTGACTGTACTCGCAACTGTGACAGGCTGCCATCCTGTCTGACTTGCATTTCTTTTTAAATTAGAGGGAGAGGGTACAGCACTGGGCTATGTCAGTGTCACAGCTACAGCAAGTGCCAGCAATTTCAACCAAATGGCCATTTCTGAAAGTCAAAGGTGATCAATCTTTAGTGGGGTGAATGGGGTCTCTGGTCATTCAGGGGGTGGTACCACACTGACTGAAGGGAATTGTCCAATCTCAGCGCAGGAGTTGACCAAAGGTTTTCAGGCATTTGGTCTAACTAGAGTCTGTGGCCACTGGAAGTCTAATGTGACCTGCTAGCATCAAAGGTAGGTCAGTCATAGAATCCACTACAATGTGGAAACAGATCGTTCAGCCTATTGAGTCCACACTGACCCTCTGAAGAGCCTATCAAGGCAACACAGACCCACATCCCTTAACCTATAATCTTGCATTTCCTATGATTAATCCACATAGCCTGCACATCCCTGGACAATTTAGAATGGCCAATCCACCTTAGCTGCACATCTTTGGACTGTGTGAGGAAACCTGAACACCCAAAGGATATCCACACAGACACAGGGAGAATGTGCAAACTCCACACAGACAGTCATCCGAGGTTGGAATCAAACCTGGGACCCTGGTGCTGTTAGGTAGCAATGCAAACCACTGATCCATCATTTCGCCCCAGTCAGGAGGCTGAGGAGACAATCTTGGGGAGGGCTATTCTCCATCCCCAGGGCAGGCCACAGTCAGTCCTGTGCGGTTTGATAATGAATTGTCAGGGAGCCTATCAGAGCTAGTCTGTAGAATAATTGGGAAATTCAAGCTTATGATTGGAGTTCATTAATCTGAGTCACTGAGGGAATGATTAAAGTGAAAGGAGGTAATTCAAGATGAAAGGATGGGGTCTTAAGACCACAGGAAGAGATGGGAAGATTTCACAAGTCAGAATCACTTTGATCTTTGCATGAAGAGAGCATAAAGCCAACAGGAATATGACAATTTGCAAAGCCATGGGTTCAGTGGATAAACGGGGGACATTAATACTAATAGACAGAGGCTGAGCAGTCATTGGGGTGTATCAGAAAAGGTTGGGGAAGGTAATTGTTTTCAGACAAATGTGACTATGACGGATGGGGATGACGATGATGGGATTGCTACTTGTCTCAGACAGACTCTGCATTAGTGAGGACACGGAGCTCAGATCTTTTCATGATCACATTGAGATCAACTGTGCAATAGTAAGACATGCAAGCGTGGGGGCAGTATGTAGCTGTTTCATGTTTGGAATGGAGTATAGTTTAGGTTAGATTAGATTAGATTTCTTTGTACATGAACCCTGCATATGTTCACCATGCATTCAGTGACTCTCTAATGCCACTCATCTGCCATCCAATTGGATTGAAAAGTCATTCAGTGTGGCATTGAAAAATAATTCTTTTTGCAAGAGTTAAGAATAAAAATGATGGTCTCAGGCAACCATGACCGTTACACAGTTTGCATTGATTAGCTGCCTGGTCATGTCAGGTCTGCAAATCCAAGCAACTTTAAAAGTCTCACCCGGGTTTGTCAGTTCTGCATCACTTTTGGTACCTGAAATGTGAAGTCAACTGCCACATTCTCACCACTGTAAGCGTGTAACCGTATGGTCTGTGATAGAGTCATAGAGTCATACAGAGAAGAAACAGGCCCTTTGGTCCAACTAGTCCATGGCGATCATGTTCCCAAACTAAACTAGTTCCACTTGCCTGTGCTTGGTTGTGAAACTTTAAAGGGTTCAGGAAAGATTTATGAGGATGTTGCTGGTGTTGGAGGGTTTGAGCTACAGGGAGAGGCTGAATAGGCTGGGGCTGTTTTCCCTGGAGCATCGGAGGCTGAGGGGTGGCCTGATAGAGGTTTATAAAATCATGAGGGGCATGGATAGGGTAAATAGGCAAAGTCTTTTCCCTGGGGTCGGGGAGTCCAGAACTAGAGGGCATAGGTTGAACTGAGAGGGGAAAGATATAAAAGAGACCTGAAGAGCAGCATTTTCATGCAGAGGATGGTGCATATATGGAATGAGGTGTCAGAGGAAGTGGTGGAGACTGGTAAAATTACGACATTTAAAAGACATCTGGATGGCTATATAAATAGGAAGGGTTTAGAGGGATATGCGCCAAATGCTGGCAAATAGGACTAGATTTATATAGGATATCTGGGGGTTGGCATGGATGAGTTGGACTGAAGGGTCTGTTTCCATGCTGTTTATCTCTGTAACTCTATGACTCTATATCCCTCCAAACCTTTCTTACTCATTAACTTATCTAAATGTCTTTTAAATGTTGTAACTGAATCAATATTCATCACTTCTCCTGGAAGTTCATTCTGTACACGAACTACTCTCTGGGTAAACAAATTGCTTCTCACATTTTGTTTAAATGTTTCTTCTGTCACCTTAAAGAGCTGCCTTTTAGCTAACTGGCATTTCGACAGAATGGAAGGAGGATGGGCTATTTTCTTATCCATTGGACTTCTATTTCACAGAATGGAACACTTTATAACCGAATAGAATGAACTAGACACACCAACAGAAGTTGAAACATGTGTTGCTGGAAAAGCGCAGCAGGTCAGGCAGCATCCAAGGAGCAGAAGAATCGACATTTCGGGCATAAGCCCTTCTTCAGGAACAGAAGTTGGCAATTTTATTAGATGCAACACTAATCTATGAATATCATGCAATTGATTCATAATGGTTAAAAATCACACAATACCAGGTTATAGTCCAACAGATTTAATTGGAAGCACTAGCTTTCGGAGCGACGCTCCTTCATCAGGTGGTTGTGGAGGACACAATTGTAAGACACAGAAGTTATAGCAAAAGTTTCCAGTGTTTCCAAACAATCAAGGTATTTTTCAATGTATAATTTCAGTTACATCACACTATAAATGTTTGCTATAAATTCTGTGCCTTACAATTGTGTCCTCCACAACCACCTGATGAAGGAGCGTCGCTCCGAAAGCTAGTGCTTCCAATTAAATCTGTTGGACTATAACCTGGTGTTGTGTGATTTTTAACTTTGTACACCCCAGTCCAACACCGACATCTCCAATTCATCATGGTTGGTTGTTTCCATGTCAAGTAACCTTTCACCTTTATCCCAGCATTGACAAAGATTTGCAGTGTCACAAAAGGCTGAATCTTTCCAAACAATTTGTGATGGACTTGGAGGAGAATGGAATCTATTGTCACTTTTTTGTGTCATAGAGGTTTGAAGATGGTATTAAAAAAATGCCCTTTGGCCCATTGCGACCACATTAGTCAGGAAACAACTCTCTACTCTAATCCCATTTTACAGCATTTGGCCTATAGTCATACCTGCTATGGCTTTTCAAGCATTTGTCTAAATCCATAAGTGGTTTGATGGTTCCAGCCCCTACCACCTTGTTAGGCCGTGAGCTCTAAATACCCAGCACACTCTGAGTGAAGATGTTTCACTTCAGATTCTCTCTGAGCACCTTAAAATGGCTATTGCCCTCTCTTGTAAGGGCAAGGTTTGACTCTATCTAAGCCCCTCAGAGCTTTGTAGACCCCAATCAGATCCCTCCCTCAGTCACTTCTGCTCAAAGGAAAATAACACCAGCCTATCTAACCTCTCTTGACCCAAACAGCAGAACTTCACTCACACCCATTAATACCTATTCAATACTTTTTTCAAAATAATACTGTTTCAACAAGAGTATCGTGTGCATTGGAAATAGTTGATTGATCATTACCACCATGAGCAATAAACTGTAATTCAGGAATATGTGACTCAGTCAGTCATCGTCCAAAGAAAGATCGTCTTTACATAGAAACATAAAAAATGTCGATTTCACCATTCAATATGATCATTTTCCCATTTTCTCCCATACTCTTTAATCCCTGTAGCCCAAAGAGCTGTATCTAATTTCTTCTTGTAAACATTCAATGTTTTGGCCTCAACTGTGTGCTGTAGAATTCCACAGGTTCCCCACTCTCTGGGTGAAGCAATGTCTTCTCCTCTCAGCCATAAATGGCCTACCCTGTAGTCTTACACTGTGAGCCCCGCATCTGGATTCCTCAGTTACTGGGCACATGTTTCCTGTGCTTATTCTGTCTCATCATGTTAGAACCTTTTAGGTTTCTGTGAGTCCCTTCTCATTCTTCTAAACTTCAGCAAATGTAGTCCTAACTGATCCAGTCTCTCTTCATATATCAATCCTGCCATCCCAGGAATCAGTCTGGTAAATCTTTGTTGTACTGCCTCCTTCGCCAGAACATTCTTCCCTCAGTAAGAAAATCAAAAATGTACATAATACTCCAGGTGTGGTCTTTCCAGGGCTCTGTACAATTGCAACAAGACATCCCTGCTCTAAACTCGAATCCTTTCCCTGTGAAGGCCAACATATCAGCTACCTTCTGCATAACCTTCTGCACCTGCATGCTCACTCTCAGCGACTGGTGGATGAGGACAATCAAGTAACATTGAGCCTCCCTCATTCCTAATCTAATGGCATTTATATAATAGCTTCTCTTGCTGGCTTTGCACCAAAATAGATGGCATCACATTCATCCACATTAAGTGGCATCTGCCATGCTTTCACCCGTTCACTCAACTTGTCCAAATCACTCTGAAACATCTCTACATTCTTCTCATTGTATACTTTAACACTTATTATAGCACAATAAGGGGATGAGTCAGATCCAAAGATTATCACTTCCAGAAATCTGAAAGTGTATTAATCAACAGACCACATCTGTGATGTATTGGCTTCATACTGTGCATAAATTTGCATTGAGTATATACAGTTTCCTATGGCCATTGGGTGTAGAGGTGGTTAATGTAAATATTCCACATCTGCATCTGTCAGATTCTATCTGAGATAGAATCTAAAACAAACTGAGAGTGCCTTTCAAGAGAAGACTTGAAACGTTTTTGGGTGGGACCTTTTGCAAGAGGGATAATTCCTCTAATCATTCTGCTCAGGGGTTGTGTTTCTATCAACAGGATGCAAGTCACTTCAAGGACAAAATATTTAATCCACAAGGACAAAAATATAGAATGCAGCACACTAAATTTAAAAAAAAACAAAAGGCAAAAATATAAAACTGATTGGTTTTCTAGTCAGTTTGGATTAGTTGTTAAATTCATGTAGCAATTTGAACTTCTCAATGTGTTTCCCTGAAGGTCAATGTAGAAGGCTAATCCAGATGGTGAAGCAGACAAGGTAATATATTTACTCACATAGTACTTACTGTTTTTTTTCCAACACAAATACTGCTGTGTTGTTTGTCTGACTTTCATCAAAGCATTTACTTCATATTAGCGTCAAGAATGAGCACTGAAGTGATTGGAAAAAGGTCAACCAGGTGGATCTCATAAAATATGAGTTTCCTGATTGGGGGAGTTAACCTGGTCCAGTTAGGGAGCCCTGGCTGACAGATTTTAACAGGAGTGTCAGGTAGTCTACTCTCTCTGAGGGCCAGCTCAGAGCTAGGTGGCTCAGTGTCATGTACTATGCACATGTGAATAAAGGACGATGTGGAGTTACCTTGCAGTGGTGACAAGAGGGGGATTAATGATGTGACCATACAAAACCGCCTATTAGCTGCACCCCAACTGGACTTGAAACAGGCAGGACAACTGGTTTTGTCATTAGAGAATGCAGCAGTATCAGTGATTGCAGAACCCATCTTTTACTAAAATTCAATCTGGACTTCAGTCTTTATGTTTATGTAAGACCTCAGCCAGGCTGAGAACCTATACTGAGGAAGTCCTACAGTTTAAGGGTATAACTTTGGTTCCAGTCCCTTATGAGAAGCAGCTGGTTCAGTGAACACTAATTATAATGAAAGGCTCGGGCCCAAGCTTGATGGGGCAGAATTTGTTGAGAAAGATCCAACTAGATAGGCTCAATATCTTTCCATTAAAAAAAAAACGGACTGAGTGATGAACTAACCAAATACCTGGAAGTTTTTCAGGAAGGTCTAGGGACTATCAAAGGGGCCAAGACCACCTTACATGTTGACCATGAGCCATGCCTCCCTGCAATTGCAACCAGATGAGGAGTCCCAGAAGTATGCTATAATGATACAATCAGTACCCAGAAAGGTTTTTACCAATATACAATTCTGCATCATCAGCCTGCGCCATTTTCCGGTGGATGATGTTGAACATTTTACAAGATCTACCCCAGGTAATAACTTACCTGGATGATATATTAATAACTGGGAAGACCAGTAAAGAGCATTTAGAGAACATGGATATAGTGCTTACATGTTTTTCCAAGGCGAGTGTACACCTAAGGAGGGAAAAGTGTGTGTTCCAGACACCCCATTTGACCTGTTTGGGCTAAATAATCAACAAGACTGTGTTATTCCTATTGAAAGATAAAGTGAAGGTGATCAAAGGTGCTCTGGCTCCCACATCTGTACCTGAGCTTAAGTCTTTCCTTGGGTCAGTGAATAATTATAGAAAATGCCTTTGTAACCCGATCTCCATCCTGGCACCCTTATATCTGTTATTGAAAAGGGTCAGCCTTGGAAGTGTTGAAAATTGTGATGCTGGAAAAGCGCAGCAGGCCAGGCTGCATCCGAGGAGCAGGAGAATCGACGTTTCAGGCATAAGCCCTTCTTCAGGAATGAGGCTGGTGTGCCAAGCGGGCTGAGATAAAAGGTGGGTGGGGGGTGGAATTTGGGGGAGGGGCGCTGGGAATACGATAGGTGGAAGGTGGTGAGGGGGAGGGTGATAGGCCGGAGAGAGGGTGGGGCGGAGAGGTCGGGAAGAAGATTGCAGGTGCTGAATCTGGGGGTTGGGACTGAGATAAGGTGGGGGGAGGGGAAATGAGGAAGCTGGAGAAATCTACATTCATCCGTGTGGATGGAGGGATCTTAGGTGGAAGATGAGGCGCTCTTCCTCCAGGCGTCATGTGGCCAGGGTCTGGCGATGGAGGAGACCAAGGACCTGCATTGGCTTGGCGGAGTGGGAGGGGGAGTTAGTGTCTGGTAGTGGAATTGTTCCTCCTGGGAGCAGATGCGGCAGAGGCGGAGGAATAGGTAGCTGTGGGAGTTGGGCACTAGATTACACCTCCTCCCACCCTGACCCCTGTAAAGATGCCATCACATATTCCCAATTCCTTCACCTCTGCCACATCTGCTCCCAGGAGGACCAATTCCACTACTGAACAGCTCAAATGGGGAGGTGTGGGCACAAGTTTTGCACTTCTTGAGGTTGCAGGGGAAGGTGCCGGGAGTGGAGGTTGGGTTGGTGGGGAGTGTGGACCTGATGAGGGAGTTGCAGAGGGAGTGGTCTCTCCGGAACACTGATAGAGGTGGGGAGGGAAATATATCCCTGGTGGTTGGGTCTGTTTGGAGGTGGCGGAAATAACGGAGGATGATACGATGTATCCGGAGGTTGGTGGGGTGGTAGGTGAGGACCAGTGGGGTTCTGTCCTGGTGGCAATTGGAGGGGCGGGGTTCAAGGGCGGAGGTGTGGGAAGTGGAGGAGATGCGGTGGAGAGCATCGTCGACCACGTCGGAGGGGAAATTGCGGTCTTTGAAGAAGGAGGCACCTCACTTTCCTCCAAGGCCCCAATGGATCCTTCCATATCCATCGCAAATTCACCTGCACCTCCACATACATCATTTACTGTATTCGCTGCACCTGAAGTGGTCTCCTCTACATTGGGGAGACAGGCCGCCTACTTGCGGAATGTTTCAGGGAACACCTCTGGGACACCCGCACCAACCAACCCAACCGCCCCGTGGCTGAACACTTTAACTCCCCCTCCCACTCCACCAAGCACATGCAGGTCCTTGGCCTCCTCCATCGCCAGACCCTGGCCACACGACGCCTGGAGGAAGAGCGCCTCATCTTCCACCTAGGATCCCTCCAACCACATGGGATGAATGTAGATTTCTCCAGCTTCCTCATTTCCCCTCCCCCCACCTTATCTCAGTCCCAACCCCCGGATTCAGCACCGCCCTCTTAACCTGCAATCTTATTTCCGACCTCTCTGCCCCCACCCTCTCTCCGGCCTATCACCCTCACCGTCACCCTCACCTCCTTCCACCTATCGTATTCCCAATGCCCCTCCCACAAAGTCCCCCTCCCCCCACCTTTTATCTCAGCCCGTCTGGCACACCAGCCTCATTCCTGAAGAAGGGCTTATGCCCGAAACGTCGATTCTCCTGCTTCTCGGATGCTGCCTGGCCTGCTGCGCTTTTCCAGCACCACACTTTTCAACTCTGGTCTTCAGCATCTGTAGTCCTCACTTTCTCCCAGCCTTGGAAGTGGTCTCATTACCAAGATGTAGGCTTTAGGGAAGTCAAGAAGCAGCTACCGTTGTCTGTGGTGTTGTCATGTTAAGACCCCAAGCAAGAGGTGGTGCTGATATGCAATGCCTATCTGTACGGTATCAGGTTGTAGTGTTGCCTCACTGGTGGCCTGTGGAGAGGAACACCAGATAGCGTATGCCCCCAGGACGTTGACTGATGCCGAATGCAAATCGAGAAGGAAGGTTTGTCAGTCACCTTTGGTGTGAGAAAGCCCCTCCAATACCTTCATGGATGGGAATTTGTTTTTGTAACACACCACAAATCCCTGCTAGAGTTATTTAAAGAGGAGAGGACTGTGCCATCCATAGCTCCAGGTCAAATTCTCCGGTGCACATTTATTGTGAGTGCATACAATTATAAGTTGGAGCTAAGTGGCTAATGCGGGTGCCTTGTGGCGTCTCCCACTGGGAGATGTACCACTGGTGGTGCATCCACAAGAAGAATCTGTTCTGGTTTTAAATTTTCTGGACACCCTTCCAGTCACTGTTGACCATATCAGACTGTGGACACTAAAAGATTCAGTCCCGGCAAAACTAAAACGGCTGATGGTGTTGAGGGAAACAAAATAGGCATCACAACTAGGACTGAATCCTTTCTCAACCTAGTGAGACCAGATCAATATGGAGGATGGCATATTGTTATGGGGAGCAAATGTCGCTGCCAGATACTGGCTGAACTCCACCAGGGTCATCCCAGGGTTTCCAAAATGAAGGTGTTGGCAAGAAGTTATGTCTGCTGGCCAGGATTGGATGCAGGCATAGCCTCATTGGTGGGGCAGCGCCCAGAGTGCCAACAAGGACAAAAATTAACACTAGCAGCTCCCCCCATTCATGGGAATGGTTGAGTAAACCCTGGACTCGGTTACTTGTCAACTCGCAGGTCCTTTCATGGGCTCAATGTTCTTAGTCACTGTAGACACCCACTCAAAATGGTTGGATGTGCACTGAGTTCATTCATTAAACACTGCGATGATGATTGAAAAGATGCGAGCATCTTTTGCAATACATAGACTCCAGAGGCATTGCTCACAGACAACGGTTGGTCATTTACTAGCAGGGAATTCAAGTATTTCCGAGAGTCAAGTGGAATTCGCCACATAATACAGTTCCATACCATCCATTGTCCAATGATCTGGTGGAAAGAGCAGTCCAAACTTTGAAGACAAACTTAAACAACAGCCTGCAGCTTCACTCGATGTCTCTATGAACTGCTGCTGCACACCGTCCACCTCTTTTCCCTCATCCACTGCCCATTTGCCTCCGGGCAGTGGGGATCCCCAGTCAAGAGGACTGTACGGGGGAGTCCTCCCTTTTTCTCTCGGGGATCTGGGGTGGAGGGTGCTGCTCGCAGCAATCCCCTGTAACCGCAGATTGCGGTGGTTCAAGGACTCCTGGCCCAACTGCTTGTTCTGTGGTGCTGTGGAGTCTGTGAACCATGTATATATTGGGTGTGGGTGCTTGCACCCCCTTTTTGATTTTCTTAAAAACCTTCTCCTATTTTTGCTTCCACTTCAGTCCCACGCTCTTGATCGTTGGGCACCCAATGCGGAGGTGGGGAGGATAGGGTCAGAGGAGCTCCCCATGGGTCTGCTCCTGGGCCTGGCCAAACTGGCCATAAACAGGTCCAGGCAGTGGGCCCTGGAGGGGGTCATTAGGGCTGATTTCCTGACCCTCTTCTGTGGTTATGTTCGAGCCCGAATGTCCCTGGAGAAGGAGCACACTGTGTCTACCCTGGAGCTGTTTGTGGAGAGTTGAGCACTGCAGGTAGTGGACCGTCTTATTTCCCCCTCCATCTCTATTTTGATTTAATCCCTGCCCTTCCCTTCACTTCTTGATCATGCAGCATTGCCCTTTGTTGAGAAAGGCATGACTTGTGACAGGCCACTCTGGTGTTTCCTTTCTTCCTGGTGGTGGAACATAAATAAAGATTTACACACTTGTTGTTCTTCACTGTGTCCGACACCTGCCCACACACAGCTAAAGAAAAATGAACAGAAAAAATAAGCAGGAGTGTCAGAGGCTCTGTTCACACTAGGAGCTGGCACTGAACTGACTGGATCAGTGTCGTGTAATATAAATAAAGGGTGTATTGGTGGTGGGACACCAGCCTTTGTGGAGCTATTTCAGACACATTTCCTGTTTAAGGAGCTAAAGTGTTAAATTAGACACAAATCAGATGGTGAAGAAAATACAAGACATGGATCTTATTCCTGATAGCAAGCTCACTCACGGAGTGCAATCATACACATTCAGCCTCCCCATTGCTATCCCCAGTGTGCCATCAGTCCCTTTTCTGTACTGTTGCGAAGCCCGTGAATTAACTAACTTGCATAAAGAACCAGTCCTTAAAGGGTGACTGTTACAGAAATCAAATCTTTCTGGGACACTTTCTTTCAATTTAAATGTTATTCCCAGAGCTGATGATGCTCTACAGTCCCCATTAGTTGCAGGAAGTCTCAGGCACACCCATAGTCACCTCTCCTTGGGTGTACCAGTGTGAACACACTGCAGAGAGACTCAGACTGTGGGGTTCCCTTTTCAGATGAGCCCAAAGATATTTTCAAATCACCCTGTTTAGAGATTTTATGACACACCTCTGGAGCAGGTGGGACTAGAGTCCAGGCCTTCTGACTCAGAGGTAGGAAAACTACCACAGCACCACAGGAACCCACATGAATGCAAAGGTATTTTGATTAACCTGTTCCAGGCATGTTATGACAAACGGCTGGAGCACATGGAACTTGAATGCGGGCTTTCTGGCTCACAAGTCGGAACACTACCACTGTACTACAAGACTTGAAGGATAATTAGTTAATATCCTTGTTTACCCTTAACTTTAACCATATAATATGACATGAACGTAAAATGCCATTAAAATGACACTTCCATTAAGTATCTTGGCTGCAAAATTAGGGAAAGACATATAGTCGTACAAAACCTTTCATAACCACAGAAATGCTTCAAATGCATTTTACAGTCAAATAGGAACTGTTAAAATGTTGTCACTATTGCAGTATAAGAACCACAACAGTCACTTTGTACCTGCAAAGGCTCATAAGTACAAATGTAATAATAACAAAATAATCTGTTTTAAAGATATTGGGTGAAGAATAATCAAGACATTGGCCAGGAAGAGCTTTTCCTCTTCAAAATAGGGACATAGGATCTTTTAAGCCTACCTGGGATGGCACGTTTGGGCTTAGGTTTAACAACTTATCTGAAAGACAGCTTCTCCCACAGTGTAGCACTTCCTCAGTATTGGACTGGAGTATCAGGTCTCATTTTGCTTCTGGAGTGGAACAATGACCTACAGCCTTCTGACTCAACGATGTAAGTGCTGTTACCAAGGCGCGATTGACACCAGTAAATGGATACTCTTCAAATTAGAGAGCAGTAAGAGTCAATCCCATCGTAATTCACCAAGAACTTTCTTCAGGCTAAGTCATCTTACTGTGAGGTAGCATAAGTTCCATTTGCTGAAAGAAAGGCATGTTTCTGAACTCATTGATTATTGTGGCAATCCAGAAGCTTGCATGATTGTTTGTGTTTGGTAGGTGCCTACAAGTTATTGTATGTAACAAATTGCCGATATGAGACATGAGCATGTATGCAGCATAAACTCCAGGATTGGGCAGATGGGATGAATGGCCTATTTGTGTGCTGGAAATTCAATGCTATTCTATGGATTCAATTTCAATTGTAGTGAGAATTGAACCTGTCACGTAGGGTGTGTGACTTACAAGTGTCTTATTATTATCTATTTTTGATTTGGGTCTTTTGAATTTTGAATTTTAGACATATGTTTTTTCCCATGTGTCAGATTGGGTTTAATTATTAAGAACATAGAACAGTACAGCACAGGAAGGAGTCCTTCAGCCCACAATGTTGTTAGCATTCCTGTAGCCACGATTTCTTTGAATACAGCTTGAGAGAGAGACCCTTCAAGAACTAGTGAAGTTTCATTTATATTAGGAGTATTTATGAGTGAATAAAGGACATGGTGGCTCAGTGGTTAGCACTGCTGCCTCACAGCACCAGGGACTAGCCTCTGGCAACTGTCTGCATGGAGTTTGCACATTCTCCCAGTAACTGCATGGGTTTCCTCCCACAGTCCAAAGATATGCAGGTCAGGTGAATTGGCCATGTTAAATTGCCCATAGTGATAGGGGAATGGGTCTGGGTGGGTTACTCTTCAGAGGGTCAGTGTGGACTTGTTGGGTAGAATCTAATCATTAAGCTTCCTAAAGGAAGATGATTGAGTTTTTTTCTAAGCCTAGGCTGAAACATTCATAGCTTATTAACTTAAAAGGGGTTATTTGAATCTGAGAAAGTTTAAGTTGAAGGCTCCAAAAAGGGGCTAATCAATTCTCCAGACTGAGCGTTGGAATCACAGTTTCATTCAGCCTATGGAGGTGATTAAGAAAATTATTCACCATGGTATGAATTCTATGAAGGGTTTTTGGGATTGATAGGATTATATTTTTTCCACGTGTTGTGAAATCTTAAACACATGTCATGTGCATGTTCTGACGAACGGTCACTGGATTCAAAATGTTCACTCTACTTTCTTGTCACAGGTGCTGCCAGACCTGCTGAGTTTCTCCAGCAATTTCTATTTTTGTTTCATATTGCCAGCATCCACATTTTTTTGTTTTATTTTGTGTATACAGAATAACATCGATTATCCGAACGAGACAGGCGGGGACTGTTTTGTTCAGATAACTGATTGTTTGGATAACCGATTGTTTGGATAACCAATCACATTTTACGGGACCTTGAGACGTTGTTCGGATAATCCAAAATTCGGATATTTGATGTTCAGATAACCGAGGCTGTTCTGTATTTGGTTGGGTTTATTGTATTCTGACTTCATTTCTTTTGCAAAATAAACTTGTGTTCTATCGTCAGAACCAAATTTGCAATTTTGCATGCTTATGTCTTAGAGAGAGACCATCCATCTCATTAAAATCAAAAAGAAGAAACAAATCCATGAAGAAACAGATCTACCAAGCCAGATTTCAGTTTGGGATCTGACTTGCCCAGTACTACCATCAGCTGCAATTATAATAAATCCAAGACCCGAGACTTGCTATTCAGTCCCAAATTTATCACACCATACAGTTCAGACACAAAATACTTCTGAAAATAGTCAGTCATACTGCTGTGTAATTTTGGATCTGTTTAAACCTGTTGACTGTATAATCAACCATGTGTGTTTGATTATATCTATTCTTGGTAAAAGACTTTGTATATAACGTAAGAAAGGTATTATAAATTAGGTGGGCGAGGTATATATCAAGATTAGATAGGAGAGACAAATGCCATAGTTTGTTTACGATACTGCCAATTCTTTTAAACATGACTGATGTGGATACCTTTTAGGTGACACACAATTTATAAATTTATTGTTCAAAATCTGCAAACGTGCTCACTTGCAGATGCAACATTTTTATTTAAAAGGAGCAGCAGTTGTTTCAGCCAAACTGAGCAAATTGTATGCCTGCACCATTGCTAGTGTGGATCCAATCATGGCCTCTTATAAAAGTGATAGGTTGTCTCCATATTCCTGCACCTTTAGAAGCAAGCCCTTTCAAATTACAGAAGATACATCTAACGAGCAAAGAAGTACAGGCCATGTTTTAATGACAACCCCAAAAAATTGGGTGAGGATGTCTGCATGGAGTTTGCATGTTCTTCCTGTGTCTATGTGTGTTTCTGTTTGGTGCTCTGATTTCCTCCCACAGTCCAAAGCTGTACAGGCTAGGTGAATTAGCCATGCTAAATGTGAGGTTATGGGAATGGGTCTGAGTGGGATTGTCTTCAGAGGGCTAGTGCAGATGTAATGGGCTGAATGGCTTCTTTTCCACACTGCAGATTCTATGAAGTCACTTTCAGTGAGGTATTCAAATTAGTGCCAGAAATAGGGTCCAAACTTTTTAAAAAACTGTTGAGAGACAACAGTGGTCTATCCATCCTGCAGGTGTTCTTGATGTTTCTGTCCTTTTGCAACAAATGAATAAGTATATAATGTTAGTTCTAGTCTCCAAATGGAATTTCAATCATGACAGCTGACATTTGACACCCAATCCATATTAACAAAGGAGTTTTGATTTATCAAAACTATTAAGGTCCATGTGAAATGGAATGGAGGAAACAGTCCTCGGTCCTGATGAAGGCTTTATGCCCGAAATGTCGATTCTCCTGCTCTTCGGTTGCTGCCTGACCTGCTGTGCTTTTCCAGCAACACACTCTCGAGTCCTCAGTCCTCAGTCCTCGCTTTGAATAATGAATTGCTATGGTCATCCTTCAACTATTTGAACATAAATCCATTCTTTAGCAACTTTTGCTTCGAGATTCATTTTGTAATTTGCTTGGAGCTTGAGCAGATTACTTGTCCGGTAAAATCTGCAGCCATTTCAAAACAGGATCCTGGCTCTTTTCAACCAAGAAATTGATCCCAGGGATGAAAGAACTGTCATACAAAGAGCAATTGAACAGCTTGAGCTTGTACTCACTGAAGCTCAGAAGAATGAGGCTGGATCTGATTGAGCTATATAAAATGCTCAATCATAAAATGCTCAATCAGGTGTCACCTGATGAAGGAGTGTCGCTCCGAAAGCTAGTGTACTTCCAAATAAACCTGTTGAACTATAACCTGGTGTTGTGTGATTTTTAACTTTGTTCCCCCTTGCGGGACAGTCTAGAAAAAGGAGTCGTAGATGTAGAGTAAGAGGAGCTAGGTTCAAAACTGAGATGAGGAGAAAATACCTCTCTCAGAGGGTTGAGAACCTGTGGAACTCTGCCACAGAGTGCAGTGGAGGCAGAATCAATCAACAAATTCAAAGAACCATGGGGAGCAGGCAGGAAAGTGGAGTTAAGACCAGGATGCGATCATGTTGAATCATGGAGCAGGCTTAAAGAGCTGAATTGCCTATTCCTGCTCCTAATTCCAATCTTCCTATGTTTTTTTTCAAATGAAAGACCAGGTAGGATATCTTTGACAAACGCAATAATAGGAAATGATCAAGCAATGTATCCACAAGCATTCTTCTTAACCATATGCTAAATTGCATAACAACCCTCTTCAAAGACATTTAAAGAACCAAACTTGCCTCATACATTGACATCCTTATAAAAATGCAAAATATCTAGGGAGCGCAATGTTCTGTCTAGAATAAAGAGAATGCCGTTTCAAATTATTCCTCATTGCATGTTATTGTGCACATGATTTGCTCATTTTAAAATGTAATTATAATGCCATTATTTATTATGTATTTCACCTCTGTTATCTAATAACTGCCTTTGCAATTTGTGAGGTTTCTTTATGTACCTGCATTGCAATTCTAGATTTGGGTTTGCTTGCTGTAACACATTATTATCTGCTTCCCAACATTATTATCTCATCTCATTATTATCTAATCTTTACCTTGTCAACTGGCCTTAGACATTGTAGATCTACAAAGCGTCAATAACTTCTATTTGTTCTTCCGTTATTTACTCCCTTGAGAAAAAGAACCGGAAATGACACCATCCACCTTAAGAAACCAAGACCTATAAATAGAGAGGCGGGACATGCCACCAGTGCTTCACCAGAGACTCTCACTGATGATGTTACCTAGTATGGTGACGAAATGCCTGAAAAACAAACCTTCAAGCTCAGCGAGCTAACTTACATACTTATCATTAACCTAAGCTAAAAATATTTTCAAAAATTGCTAACATTTACTCCCTCTATTACAAAACAACCCCTTTTTTTTGCATGCCTGTTTTCTACCATTCTGAACATTCTGGCTCTGATCCTTTTCCTCCGTAATGCTTTGCTCCTTTGTGGGAAGGCCTCGATATGAAACCATAGTAACAGGAGGAGGCCATTTCCTCTCTTTTACCCATTTAATAATTGTTGATCTATGATCAAACTTGTCACAATTGTAATAAAAGTGCGCTATCAACATCCAACTTGCATCATCTGATTGTAATACCTCAGATATCTCATAGACTAAAAATGTTTTTTTTTAAAGGAAATATTGTGCCTTAATGTGACTGCTGCAATCATCTGAATAGGTTGAGGAACACTCATGAAGCCATCGGTATACAAGTATCCACCTGAACCAAAATTATGGTTTTGAGGGCAGAACAGAGACACACGAGAGAATTTCTTGAAGGCTGGCATTCCTACTGGAACTCAATCAATGAACACATTGAACTGGACTCCATATACAAACCGGGAGAAAGTGAGCACTGCAAATGCTGGGGATCAGAGTCAGAGTCTGATAAAGAGCTTATGCTCGAAATGTCGACTCTCCTACACCTCGGATACTGCCTGACTGGCTGTGCTTTTCCAGCACCACACTTTTTGACCCCATGTACAAACCACTCAGATACAGAAACGGAAGTATTAAAAAACAGAGATACATAAATACCATGTGGGACAGACGTCCAACACTTTATTGAAAAGATACCCTGACGATGTCATTTAGCGAGGCAATGGAACATCTGCAAAAAAACATCAGCTTGGCGAACAAATCAACAACCTCAAAATTAAGGTGATCATAATAGTAATCGAATTTGGATTTGTATCTTGTGGTTGATTTCACATTTCTGGAAGTTACATATTGAGGTGAAAGGTTGTCTCTGGACTATTCAGCTTGGAAAAACATTGAGCAGCCTCAGGAATCCTTAATGGACCTTTATCAGCAGCTGCCTTTGAGTAGCAGGACAGACACAAGAATAAATGAGTTTGTGAATAAGAACTGGAAAATGGTCTCTTTCTCAATCTCAAAAAAAAGTGCCTGGTGAAAGACCAACTTGGAACAACATCTGTTGTTCACTGAGAACTCAACATCTGCAAACTGGTAGCGAAACAAACATGCTTCCAAACAGTTGAGACTAGATCATTCTCACACTCAAAGACTCTAAGCATTTTAATCTGTGACTCCTCAACCTTCCTGTCTGCCTCGTTAGCTTTACCCACTTCTTAAGCCTGAGATTATGTTTGTTGTTGGATTTTTATTATTCATATGCATTATTAGTAGGCAATAAAATTCCTCTTTCACCCAAGAAAATGTTGGAAGTTGGCTCCTACATTTTGAACTAATTAATTATATTTTGATTGAAATGTGATAGCTGCACAGTAAATATACAAATAAAAATACTTTTTATGACTGGGTGAGGGAAGTTAAAAGGAGGGGAGTTAATTTGGCCTCCTCATCTGGTTAGTAATAAATTGTATAAACCTACCTTCTCTCCCGTACTTCCAGATTGATTGCAAGAAGCAATTTTAAACTCACAATGTTGAAGAATCCATCTTGCATCTTCACTTGATGTTTTCTTGACTGAAGAGCCTTTGGACATTCATTTCCCAAATTTGGGAGCCCAGCATCGTGTTAACCAGTTAGGCGGGAGTCATGTAGCTAAAAGACAGGTTGCTGATGCCAAGCAATGCCAACAACATGTTGAGGTTTTTCTTCTCAATCTCTCCCCCCACCTTAGACGTGATGACCCTCAGGTTAAACCACCACCAGTTGTCTCTCCCGAATGTGAGAGCAACTCTATGGTCTGGTAGGACTTTACCAATTAGTCAGCACATGAGGTTGTAAGGATGGGAAAGATAGAAACCCTCATACTATGAAAGAAGTATTTTGGTTGACACTTGTGATGCAAAGCATACAAGGCTATGGCAAAAGTGGGTGCTGCCAATGCTGGAGATGAGAGTCAAGATGAGAGTGGTGCTGGAAAAGCACAGCAGGTCAGGCAGCATCCAAGGAGAAGGAAAATCAACGTTTTGGGCAAAGGACCTTGACCAAGTGCTGGAAAATGGGATTAGAATAGTTAGAGGCTTGTTTTTGACAAGTACAGACTTGACTTTGAAGAGTTTTTTTCTGCCCTATAGATGTCTATGACTATGACAGTGTCGAAGCAGAGGGTTCTGGTGCACCCAAGAGACACATACTCCTGTACTCTAAAGTTAGAAAAATACCACATAGACTGCATAGAAAGAAAATAGCAGGACAGGGGCCACAGGTTAGAGCAGTGCAATATTCCATAGACTAGAAGCATCTTGAAATCAATTGATTTGGTTTTCCAATTACCCTCACCTCTTGTTCAAAAGTGAATATTGAGAGTTGTATTACCAGCAAATTACTTTTATTTGTGATAAAGTGTTCACATGGTGTCTGAGTTATATATAAAATGTTGAACTGCCTACTCATATTTGTCCACTTCAGTCATGAATAATATTACCTGGTTGCCTGCAAACATAGCTTCTGTGTTTATGCTATCTGCAGTAATGACTCCTTTTGCAATCACTATAACCCATGTAGAAGCATTGAATGAAACAATCCAGAAGAAAGCCATTCATTCCATTGTGCCTCACCAGCTATACCATGCAAGGACTGCACTAAACACTATATAGGACAAACAGGAAGACAGCTAACAATCCGCATACATGAACATCAACTAGCCACGAAACGACACGACCAGCTATCCTTAGTAGCCACACACGCAGACAACAAGCAACATGAATTCGACTGGGACAACACTACTATCATAGAGCAAGCCAGACAGAGAACAGCCAGGGAATTCCTAGAGGCATGGCATTCATCCACAAACTCCATCAACAAACACATCGACTTGGACCCAATATACCAACCACTACAGCGGACAGCTGAAACTGACAACCGGAAGCGGCAGGGACAGACCACTATAAACACCGGAGGAAACATCAAAGAAGTGCTTCGCAGGAGGTTCCCAAGCACTGATGATGTCGCCTAGCCAGGGGACGAAACGTTTGCAACAAAAACTTCCAGCTCGGCGAACAGAACCACAACAACGAGCACCCGAGCTACAAATCTTCGCACAAACTTTGATCACCAGCTATTTCAAAAAGTCATCCAGTTTGACACACTATGCCCTTTCCTCATAAACCTGCAAGTAGTTTGAAGTATTTGAAGTATCTGTCCAGTTATCTTTTCAAAGTTATCTTTTCACCTCCCTTCCTAAGTACAGCATTTCGAGTTGCAGAAATATGATCTTTAAAAGTTACCTGGAATATGATTGCATCTACCTTCTGTAACAAAGAATGTTTAAAAACAAAAATTGCAGACTGTTGCGTTGAAACCGTCCTGAGCACTGGAACAATGGTAATGTGGTTTCAGAGTAATGAGATCTCCCAATAAATATACACTGCAGAAGCATTATCAAATACAACTTGACACTGAAAAATGTGCAGAGGTGAAAGGAGCCTTTTTGAGGACAGAGAGAGACAGGAGGACAGAAAATGTTAATTCCAGATTATTTGAAGAGAATTGAACCAAACACAGGACACATTGGCAGCAATTTAAAAAAATGGAATGATGAAAATGTTAAGATTTGGGATGAAGCTTTGTCAGTTCTGATGAACAATCTTTGTTGGAGTTTGCAGTCCAAAGTTTGGTCCCTGTTCTTTTGTAATGCCATTAGTTAATTGTCTGTTACATTGGAAAATGTACAAGTATTTGCAATAAGAGCAAAATTAGGTCATTCTGTCCTTTTGAGCCTGTCCCACCATTTAACAAGTTCATGGCTGATCTGATTATGGCCTCAACTCCACTTTTCCTCCCATTCCCAAGATGTTTTGATTTCCTAGCTAAGAGTCTGTCAGCTGTTTTGACAGATCACAGCCTTTAAATAAAATTAGTTTATTGACATTGCCAGTAAAGCAGGGTCCACGTATAGACAGGTGTTTACATTTGTTTATTTACAGAAACAGTTCTTAGAATATGGGTGCATGCTATTAACACAGAATTATCACATGACCTAATTCCAAACAGAGGAAACAAAGCCTCCATAACTAAAGATTTGAGATAATCTGCTGGCAGACAGCAAATATATAAAAAAAAGACGGATTCTAAAGTGTTGGAACTTTAGTAGCTGAGTTTATTTTCCAGTGTTTGATTTTCCTTGTATTCCGATGTAGGATGACTCATGAGGAAAAGGAATTCTTTATGTTGTTTAAAGTTATATTGAGGAAGATGTAGATCAGCTGGGAATATGCATGGATTTTTTTGAACATTGTTTATGGCAATTCATTGGAACCATAACCTAGATATTTATTACCTCTTATTGGATGTTGTCGTGAAATAAACTAGTTCTTGGAAATCAATGAATCAACTGCATTTTAACCATCTAAATGAAGAAACTTATAGCCTAAAAAACACTTGAGAAAAGTTACAAGAGGATTTTGGACATTTTCAGGAGCCTAGGTGTGAAGTAGTGTTTCCTAGTTTAATCCTTAAACAGTAAAACATTAATGTGAACTCCTCCCCAAATGAAACAGTTTTCATCTACTCTCTTTGATCAATTTAAACACTCAATTGGATCATCTATCATCTGCAATCTTTAAAGGGATACAGGCCAAGTTCACTCTACAGATCTGCATAAACCTACCCTCATAATGTAACCATCCTGGCCCCTCTATTAATTTTAGATAGGTGCTATAAAGAGAAATAAGTCACCCTCCTGTATCCTTTGTACAATTAAAGCAACAACCTTGTAACCCTGGTAACGTGCTTTCACATTCTATTTCGTTGATTAATCGACTTACCAAATTATTGAATGGCTTTTGAAGATTCACTTGTATCCACGCCCAGTTTGGGTCTTGCTTCACTGTCACAACAACATTATCATCTCTCATTACCATCAAGCTGGGTTATTGACCCCGATCCAATCAAGAGTGAAGTAGGACATGCGAGGAGTAGCACCAAAAATTAAGGTGTCAACCTGGTGAAGCTACAACACAGGACCACTTGCATGCCAAACAGCAGAAACCATATCCAATAAACAGGGCTAAGTAATTCCACAAACAATGGATCAGACTGAATCGCTGCAGTCCTGTCACATCCAGCCATGAATGCTGGTGGACAACTAAACAACTAACAGGAGGAGGCTCCATAAATATCCCCATCCTCAATGGTATGGGAGCCCTGCACAAAAGTGTAAAAGGGAAGGCTAAACAATTTGCAACTATCTTCACCCAGAAGTGCTGAGTGGGTGATCCATCTTGGTGTCCTCCAGCGATCCCCAACATCACAGATGTCAGTCTTCAACCAATTATATTCACACCATGTGGTGTCAAAGAATGGCTCAAAATATTGCATACTGCAAAGGAGATAGGCCCTGATAATAATAAAGCAACTGTTCTGGATATTAATGTTCCAGAACTAGCTGTAACCTTTACCAATTTGTTCCAATAGAATTGTACCATTAGCATCTACCTGCTATGTGGAAAATTGTCCAGGTATACTGATACACAAAAAAGAGGAAAGATCCAATTTGACCAATTACCATCCCCATTAGTCTACTCCATCATAAGCAAAGTAGTCATTGGTGATGCTATTATGTGGCACTTGCTGAGGATTAACCAGCACACACATTCAGTTTGGGTTTCACCAGAGCCACCCAACTCTTGACCTCATTCCAACGTCGGCCTGGAGAAGGAAACAAGAGCTGAACTGTGGAGATTGGGTGAGTGTGACTGGCCTTGGCATCAAGGCAGCACTTAACCAATTGTGGCTTCAATGAGCTCAAGTAATACTGGAATCAATGAGAACTGGGGGGTGAAACTCTCTGTTCATGGGTGTCAAGGCTAGCACAAAGGAAGATGGTTGTAAATAATTACTTGATGGTATACATCTTAAACATTGCTAAAAGGAGACTAGAAGTCAAAGTTTTTCACCTTGCACCAACTTTTGTTGAATTTCCACAAAGGCAATAACCTACTTGGTCATTTATATGAAGGGCTTCATCGTCCTGGTTTTGTATCCTTGGCATAATAGGCTATCAAGGACACACAAAAATAATATCTCATTACATCCTATTCTATTGGCTCTGTGCAACATGAATTAGCCAAATGGCTATGTGAGCTATTGCAACACTCTTAACTGAGATTTTCACATACACTGTGAAGGATTCCTTCATGTCCGCTAAGACAATATAAGACCTACATTTCATTAGCAATGTCCATTTGCTCTTTCAACATTGCCAGCTTATTTACTAACATATTTCTCAAAGAAGATATTTGCATTTGCATAATGTCACCACATTGTAGTAACCTGTGTCTAAATCTGTGTTCATCAAACTCATGAACTGCTTGGGTATTTCCGATATGTAGGTAGCGCATTGCAATATTTGAATTCACAGCTGAATCAAATAATTCCTTTATGCAAGATCATAAACTTCATCCTGCTCTCAAGTTGAAACAGGGCAATCAAACAAGCTCCCTTTCCTCAATGAGTTAGTTTAGATGTCTGACAGTGGATTCTTAATTGTGGTCTACTGAAAGCATGCGTTCACTTGTCCATATGCATGTTGGGATTCCTATAATCCTACATGCTACAAGGTCAATCTTATTAGCAACTGCGTGCATGGTGACCTAACCATTTGCCCATTGTGTAAGCTAGATGCTGAGATCAACTATATCAAAACTATCAGGAGTAATGACAGATCTTAAGACCACTCATAGTATGTCATGAAAACTCATGGAAAGCCTTACATCCAGCACTGTCATTCCTGATTTGTGCCCAATCCACCTCAGTTTCCCACTTAAGGTATCTCAAAATTATATTCAGCAGCTGAAGCAATCTGCCTAATGCTGCTATTATGCAGTAAGTCCACAAGTGTGTTTTTTCAGTAATTGGATGCTGCCATTAACCAAAAAGATGGTTGCCTACCACAGCAATGAATGAAGTGATATCTGCATTTCAGTGCCAGTATGATGCTACATATGTGGGCTGTACATCACAACATTGGCAGACAGTCTCAAATATCACATCCCGTTGACAATTTACAGCTGGACACATGCCACTGAGGCTTAAACAACCTGTGGCTGCAGGCCTCAGAAATGTATATTGTCCATTAGATGTGATTCCTCTTTTGGAAATCTTTATTAAGTGACCATGCCCATGTTAAGAGTTAATGCCAGGGACCAAATTAAGATCATCTGTCAAGCTGACAGGATGATGCATTTTCTTTTGCTCAAAACTACACATACAAATACTCTTTTATGTAAGCAAAAGGAATTTGTACCCGCATTGATCCTTTTTTAATAAAGGTCCCCTGGAAATAGCCAATCTCTGCTGATCCTCGTGGTAACCATCAACTGACCAGACTTTATCTACCTGGTCTAGAATTAAGATTGACAGGTAACTGCTCCTGCTGCATCTCCATGTCAATGATGGCCCAATCAATCAGCACCCTCTTCTCATGGTGTATAAAATGATGTCCCTTTTCTCATGTCTGTTTCTTACAATGTGGTTCTCATAAGTAGAAGATGAAAAGCTAAAATCTCTTGTCTCCTTTTAGCAATGTTGTGATTAGTTAAGGTCTGTCATCTCAGTTCCAAGACATCACTGCAGGAGCTTTTCAGGGTCGTGTCTTAGACCCAAAAACTCAGCTATTTCATCAATGACCTCCCCTCCATCATAGAGTCAAAACCGGGGATGATTGTTGATGATTATACAATGTTTAGCATTACTCGTGGCTCATCCAATACTGAAGCATTCCATATCCATAATCAGCAAGACTTGGACAACATGCAGGCTTGGTAAGTGATTATTCATATTTTCATTGCACAAGTACTAGGCAATGACCGTCTCCCACAAGAATCCCTTAATGTTCAATAACATTATCATCAATGAATCGCCCACTACCGACATCCTGGGAATACCATTGATCAGAAGCTGAAATGGACTAGCCATTTGAAAACTATGACCACAAGAGCAGGTCAGATGCTAAGAAGTCTACAGTACATAACTCACCTCCTGTCTGCATAAAGCATGCTGCCTATCTACAAAGTTCAAGTCAGGAGTGTGATGGAATACTGCCAATACATTTTTATGGCCACAGCTCCACTGACACTCAAGAAGATTGCAATCATCCAGGACAAAGCAGCCTGATTGATTGATATCACATCCTCTTTTTCCTTCAACATTCACTCCCTTCAACACTAATGCAGGTGGCAACACTACTTACCATCTACAAGATGCATTTGAGCAACTCACCAAGGCTCCTTTGACGGCACCTCCCAAAACCCTGACCTCTAACACTGAGAAAGACAATTCAATCAGCGTACACAGTGCTGTTAGATCAGCAGAATTTGGTGAGGAGAAGGATATAAGGAATAGATTACAAAGATCTGATGGTTGATTTGCAGAGGTTGAAGGATGGGAAGCTAAAAAGGGAAAATTTGGAAGTCAAATAAGACCATAAAGATGTAGGCCATTCTGCCCCTCAAGTCTTCTCCACCATTCAATGAGATCATGGCTGATCTGATAATCTTCAATTCCGCTTTCCTGCCTTTTCCCCTTAACCCTTGATTCCCTTCACGATTAAAAGTCTATCTGATCATTAAATATACCTCACTACCTAGCCTCATCAGCCCTCTGAGGTCAAGGACTCCCATTGAGATTCACAACCATCTGAGAGAAGAACTTCCCACTCATCTCTGTCTTCAACATGCAACTCCTTATTCTGAGACTATGCCCTCTGATCTGAAACTCTCCCAAAAGAGGAAACAACATTTTCACTTCTTTTCTGTCAAGTCCCAGAACAATCTTGTATATTTCATTAAGGTTGCCTCTCCTTTTTCTAAATTCCAATGAACGTAGAACCGACCTGCTCAACCTCACCTCGTAAGACAGTCGCTCTCCATCTGGTATTGGTCTAGCAAATTTTGTCTGGTCTGCCTCCAATGCAAGTATATTTTTCCTCAGAAAAGGGGCCCAAAATTATTCATAGTATTCTATCTATCATCTGACTAATATCTTGTATAATTTTAGCAAAACCTCTTACTTGTATACTTGTATTCCTTTTGTAGACAGTGGAAAGGATTTGGGAGTCAGGAGGTGAGTTAGTTACTGCAATATTCCTCGTCTCTGACCTGCTCTTGTAATCACTGTGTTTATATGGTGAGTTCAGTTGACTTTTTGGTCAGTGGTAACCTTCAGGATGTTAATAATGGGGTATGTAGTGATAATGCCATTGAAAGTCAAGAGGAGCTGATTGGATTCTCGGCTCTTGAAGTATGGTTATGGTTGTAATTTAGGAAACATAATGGCTTTTTTTTCTTGTAGCTAGCTCTCATGATTATTGATGTGGTAGTGACTAGAATATCAGTTTTAATGATGTTGACTGACAGATTTCTATGACCAACGCCAGCTCGCAGATACCTCCTCCTACCGTCCCCTTGACCATGACCCCACCCCCCACCACCAAACCATCATCTCCCAGACCATCCATAACCTCATCACCTCAGGGGACCTCCCATCCACCGCCTCCAACCTCATAGTCCCACAACCCCGCACCGCCCGTTTCTACCTCCTGCCCAAAATCCACAAACCTGACTGCCCCGGACGACCCATCGTCTCAGCCTGCTCCTGCCCAACCGAACTCATCTCGGCATACCTCGACACGGTCCTGTCCCCATTAGTCCAAGAACTCCCCACTTATGTTCGTGACACCACCCACGCCCTCCACCTCCTCCAGGATTTCCGCTTCCCCGGTCCCCAACGCCTCATCTTCACCATGGACATCCAGTCCCTGTACACCTCCATCCCCCATCACGAAGGACTCAAAGCACTCCGCTTCTTCCTTTCACGCCGTACCACCCAGTACCCTTCTACCGACACCCTCCTTCGACTGACCGAACTGGTCCTCACCCTGAACAACTTTTCTTTCCAATCCTCCCACTTTCTCCAAACAAAAGGAGTAGCCATGGGCACCCGCATGGGCCCCAGCTATGCCTGCCTCTTCGTAGGGTATGTGGAACAATCCATCTTCCGCAACTACACTGGCCCCACCCCCCATCTTTTCCTTCGCTACATTGATGACTGTATCGGCGCTACCTCGTGCTCCCACGAGGAGGTTGAACAGTTCATCCACTACACTAACACCTTCCACCCCGACCTCAAATTCACCTGGACAGTCTCGGACTCCTCCCTCCCCTTCCTAGACCTTTCTGTTTCTATCTCAGGCGACCGAATCAACACGGACATCTACTACAAACCAACCGACTCCCACAGCTACCTGGACTACACCTCCTCCCATCCTGCCCCCTCTAAAAACGCCATCCCATTCTCCCAATTCCTTCGTCTCCGCCGCATCTGCTCCCAGGAGGACCAGTTCAAAATACGTACAACACAGATGGCCTCCTTCTTCAAGGACCGCAATTTCCCCCCCGACGTGGTCGACGGTGCCCTCCACCGCATCTCCTCCACTTCCCGCTCCTCCGCCCTTGAGCCCCGCCCCTCCAACCGCCACCAGGACAGAACCCCACTGGTCCTCACCTACCACCCCACCAATCTCCATGTACAGCGCATCATCCGCCGTCACTTCCGCCAACTCCAAACAGACCCCAGCACCAAGGATATATTTGCCTTCCCTCCCCTATCAGCTTTCCGTAGAGACCACTCCCTCCGCGACTCCCTTGTCAGATCCACACCCCCCACCGACCCAACGTCCACTCCCGGCACCTTCCCTTGCAACCGCAGGAGGTGCAACACTTGCGCCCACACCTCCCCCCTCACTTCTCTCCAAGGCCCCAAAGGAAACTTCCATATCCGCCACAGATTCACCTGCACCTCCACCCACATCATCTACTGCATCCGCTGCAGCCGGTGTGGCCTCCTCTATATTGGGGAGACAGGCCGCCTACTTGCGGAGCGATTCAGAGAGCACCTCTGTGCCACCCGGACGAACCAACCCAACCACCCTGTAGCACAGCATTTCAACTCCCCCTCCCTCTCCACCGAGGATATGCAGGTCATTGGACTCATCCACCGCCAAACCACAATAACGCGACGGTCGGAGGAGGAGCGTCTTATCTTCCGACTGGGAACCCTCCAACCACAGGGGATGAACTTGGACTTCACCAGTTTCTTCATCCCCCCTCCCCCCACCTTGTCTCAGCCGAATCCCTCCAGCCCGGCACCGCCTTCCTGACCTGCAGTCTTCTTCTTGACCTCTCCGCCCCAATCCTACTCCGACCTATCACCCTCACCTTGACCTCTTTCCACCTATCACATTTCCAACGCCCCTCCTCCAAGTCCCTCCTCCCTACCTTTTATCTTCTCCTGCTGAACACTCTCTGCTCATTCCTGAAGAAGGGCCTGTGCCCGAAACGTCGAATCTCCTGTTCCCTGGATGCTGCCTGACCTTCTGTGCTGTTCCAGCAATAAAGTTTCAACCCAGATTTCTATGACAGCAGAGGAACTCCTTCGCACTCCATTAAAACCGTGTTATGGGAAACATTGCATTCATCTGAGAGAACAGAAAGGGCCTGAGCTTTATGCCTCATCTGAAAGCTGAGACTACAAACAGTGCTGCACTCATTCAGTACCGCGCTGGAGTATTAGCTTTTATCTATCGTCCTCTAAACCTAGAGTGTGATGTGAAGCCGCACACACAGAGCCACAGATGACATTTTTGGAAAAGAGAATTTTACTTATACTTAGAGTCACACAGTCATAAAAGATGTACAGCATGAAAACATACCCTTTGTTCCAACTCATCCATGCCGACTAGATATCTAACCTAATGTAGTCCCATTTGCCAGCACTTATCCCTCTGGCCCATATCCCTCTAAACACTTCCTATTCATATACTCATCCAGATGCCTTTTAAATATTGCAATTGTACCAGCCTCCACCACTTCCTCTGCAGCGCATTCCATACACGCACCATCCTTTAGGTCCCTTTTAAATTTTTTGCCTCACCCTAAACCTATGCCCTCTAGTTCTGGACTCCCTCACCCAGGGAAAAGACCTTGTCTATTTATCCTATCTTTGTCCCTCATGATCTTATAAACCACTATAAGGTCACCCCTCAGCCTCTCACCCTCCAGGGAAAACAGCCCCAGCCCATTCAGCCTCTCCGTATAGCTCAAACCCTCCAATCCTGGCAACATCCTTGTAAATCTTTTCTGAACCCTTCTGAAGGGAATTCCAGCAAAATTATTTCTTGCTTGGTGATTGAGAGATGGAGAGAACCTGAAATGTCAACTAGGCAGCCTGTATATAAATCTTTATTTCCAAAGGCTTCCACCTGCACGAACATTTTAATGAGAGACTATGGCATGTCTTATAGTTAGCATGTATTTTTTAGATCTCTAGGGATATTTGGTGTTAGGTTAGATTCAGAATGCGGCGCACAGAGATGTGGTAAAAAATTGTTATCAGTTGAACTCCTAGAACATGACCACATGTTTCAAGCACATTTGACAGTTCAGAGAATAATGTAGTTATGTCAATGCAACAAAAGCAGATGTTCCATATTTAGTTACAGCTGGATAGAAGCACTTTCACTGAAAAGCTGACAACTTCTGAACAACTGGACATTGATGCCATCTTGTGCCGAAAAATTAGGTTGCATCTAATGGAACTGTCAAGACAATCCTCCAATCATTACATTCATCACATAAATAATATCATTTTTAGCTACTCTCATTATGTGAACATTTCCAGCAAGGACAGCATTCATTGGCCATCCCAGCCTGTGCCTCCACTCGTAGCCACGGTAATCGTATGTCTTCATTGTTTTCTGAGCCGGTGCAGACTTCCTCAATGTCTGCCCAACTTTGGATGAGCATGGTCCTTAATTCCTTCTCAAATGGAAAGTCTGCTTTGTCTTTTTTCTGTAGATCATGATATATTTTACTGAGCTCACAGGGCAGGTGCAGAGAAGATGTTTCCCCTAGCAGAGGAATCAAAAACAAGTGGCTGTAAATATAAGAGAATCATTATTGTATGCAGCAGTGAACTCAGGCCAAACCACTTTCCCCAGAGCACGGTTGAAATGTGGAACTTGTTACTGCAGTGATTGGTTGAGATAAATGGCCTGATTGCTTTCAAGGAGAAGCTAGACAAACACATGAGGGAAAAGGGAATAGAAGGTGAAATGAAGCAGGATGGGGAAAATTTCAGATGGAGCATAGACATCAGTATAAGCCTGTTGGGCCTGATGGAATAACCCTGTGCTGTAAATTCTATGTAATTTTGCTCATTATATTTGTACACAATAAAATGGAGAAGGAATGCAGTTGTGTTTCACTCCAGACTGGGATCAGTTCTATTTCTGATCAGTGTTCCCTCTAACTTTGCTGGGGCCTGCACAGAACATGGACTAATTTGAGTAGCACATTGCATCCTTTGAGAGGAAGGCTTATTTCTTTCCTAACAAAAGTGTGCATTTACAATATTTTGCAGTTACACATACTGTCTGTTAAACTAAACAAAATTGTTTGTTTGATTTAGAAGACCCATTTAGTGATGGCACTATGTACGCCACATATAGTACATGACCAAAAGAGGACTCTCGTAATTCATTCCCTCCTTTGTTGGCAGCTTTTTATGCTGATCTGTATTTGCAGCCCCATGACTGCATTCAGGTTAATATTTTGTCCAATTGAAATGTACAGCATAATTCGATTTAAGTTTGCCCAAGTGGTCTATTTATAATCTCTTTCTGGATTTACACTTAATCGAAGTTTATGAGGCTAAATCCATGTTCACTGTCAGCACTTGGTGCCTGAAATGCAGCGCAAATGTCCAGGAGAACAGACATTTTTTGCAACATCCTTTATAGCCTATTCCATCAACTTGTTAAAGGTCTGAATAGAGCACATCTTTCTTTTATTCACAACCATAGACATGAAATTGGAATATTTCTCACATACCTTTGTGGGCACACTTTTATCATAATTTGGTATAGATTAGATTAGATTACAGTGTGGAAACAGGCCCTTCGGCCCAACAAGTCCACACCGACCCGCCGAAGCGAAATCCACCCATACCCCTACATTTACCCCTTACCTAAGGCTACGGGCAATTTAGTATGGCCAATTCACCTAACCCTGCACATCTTTGTGACTGTGGGAGGAAACCGGAGCACCCGGAGGAAACCCACGCAGACACGGGGAGAACGTGCAAACTCCACACAGTCAGTCGCCTGAGGCGGGAATTGAACCCGGATCTCTGGCGCTGTGAGGCAGCAGTGCTAACCACTGTGCCACCGTGCCGCCCACAAAAAGAACAGAATATTTCAGTATCAGTCACACAATACTGTCTTCTCCAAAATCATAATCAGCAATTGTAGCCTGATTAAACAAACTTCACTCTTATAATTCCTCTTCTGGAAATTTGCTTTGTCACATATCAATTGAATAAATTGAAGGATTACAACAGCGTCCACATCACTGTCAAGAGCAATCACAGCCTTCTTAACGTCATCACTCCAATGCACACGTTCACCTCGACACTGTCTTCAGTTTATTAAGCTTGGCCTTCGTAAATTGCGAAGCTTCAATTGTTGTCAAACAGCTTCTCTGCAAGAATTTCCACAGTGATACCAGTTCACCAAGGACATCATTCAAAGCTGTTGTTGCAATGCGACATTGTGGCTTTGTGAGTATTGTCAGGCAATGTTTGTTTATTGGAATTGTTGCACTTATTCACTTGCCCTGTGCAGTATTCAATCAAGACATTGCTGTTTTGCATTAGTTCATTCACTGTAAAATGTTGTGACAGCCACCTCACCTCAACTAGAGGTTGAATTGACAAAAATCTTCAAATTTCTTTACAGTTGACTTGCTGAATATTATAAGCACCTGTTCTTGCATTATTGACACCTCCATCAGAGCACCATCCATTCCCAGATTTTCTGTGTCAGCAGCACAATGCTGTTCTGACAACTGTTTGATTTTGCATCACAAGATAGTAGCTATTTCATTTTTCTTTCCAGCATAACAGAGGTTCTGTAAACATCACCATCTTCTGTAAATGAAGGTCACTGTTAACATAAAATACTTGACTGCTGTCAAACCATCACAAGCAGTTAGTTTGAAAATTCCTGCAAAGACAGAGTAAGTCACAAGCAAGTTTAGATTCTGGCCAAAATTTGATGCATAGAGTCAGAGAGTCATACTCTATGGTAACAGAGCCTTCAGTCCAACAATAATCCCATGCTAAACTAGTCCCACCTGCCTGTGCTTGCCCATATCCCTCGAAACTTCTTCCAATAATGTACTTGCCTAAATGTCATTTAAATGTTGCAATTGTACCTGCTTCCGCCATTTCCTCAAGAAATTCATTCCACACACAAAAATGCCCTTCATTTTTTAAAATCTTTCTCCTCTCACTTTAAAAATATGCCCCCCGCCCCAGTCTTGAAATCCTCCACCCTGGGGAAAAAACACCTGCCATTCACCTTATCTATCCCCCTCATGATTTTATAAACCTCTATAATGTCACCTCCCAACCTCCTATGCTCCAGTGAAAAATGTCCCAGCCTCTCCTTATAACTCAACCTCTCCATTCCTGACAACCTCTTGGTAAATCTCTTCTGAACCCTCTCCAGTTTAATAATATCCTTCCTAAAACTGGACAACCAAAGCCGGACACTGTACTCCAAAAGTGGCCTCATCACTGTTCCGCACAACCTCAACATAATGTCCCAACTCCTATACTCAAAGGTCTGAGCAATAAGGCAAGCGTGCTAAACGCCTTCTTAACCACTCTGTCTATATGTGATGCAAACTTAAGAATTATGTCCCTGAACCCCTAGGTCTCTGTTCTACAGCACTACCTATGGCCCTACTTTTAATTGCATAAGTCTAGCCTTTCATAGTTTTACCAAAATGCAATACCTCACATTTCTCCAAATTAAACTCCATCTGCCACTCTTAGCCCTTTGACATAATTGATCAAGATCTCTTTGTAATGTTAGATAACCTTCTTCACTGTCCATTAGACCTGCAATCTTGGCGTCATCCACAACTTACTAACCATGCCTTCTAAATTCTCATCTAAATCATTTATAATAAATGACAAGCTGAAGAGGACCCAGTACCGATCCCTGTGGAACACCGCTGGTCACAGGCCTCCAGTCTGAAAAACAACCCTCCACCATTACTCTGTCTCCTGTAGTTAAGCCAATTTTGTATCCAGTTGGCAAGCTCACCCTGAATCCCAGGTGGTCTAACTTTACTAATTAATCCATCATGCAAAGACTTTACTAAAGCCCAAGTAAAGAATGTTTACCACTGCCCTTATCAATCTTCTTGATTACTTCCTCAAAAAGCTCAATCAAGTTTGTAAGATATGATTTATCTCACACAAGTCCACGCTGACTATCCCTAATCATTCCTTGCCTCTCCAAATGCATAGAAATCGTATCTTTCAGAATCACATTCAACAGTTTACCCACCACTGAAGTCAGACTCACAGGTCTATAGTTCCCAGGCTTCTCCTTACATTGTTTCATAAACAAAGGCACAATATTAGCCACTCTCTCCACCATTAGGCACCTGATCTATATTTATAGATGGTACACATATTTCCGCATGGGGCACCCCAATTCCTCTCTAACTTCCAACATCTTGGTATGCACTAGATCAGATCCCAGAAATATCTTCTTGAGTTACAGCAGGAATATTTTCCTTAATCCTCTTTTGCCTCTTGTTTTATCCTTTCTATAGCATCTGAAGCCTGGAACATTGAACTGGCAGTCCTGTCCATTCCTCAGTCAATAGCTAGGATGTCCCAATGCCATGACCCCAAACACGCACTGAGCTCATTAGCCTTACCTGTAAGATCCTTTGCACTGAAAGAAATGCAGTTTAATTCTTCAGAGTTCCTTTGGTCTCTGAATTGCTCGTGTCTGTCTTTTCCAATTAACTTGTTCATTTACAATTCAAAACCATCCTCATCTATCTTTCTATTTACTCTGCTACTTAGGATCACTCCATACCCTTTCCCCAATAGCTTACCATGTTCCTTCATAGAATTAATAAATTTTCCCACTAGCATGCAGGTGAAACCTATCCTTTTTGAACAGGCTTTTTCTGCCCCAGAGGAGATCCCAAAGATCCAAGAAGCTGAATCCATGAATATTACACCTCCTCTTCAACAGCTGATTTATTTCCTTTATCTTTTTATTTTTTCCCTCATTTGAGCTTGGCAGCAGAAGTAAACCAGAGACTATGACCTTTGAGGTTCTGTTTTTCGATCTTTTGCCAAACCTCTTATATTCACTCGGTAACGCCTCCATCTTTTCCCTAGCTTTGTCATTCCTACCAATTTTAAAAATCACAACACCAGGTTATAGTCCAACAGGTTTAATTGGAAGTACACTAGCTTTTGGAGTGCTGCTTCTTCATCAGGTGGTCAACCATCGAGATGAAGGAGGAGTGCTCCAAAAGCTAGTGTGCTTCCAATTAAACCTGTTGGACTATAACCTGGTGTTGAATGATTTTTTTTTTAAACTTTGTACACCCCAGTGCAACACCAGCACCTCGAAATCATTTCTACCATAGTGTACAATGACTTCCAGTTTCTTACTCTCCCCTTTAACAATATGCTTCAAACACTTTGAGATGTCGTGACTCTTGACACAAGGAAAGCTCATGCTCACTGCTGCAGAATCTCCTGTCTGTGCTCCTGACAGAAAAAACCCCTATAACAATTACTCTTTGTCAAACCCCACCTAACATAAGATTCATTCTTAATACCCAAGATCAGACTGTCTCTTCCATCTTCCCCTGAGAGACTATACTTTTGAACTGTAGTCAAAACTGAGTATCTGTTTGAGAGAGGAATAGCCACAGGAGACTTCTGAACTACCTTCTTACCTTTCCTGATTGATCCTGCTATGTAATCAATTCTCTAAATCTACTAGCCATCTAATTCTGTGTCTCTTATATGCCCTCAATGTTGTTAAGCTGCAAAAAACAGCTTACAACAACACCTTAAATATAAAATAAACCACCTTCCTTTCCCCCAAAGAATTAATATTTCCAGATTGGATTCCGTACAGTATGGAAACAGACGCTTCGGCCCAACAGTTCCACACCGACCCTCCAAAGAGTAACCCACCCAGACCCATTTCCCTCTGAACAATGCACCTAATGCTATGGGCCATTTGGCACAGTCAATTCACCTAGCCTGCACATCTTTGGACTATGGGAGGAAAGCAGAGCACCCTGAGGAAACCCATATATTCTGGGGAGAATGCGCAAACTGCACACAGACAGTTGGCTGAGGCTGGAGTTGAACCTGGGTTTCTGGTGCTGTGAGACAGCAGTGCTGACCACTAAGCCACCATGTGATATTAAGCATGCAAAACATAAGAAACTTTTAAAAATCAAACATATAAACTTAAATGAAATCACTTAGCTGAACAAACAAATTTTTAAAAAATGACTCCGCTCAAGTGGTCCAGCAGACAGCTTTCAATTTTCTGATAAAAACTCACTTCAGAACCATCCATGTGTAGGCATCTTCAAAACCTCCGTAAACACAAATCCATTTAATTAAAAAAACTCTGCAGTTTAAGAGAAATTTCTTTTGTGATATTGTAAAAAATCTCTCTTCTACGCATATGATTTTACAGAAAAAAGACTGAGCCATCCATGTATAGGCCTTTCTAAAATGCCTGTTAACAGAACTCTGGTTGCAAAATGCCACGCACTTTCTTGGGTTTTTTTTGCATTTTTGACGGTAAAGGAAGTAAAAATGGATTAAAATAAAATTCTTATACTACTAAACTGTAATAACTCTAAGGAATATAGAAGTAAATCCAGAAATAAGCCTCAATCTAGGACCAGCTGCAAGATCCATGCTACTCGGAAATCAACAGTTTTTGTACAGAAATGTCCGTACTCTTTTCTGCTATCAAGGTACAAAAGCGTGATTTGCACAATTCATCAAGAAACTGTCTCTGTATGACGGAGCAAATACACTCTACAAATTCAACGCTGTAATTTCTGCTCTGCCAGCTCTCTGTAACTGCTGTGTACTTTACAAAGCGTGCTTGGAAAACATGGATACATTCATCTTTACGGAAAGTATGATATTATCAATAAAAACTTGCAACATATCAAGATTGATCTATTTGTGCTCTATAGACTCCACCCTCAGTTCACAACAGCAACAGTTTTAGACAGCATTCGTGAATTTCCAACTTTGCTTTGTTTTCATAAACTAAGAATGCTTTTCACTTGTGCTTTTTGGCTCAAACATTGTATTAGGTTGTCCAATTTCCAAACCTGCCACTTTTCCCCCAGCGTTGAACTCACCTCCTTGAACTCAGCGTTGAACTCACCTGCTTTAGATCAAATAGTGCTCAGGACATCATCTATTTCACAATGAGTGAAGAATTCACCATGCATATGTTGTGTTTCTACATTGAAGCTGACAATTCAGTTTTGATGAGCTCGGAAAGACACTCCTTTCTCGAACTGTGAACAGAATTTTATTTTTAAAGAAGCTTGGACACTCATTCACTTTTCTTTTAGATATATTTTAAACTTGGAGAAAGTGACGACTACAGTTGCTGGAGATCAGAGTCGAAGAGTGCGGTGCCGGAAAGGCACAGCCAGTCAGGCAGGCAGCATACGAGGAGCAGGAGAGTCAATGTTACGAGGGTAAGCCTTTCATCAGGAATGTTTGTGGGTGGCCCAAGGGGGCTGAGAGATAAATAGGAGAGGGGTGGGGCTGGGGGACGGTAGTTGGGAATGCGATTGGTAGATGGAGGTGGGGGTGAAGGTGATAGGTCGGAGAGGAGAGAGGACCAGATAGATGGGAAGGAAGATGGACAGGCAGGACAGTTCAAAAGGGCAATGTGGAAGTTGGAAGATTGGATCTGGGATAAGTTGGGGGGACGGGAAATGGGGAAACTGGAGAAATCCACATTAATCCCATGTGGTTGGAGGGTGGCGAGGCAAAAGATGAGATGTTCTTCCTCCCATCATCAGGTGGCTAGAGTTTGGTGGTGGAGGACGCCCAGAACATGCATGTCCTTGGCGGAGTGGGAGGGGGAGTTAAAGTGCTCGGCCACAGAGCAGTGGGGTTGTTTAGTGCATGTGCCCCAGAGATGTTCTCTGAAGCGTTCCACAAGTTAGCATCCTCTCTCCCTAATGTAGAGGAGACCACATCTATCAAGAAAACAAAACTTTAAAATATGGAAGAGAAACGCAGCTTGCTACTTGCATCACATATTAATTCCTTCTGGAAAAATTGCCTGTTCCTCCTGGTCACAAACTGTAAACTCATTAGGATTTACGATGCTGTTCCTACAGTTTTCCAGTTAATTCCCTGACTGGAGGTGATGTGAGCTGGCTTCTTCCCTTTTCAAGACAATCACAAATTTTTACAATTTGTCTGGAGCTAGAAACAGTTGTGGGGCTGAGTAGATTTTGCAGACAGTTCCTACAATGTGGAAGCTGACCATTCAACCCATTGAGTCCACACCATTCCTCCAAAGATCATCCTAACCAGACCCACCCCCTACATTATCCCTGTAACCCTGCATTTCCCATGGCCAATCCACCTAACCTATACATCTTTAGACTGTGGGAGGAAACCAGAGCACCCGGAGGAAACCCATGTAGACATGAGGAGAATATGCAAGTTCCACATAGACAGTTACCTGAGAGTAGAATTGAACCCGGTTGCCTGGAGCTGTGAGGCAGCATTGCTAACCACTGAGCCACCATGCTGCCCTAGTGAGTAGTGAGGTCAGAAGGCCCGGGGTTTTTTCTGACATGTGGAGGATCCTGGGATTTATGGGCTGTCCATATGGGTTTGTTGGGAAGGTGCAGCATGGAGCTCTGGTGAAGATTCCTTCCTTGCCGGCCCATGTGTGACCATCCAGTGTATGGACAGTCAGGGGGTATGTGCAGGTTTCAATTTCCCGGTCTGTAGCTGCACACGTGCACAGCTTACAGGGCATGTTGCTTCTGAATGTATACTACAGGAAAAATAACTGGCATGAACACTGCTTTACCTTGTACTTTCAGCCAATAATATAACCTGCACATTAAAATGCCAGTCTGCAGTCTGTGGGTTTCTACATATTGGGGAAAATGAGGACTGCAGATGTTGGAGATCAGAGTCGAAAAATGTGGTGCTGGAAAAACACAGCGGTTCGATGTTTTGGGCACAAGCCTTACATCAGGATGAAGGCCTTCTATCCAAAACATTGATTCTTCTGCTCCACGGATGCTGTCTGACCTGCTGTGCCTTTCCAGCACCTCACTTTTCGATGGTTTCTGCACATTCTCAGTCTATGAGGCTGGTTGCTACTTATCACGAGGTAAGGCTGTCATGGGTTGCAACACAGCTTTCTTTACACCTGCGCATAGTAGGCTCTCAAATACAGGTCTTTAGTGCAGTGTCTAAGACCTCTCTGTTAACATGCTCATTCCAGATTCTAGGTATCTTATCTCTTACTGACGCCTTACTTGTGTTTTACTTCCTTACTCATGTGATCAGTTACTTCGTCATCATTTACATGAATCACATTTTTCCAAAACTGCAGTTATGAATCAAATGTAATTTTATGTTTTGCTGTTGAATATTTGCACGCTTACATAGATCTCGAAGCTTTGCAATTGAGTTCACATTCCAGTAATGTCAAAGTGTTCAATACTGTGCTAAACTAATCCAAACCATCTGATAAAGACATTGATTGGTTTTACAGTTACGCATATGAGATAAGCTCATAGAAAAATATGTCCTTACATGCATTATTGTTTTTCTTAAACTTCTCATTTGTACAGAACAAATTTGTTTTATAATTCATTGTGGGTGAATTTAAATATTCAATTATGCCAGTTTTCCTCCACTGGACTTATTTACTATTGGGATTAAAGACTCATCTTCTCTAATTAGCTATTCTGATAAGAATTTTTAAAAACATTCATGAATCACTGGTTTGACCAGCATTTATTGCTATTCTTCAGTTTGCCCCTAAGATGGGGGTGGTGAGCTATTTTCTTGAAGTGAAAAAGTGTGTGCTGGAAGAGCACAGTAGATCAGGCAGCATCCGAGGAGCAGAAGAGTCAACAATTCAGGAACTGCTACAACCTGTAAGTTGAAAGTAGAATCACAATGCTGTCAGGGAGGGAGTTCACGATTTCGATCCAATGACAGTGAAGAAACATATTTCCAAGTCAGATGGGCAAGTGGCTTGGAGGAGAACTCACAGATGGTGGCAGTCCCACAAGAATATTTTACAAAACTTTTATTTGTCACATCTGACTTTGCAGGGGATGGAAACCGAGTATGTCAGGTAAACCAAAGGTTGCTCCCAAGTTCTCAGATCTATCTTTGCTCCCAATGAGTGGTGGCCAGGAGTAGAGTCACAGCTGTACCATTCTAATGTTCTACTCCAAAGTATGCTTTGCTCAATGGAATGACAATCAATCAATCAGTCACTTGAACAGAAGTCAATCTCTTTGTTACTATCTTCTGTGTTATGAAGAGGAGTCATGGAGGCTACAAAAAGATGCAGAGTGGTTAATTGGGCAGTCAAAGATCTGGCAAAAGGATTATAAACTGTGAAAATGTGGAATTGACTATTTTAGAGGAAACAACAAATAATAAATTTATTATCTAAATGATGAGACACTGCAGAGCTCTAAGATATATAGAGGTCTGGGTTACCTTGTAGATGAGTCACACAAAGTAAGCAAGCAAATACAATAAGAAAACAAGCAAGCTATTAGAATCCTATCATTTATTGCAAGGGAATTGAATACAAAGCTAGGGAAGTTGGGCTTCATTTATTCAGGGCAATGGTGAGGTCACATCTGGAGTACTGTTCATCATGTTACTTAAGGAAGGATGTAAATGGATGGAAGCAGTTTAGAGAAGTTTTCTGAGATGAATACCTGGAATGAATGGGTTATCTTATGAGCGGTTACGCACAGGTGTTCACTGAAGATATACCATTTAATTGGGCTTCTTGAACTTATGAAAAAAGAGACCATTTAAGACAAGGCATGTTGGTTTAAGATATATGCTTCAAATAGCTGAGACTTAGCAGAGGGCAGCAAGGCAAAATAAGCTCAAGCAAAGTTGCAGGAAAAAAAGATTGATTGAGAATGTGTTGTCATTTGCAAGTATTCTTTGAGGGATGGTCAGACCATAAGTCCAGAATTTTGGTTGAGAACACTAACTTTGAGTACCAATAGCATTTCATACTCATAGATGACTTGATAGTGTATGTCAGAAGATTTGTTGTTTCAAATAGGATACAACGTAGAAACATAGGAAGCCTGGAAGCTCAGTATTGCTAGTTGATGAGATAAAAAAAAAGTAAGATAGAAGGGGATGTGTCATTGCAATGTTGATCATGGAAGCAATTAAAGCATTGGGGAGGGATCATCAAATGAGGCCATATGGTTAGAAGCAAGAAATACGAAAGGGACAAACACACTATTGGGTGTGTGCAAAAGGCCCCTCGAACAGTCAGGGAGAGAAAGAGTGTCACAAATGCAATCAATTTCAGAGAAGCTTAAGATGAAAAACAAAATAGTGAAAAAAATAAGTCAGGGATTTTTACCAAAATAGTAACTGGGACAGTTTTGGTGTTCAAGATAATGAGAAAACAAAATTCTTAAATTGTAACCAGGAGAACGTTCTTAGCCAGTTCATAGGAACCCCATAAAGAGTGGGATAGTTCTGGACCCAATATCCAGAAATGAGCCCAGCCAAGTAGAAGATGTACCTGTAGGGTAACAGTTTGGAGACAATGATCATAACTCAGATTTAGGATACAGTTCAGGCAGCATCCAAGGATGCTGTGCTCTTCCAGCACCACTAATCCAGAATCTGGTTTCCAGCATCTGCAGTCATTGTTTTTACCTCAGATTTAGGATAGTCATGGAAAAGAACAAGGGTGGGCTCAGAATAGAAGTTCTAAATTAGGTAATGACTAACTTTACTAAGATAAAATACAATTTGGCCAAAGTGGACTGGTAGCAGCTATTTGCAGATAAAACTGTGCATTTAAAGAGAAAACAGCGAGAGCAAAAGATAAATATATTCTTGAGAAGACAAGGGGTGGAGCTAAACCCCAAGAATAGAAGACACCAAGGGATGTAAAGATTAGGACTAAGGGAAAAAAAAGAAAAGTTTATAGCTGATGCCAAGGGCTCAATACAACAGAGTCCCTGGAGGAATATAAAAAGAGTGTGTGTGATGGGGTGGGGGTCTGAGGGCTGCCAATAAATGAAATCAGGTGTGTCAAGAGAGTGCATGAGAAAGTCTTAGTGAGTAGAGTAAAAGACAGCCCAAAGGAGTTTTTATTAAATATGCTAAGAACAAAAAACTAACTAGGGGCCATTAGGGACTATATGTGGACACCGAAGATCTGGGTACTGTCCAAAATGAATACTTTGCATTAGTCTTCACAATGTAAAATGACGTGGAGGACTGTAAATTGTCAGAGGAAATTAACATAGAGAGGAGATGCTAATGGGTTTAGCAGTCTTACAAGTATGTACATCTGCATGGTCAGGTCAGGATATCACTATACAGGTCCCATTACAGCCAGCAAGTGGCACTGCAATCCCATTTTTGTCTGATAGGCACTTGACACATGCAGAACAGAGAGATCATCTCAGTAGCAGACAGCAACTAGCGGGGTGGCAAATAAACTACTATGTGGGGATGATTTGAGAGTCACCTATGGCTCATAATGGTACATTGGAGATGGCATGATATCAGTACAGATGGTAATATAAGTAGTAAGGGTTTGAAGTTTAATTCAAACACAAAGAAAAACAACAGGAATCTGCCATTCAGCCCCTCAAATCTCCCCTATCATTCTATAAGATCATATTTAGTCTGTCCTAAGCCTCAACTCCTCTTTGGTGCCAACTCTTCATAGCTCTTAACTCCTTGATGTTTCACCAATCTATTTACCTCCTTTTTCACCACTTTCTCTTGACTCTACATCTCTCTAGAGTAGAGAATTTCAGACATTTACTACCCACTGGGAGGAGAATTTCCTTCACACCTCAATTTTAAATTATTCTGTAACTGTGCACCCTAGTTTCAGTTTCTTCCTCTAGTGGAAATTTCTTCTCAACATTGATCTGTCAAGCTACCCTCAGAATCTTGTATGTTTCAATAAAATCATTCCCCATTCCTTTAAATTTATCGAATAAAGTTTGTCCATTCTAGATAAGTCAGCCACATTCATCCTAAAAATCAGCCGAGCGAATCTTTTTTCGAAGTGCCTCCAATTTCAAAGTACCCCATCAGTGGGTACTTTTCAGTGGACATCAACTGGCCCAACACCAAAAAACTGTTTAATTTACTCAACTGACTTAACACAAGGCTCAGTGAGAGCAATTATCTTAAGTCCAGGGACCAAAATTGTGTACAGTACTCCAGGAACAACCTCACCAACACCTTTTACAATTGCAGTAAGACTTCTTGGGTCGGTTGTGCAATATTCTGCTCAAGGAAATAACCTTTGATGCACTCTAAAAATTTGTTATTAGCAACCATGAACAACGGAGCAGGTTTGAGGGGTCAAATGGCCTAATCCTGCTCCTACCTTCTATGTTTCGATGTTTCTAACTTCTCTGCTATGTCAGGAACAGAAAGCTCAGTTTGTTGTGTGATTGGAGTTAACATCGAGGCTACAGAAAGCTGATTTTGAGTACAAGCTGGTTGACTGTTTATTTTGTTTTGGGACTGCCCCATGGTAAACAGATTTGAGTCCAGGAATTTTTGTATTGGTTGTGGCTCATTTTAAGTTCATACACGTGAGCTTTCTCAGAAGTATTAGTTGCATAATTGTCAGTTTATTGGATGATATAAACCACTGGGTTGTCATCATTTTGTTTCCATGTATCTCACTTCTTTTTAATTTCAAATGTAACAACCGTTAAAAGTGACAATGTTACAAGTGACCCAGAGAATGTATTCTGCCTGTCATTTGTGAAAGATGCTGATTTCTTGTTGAACTTTAAAGGTGAAGATATTGCTTGGCACGAACATCAGTGGGATATCAACTGGCACAACACGAAAACACTGTTTAGTTTACTTAACACAAGGCTCATTGAGAGCAATTGTCTTCACTTAGCACGTGTAGATAAACTCTTTCATCCATCGTATTATCGTTTCTTCAGTCATTTCTGAAGAAATTTGGTCTACGGTTTTCAGCCCAATTTACAAGCAACACAGTGGCTCAGTGGTTAGCATTGCTGCCTCACAGTGCCAGGGACCTGGATTTGATTCCCATCTTGGGCAACTATTTGTGCAGATTTCCTTCCACAATCTAAAGATGTGCGGGTCAGGTGAATTGGCTGTGCTAAATTGCCCATAGGTGCATTAGTCAGGGGTAAATATACAGGAATGGGTCTGAGTGTGTTACTCCTTGGAGGGTTGGTGTGGACTGTTGGGCCGAAGGGCCTGTTTGCATTCTGTAGGGAATTTAATCTCTACTTTAGAATAGCGTGTACAGTGCTGGTCTCCTGCTATAGGAAGGATATTATTAAAGTGGAAAGGGTGCAACAAGATTTGTAAGGACATTACATAGGCTGGAGGATTTCAGTTATAGGGAGAGGGTGTACAGGCTGGGACTTTTGTCACTGAAGTGTAGGAAGTTGAGGCGTGACTTTATAGAGGTTTATGAAATCATGAGGGGCAGAGATAAGGTGAATAGCTAAGCCATTTTTCCCAGAGTAGGGGAATCCAAAAACTAGAGGTTTAAGGTGAGAGGGGAAAGATTTAATAGGGAACTGAGGGGTATTTGTTTCACTCAGAGTGGAGTTTGTGTGTGGAATGAACTGTCAGAGGAAATGATAGATGCAGATACAGTTGCAACATTTAAAAAACATTCAATCAGGTGCATGAATAGGGGGATATGGGTCAAACACAAGCAAATGGGATGAGTTTCGTTTGGGAATCCTGATCGGCATGGATATATCGAACCGAAGGGTCTGTTTCTGTGCTGAACGACTCTAACTCTGACTCTATAATTCTGCCACTCTGTAAAGACTGATCCATTATGCAGCATATTAGCTACTTGCACCATTTTAGCTCCAGTCCTCACCAGATATTACTCTTGTCAAAGGATTTACTCACAGCAGGGTTTTATGCCTCTGAGCATATGAGAAATAGCTGGGAAAATGCTCAAAGCCTTAAGAACAAAACTAAGAATAAGCATTGTTCTTATATAAACATTTACTACAGTAATTGCAACTTAATCTCTGTACTGTATAAACAGAGCAATAACTATAAAAATGAATGGCCTATTGAAAAAGTAAATTAAGCACAATATCTGTGTGACAGATAAATACAGATCCCTACCAGCAACTAACTGTATTTATATAATCATTTAGCATAAGAAAATACCCCAAGGTACTTTAGGCCAGTGTAATCATACAAAAATTGAAACTAAGCCAAAAATATGAGATGTTGTGATGAGTATCTTTAAGCTTGCTCATTAGAGTAGGTTTTAGGGAGCATCTTAAAAGATGAGGGAGAATAAGGCTCTTGTCAAACAGCATTTGGAATATTGTGAGCAGCTTTGGGACCCGATATCTAAGGAAAGATGTGCTGGTATTGGAAGGGGTCCCGAGGAGGTTTATAAGAACGATCCTGGGGATGAAGGGCTTGTCATATGAGGTGCAGCTGAGGATACTGGGACTGTACTCAATTTAGTTTAGAAGGATATGGGGGATCTGATTGAAATTTATAAACTACTGAAAGGCTTGGATATAGCAGACATGGAAAAAAAGTTTCCACTAGTAGGAGAGACTTGGACCTGAGGGTAAACCTCAGAGTGAAGGGACAACCCTTTCAAACTGAGATGACGATGAATTTCTTCAGCTAGAAGATGGTGAACCTGTGGAACTCATTACTGCAGAAAGCTGTGCCAAGTTGTTGACTGCATTAAAGACAGAGAGAGATAGATTCTTGATTAAGAGTGTCAAGAGTAATGGGGAAAAGGCAGGAGAATGGAGTTGAGAAACACATCAGCCGTGATTGACTTGATTGGCCGAATAGCTAATTCTGCTCCCAAATCTTATGGTGTTATGGTCTTAATGATGTCACATGCAAAAGACCCAGGGAGACTTTTCAACATAGGTTTGGCCATTCCCCTCCAACCTGATCATGGCTGATCTGCTCCTCAACCTCACATATTCCCCCAATTCCATAACTCTCTCTATCTGTCGCCTTATCAACAACTTACAATCTCAGTTGAGAAAATAAATTACTCATTTAGTTGAAGCTTTGTGGGAACATTTGAGATAGAGGGGGATACATTGTTTCACCTTTAGGTTAATGAAGTACATACAAATAATCAATAAAACAAATTCTACTGTTCATGGCTAAAATGCATCTGCAGCCTCTCTTGATCTTCCATCAAAGAGCATTGAAAAAATCAGGGAAGTAGCATATAGGGTCACTCCAAGTTACACCAAAAATATAAAGGTCTGCAAAAGAAAATATTTCAGAAACAAAACTGAGATTAGGAATGAGTACAATTGTCTGAAGTATAGTTGGGGTCAACAGCAGTGTCAGACACTAACATCAGTGGATGGAAATGCATGCAGCCCATGATGATGGACATGCCCTGAAACGTTGGCTCTGGACCTCCAAGATATAGGTCCAAAGGAGCAAAGCAGTTGCCGTATAACCCCACTGACTTGCATTGTCAGGATCTTTTCTAATTGGCAGGTGGGAAAATCGGAGACAGCTTATTAATGAAGTGAGATTAACTGCTAATGATATGCTATTGCATGCCAAAAGGTCTTTTGTACTTACTACCAAGAATCTGAACTCATTATTCAACACAGTTGAAAAATTGCAGTTTTTGCTCTTGATGTTGAGAAATTCCACAATGACCATTTCACATAAATTTAAAGTTCCTGATATCGTTTAGGAGCTGGGAAGATTCTACCCATAATGTTTGAAGGAATTGTGGCTAATTCATTGTGAAAAGAAACTTCTGGCAATTTTATAGTTGCTGATACTTTAGAATAATCTTTTCTTTTTGCTTTAGTTGGGTTTCAGATGTAAGCTGGGAAGGCCAATATTTATATCCATCTCTAATTGCTCCTGAGCAGATGCTGATGAGTCACAAACAATAGAGGAGCTGACTTAGCCACTTAAGTTAAGAGTCAGCTACTGATTGATGAAGTATAGGTATCAAGGTAAACTATTTCAGTGTGAGTAATAGAGGTTTTCACATGACTTCTGAGGTTATGAAGTGCATTACTGGAGTCATTGAAGAAGAGACTGTGACAAAGTCTGGCAATAGGTTAAAGTAGCCAGTTGAAGACAATATGGAACATAGAAATAGATATCCAGATGTTCAGAGAGGGTATTACCCATGTCTGGACATTAGACTCCAGGCTCAGAGCTAGTGACAAGAGCCCTCATTGAATATAGGAATATACTTTTGGTGATGTGTAGTAGATTTTAATGAACAGCAAGTTGACCACAATTCCAAGGTCTCTCAACATCATGAGTTGGAGGTGGACGTAATGATACTGGATCTGGACCTAAACACAGGCAAGAGGCCCAGTCAAACGTTGTAGGGTCATGGGTTCCAATTACACTGTGGCAGCAGGTAGAATTTAAATTCATTTAATAAAGCCTGCGTCAGTAATGGATTGCCATAAAATCACCAACAACCTAGCTTGTTCATGAATGTCCTTTTTGGAAGGAAATCTGCTGTACACCTGGTCTGACCTACAAGTGACTCCAGCCTCACAACAATGTGGTTGACTCTTAACTGGCCTCTGAAATAGTGAGCCACTCAATCAAGGGCAATAAGAGATTGGTGATACATGATCAGTTATGCCCACATGAAAGGAGACAGAGAGAAGAAAAATGCTATATTGACATTCTTCATGAACACGTCATCAATATATGCAGTAATTTGTTTTTGTCCTTTGGTAGATTTCATGCTCTGCATTTTGGCTCACTATTATGAAGTCAGGTTTTGTTGTGGTGGTGGTTTGCTGGATTGGACCACATCTGTCTGAGTGACTGGTGTTGCTTCTCTCTCTCAGTCTCCAGTCCAGGAACCTCTGCTGACACCATGCCTGTATTAATAGTTACATCTCTGACTGATTCACATTAACCCCTTACCCCACATTGATTCTGTAATTTCTTAGCTGTTTCCTCAGTATCAGCTGTCTGTCCTCCACCAGCATCACGCAGTTTGATATAATCTGCAATTTAAACTAATTTCGAGTTCAGTTTCTAAACTAAAATCCTGAGATATGTTAAATTTGCAGAGGTCACAGCACAAATCCACACTAAATTATTTATTTTTCCTGACATAATTCCTTTGGCACCTATTGACTGTTTTGTAACATGTGCAGAAATTCTTAGCCAATCCTGTTTTGCTCTATTTCACTGTAGGTTTGGCCTTGTCAAAATGTATGAGCTGTAGTCAGCAACTGAGCAGTAGCATTATAAAACCTCACATGGCTTGATTTGTTCAAATATTAACAACTGTCATGTTATTCCTTTTCTCTGGTAATTTTACCAAAAGCTGGTTAATGTCAGCTTTATCTCCAAAAAGAAAGTGTTGCATTTCCACTGTAAAAAAAATGTCTGGAATTGTCCATTTGAAACAGAGATCGGAACATTTTGTTTCCTCTCTCAGAGGATTGTGAATCTTTGACACTCTTCTTGAAAAGGTGGATATTTTGAAAGCAGAGGTGTACAGATCCTTGTTAAGCAAGAGGGTGAAAGGTTATTGGACTTAGGCAGGAATGCAGATTTGAATTTATAATCAGATCAGCCATGGTCCTATTGCATAGTGGATCAGCCTTGAGGAGCTGAATAGCCAACTCCTGTTTCTCATCAACATGTTCATTTGCTTGTCTATCATGCTGTTCCATCAAAATTCTTCTTGTGATTCAAGAGAGATAAATGACTTCCAAATGTAATTAGTGACCAATACAATCACAGCAAAGTGTGGCTTAATTAAACATTGTTAGTGGGTTGTTATTTATTCAATTTCTATTCTCTTTCCAAATTAGCTGCAAATTTACCATTAGCTCTGATGTGCTTTATATGGTAAAGATGCATGTAACCAAATTTACCTCTCAACAGAGTGTCTAATATGTTGACAGAGTTCTGTAAAACCAGATGTAAATTCTCTGTTTTAGTACAGTTTCCTGATTCATTGTAATGTTGTGTAGTCTAAACATGTATGATAGAATCAGAGTTTGGAATCGGGGTCAGTGTTGTCAGTTCCTAGTTATTTAACCCTTCTGTTGCTATATGTGGAAACTGGCATCTAAATTTTCCAAAGATCACCAGACACTAAACAAGGCTTCAAGAAGGACAGAGACATGACAGAAACTTGGGGTTCAGCATTAGGAAGACAGAAAAGAGCTTAACTTGGCTTAGTTGAAGAAGGAGGATTAAACGGAGGATGTGGTTTCGATTGTAAACTTCTTTGGAAAGAAAAAGTTGTATTGACTTGTTAACTTATTTGTACTTTGAGTGGAGAATATGAGAATAGAGTTTAAAATGCAACAAGTCTATTCAATATGTTTCTGTGGTTCTAAGAATTTGAACAGATAAAGATGACAAAATATCATAGAGAATGTGGCATTTGCTGGGTTAACAGCACACCAAATAACTCACCTTATTATTAATTAATAGAGCATGATGTGATTTTAAATATGTCCTGGAGCTTTGTTTGACACACTTTTGGGGAGAGGGAAATAGAGTTAATGTTATTGGCCTCGTAATCCAGAGACCTAGAAAAATGCTCTAAGGTGTGGGTCCTATCCCCCTCCAGAAGCTGGTGGAATTAATATTCAATTAATAAAATCTGGAATTGAAAGCTGGTCTCTGTGGTAGTGACCTTGAAAATACCATTGATTTGTCATAAAAATCCATCTGATGCACTAATGACCTTTAGGGAAGGAAATCAGTCGACTATATGTCACATCAGGTCACCAGCAATTTGGTTGACTCTTAACTGTCTTCTGAAATGGCCTAGCAGGTCACTCCATTCAAGGGCAATTAGGGATGGATAACAAATGCTGCCCTTGCAAGAGATGCCCACATTCCAATAATGAAATAATTTTTAAAAAGTCTCAAGAGCTTTAGTAACTTTGAAAAATGGCTTTAATGAGTGTGGATTGTAAGTAATCTACGAAAGCAATTATTTTAAATGAGCTTACATTGTTCCATTCTTCATTTTGGAAAAAAAACCTAATCTTGGAAAAGAATAAATTTTTTAAAAGTCATTCCTTAAAATACAGCAGCAATTCTTTCCAGTAAAGAAGGAAGTTGGATCATTTAATGTTGGAGAAAATCAGAAAATCAGATTCCTGAAGAAGGGCTTATGCCCGAAACGTCGATTCTCCTGTTCCTTGGATGCTGCCTGACCTGCTGCGCTTTTCCAGCAACACATTTTCAGCGAAAATCAGTAAAACCCAACATTGCACTCATTAGTTGCTGACACTAGATAGTATAACCATCCACAGAAAGTTAAAAATCACACAACACTAGGTTATAGTCCAACAGGTTTAATTGGAAGCACTAGCTTTCGGAGCGACACTCCTTCATCAGGTGGTTCCACAGAAAAGCTTTCGTACTGGGGCCTTCAAATTGGCAAATCATTGCACTTTCACTGACATTTTCTTTGCTGAAGGTTTTGTTGAACAATAGCTAGAAATAATCAAATGATCAGTGTTTTTTTCCCCAGAATATAAAATTGATTTGGGTTTTTAAGATTGCTACATTCTTGAGGGCTGCTAGACTGAAACTTTAGAAATACTCAAAGATTTCTTTAAAATAGAAAACGTAAGAACCTCGCAGACTAGATCCAGAATGTAAAACTACAATCACCTACAAAAGAAAACTGAAGAAATGCAGATGTAGCAAACAAACACAAACAAAAATTGCCAGAAAAATCTCAACTTTTTTTTGCATCTTTGGAGAGAAAGCAGATGTAATATTTCTCGTCCATCTTCAGAACTGATTCTAGCTAGGAAAAGATTGATTAGGCTGATGTTTGGGGTGGTTGTGGGTGGGGAAGTGGGGTTGTAGTGGAAGCAGGTGGCGTTTAGTATATTATAGGTGGAGATGGAGCTCAGGGAGAAACAACTTTCTTCAATTAGTAAAACCACAATCAGCTCAGGTAAAGTTTCAGATACAAAATTGTCATTCCATGGTATAGCCTTGACATAATTTAGTAATCTTGAATCCCATTTCTTAACAAGAATCAGTCTGGATATGTCTTTAAATCAATTAAGGTTTCTCGTTTCAACACCAATGCCAGTAATCTGTCCCATCTGCTGACCGACCTTTTAATTAAAAACAAAGATTCTTCCCACATTTCTCATAGCCTTTTGTTGTCTTTCATTTGCCAATATGGCCCCTGACATTCAATGAATCTGGCAGTCAGCCCAAACTTGAAGAAAATTAGATTCTTGGAAACTTGCATCATAGTAGAAGAACATTCCTTCCTCTAAATCATTGACAAAAATGATCTTATAACAGCATTTAACTCTGGAAAGTTCTGGCATTCCACAGGTAACTGGTTGCTAGTTGGGACACCTGTCAGTGTATGGCCACTCATTGCACTGCTGACTCCACAGGCACCTGAGTTCGATTCCAGCCTCAGTGCAAACTCTACACAGACAGTTGCCATTCTCTCCATGTCTGCTTGGGTTTCCGCCGGGTGCTCTGGTTTCCTCTCGCAATGTAAAGATGTCTTGGCTAGGTGAGTTGGCCATACTAAATTGCCCATACTGTTCAGGGATGTGCAGGTTAGATGCATTAGTCAGGGTAATAGGGTAAGGGGATAGGTCTGGGTGGCTTAATCTTCAGAGGGTTGGTGTGGACTTGTGGGCTGAATGGCCTGTTTCCACACCCTGTAGACATTCTATGATTCTAATCCTCAGCCATTTTAATACATTGTCATCTATATCATGGATGTGAACCTCATGTTGTGGTCTATTATGTACAACGATAACAACAAAAGACCTTTTCTGAAATCGCGATAATTAACTTGCATTGTCAAAGAAATTCCATGAAATAGTCAAGCATGATTAACAACTCCTAGGACCACGCTGAAAATCACCAGTTATATGTACATGAAAAACAAAGAACTGTGGATGCTGAAATCAGAAACAGAAATTGCTGGAAAAAAACTCAGCATTTCTTTTTGCATCAATGGAGAGAAAGTAGATGAAATGTTTCTGGTCTAGTGGTCCATCTTCAGAATTGATTGTAGCTAATAAAGGTTGGTATATAGGCGGATGGAATGTTTGCGGAGCGGGGAGGGGGTGTGTGGTTAGTAAACTATAGGTGGAGATGGAGCCCAGAGAGAGAGAGAACCTCTGGGCAGACAAAGGCCCTAAAATTATTTAACTCAATATTGAGTCCCAAAGGTTGCAGGGTTTTCAAGTGGAAAATAAGATGCTATCCTTCCAGTATGCACTGAGCTTTGCTGGAGCACTACAGCAAGCCTGAGACAGTAGTTCTGGATTAGTGGTGCTGGAAGAGCACAGCAGGTCAGGCAGCATCCGAGGAGCAGTAAAATCGACGTTTCGGGCAAAAGCCCTTCATCAGGAATAAAGGCAGAGAGCCTGAAGCGTGGAGAGATAAGCTAGAAGAGGGTGGGGGTGGGGAGAAAGTAGCATCAAATACAATAGGTGAGTGGGGGAGGGGATGAAGGTGATAGGTCAGGGAGGAGGATGGAGTGGATAGGTGGAAAAGAAGATAGGCAGGTAGGACAAGTCATGGGGAAAGTGCCGAGCTGGAAGTTTGGAACTAGGGTGAAGTGGGGGAAGGGGAAGTGAGGAAACTGTTGAAGTCCATATTGATGCCCTGGGGTTGAAGTGTTCTGAGGCGGAAGATGAGGCGTTCTTCCTCCAGGCGTCTGGTGGTGAGGGAGCAGTAGTGAAGGAGGCCCAGGACTTCCATGTCCTCGGCAGAGTGGGAGGGGGAGTTGAAATGTTGGGCCACAGGGCGGTGTGGTTGATTGGTGCAGGTGTCCCGGAGATGTTCCCTGAGACAGTAGTTGGCCAGAGAACACGGTGGTGTTGAAGTGACAGGCAATAGGAAGCTCAGGGTCTTATTTGCAGACAGGCCAAAGTGGTTGCTGGTCTGTGATTCTTCTCCCTACTGTGGAGGAGACTATGATGTGAGCAGCAAATACAGTAGAATAGATTGAGCAAAGTGCAGTGCTTCAAATAAAATGTGTGTTTTGGGCCTTCGTATGGAGGGAGGAAATAAATGGGCAGGTGTTACACCTGCGCAGGTTAGATGTCTTTTATTCATTGTATCATCAAGTACACTTTGTAAGTCAGAGTTGGTGATCTCATTCTTGCTGTAATGAGTGGGGCCCAGATTCGTATTTTTGGCCATCCTATATTGTCTGTCCAGTTTTCCTGTACAGCTTTCACAGAATGATACTAGAGGCCATTCAGCCCATTGTGGCAATGCCAATTCCTCGGTAAATCTAATTCATCTCATTCCCCTGCTTTCTCCCCTTAGCTTGGCAAATTGATTTCTACTCACAAAGTTATCAATATCTTTTGAATGTTACTACTGAATCTGTTTCCTCTCTTTCAGACAGTACATTCCAACAGCAAGCTACATTTTAAAAAAATTCATAATGGGCGGCACGGTGGCACAGTGGGTAGCACTGCTGCCTCATAGTGCCAGAGACTTGGGTTCAATTCCTGGCTCAGGCAACTGTCTGTGTGGAGTTTGCACATTCTCCCCGTATCTGTGTGGGGCTGCTCTGGTTTCTTCCCACAGTCCAAAGATGTGCAGGTTAGGCGAATTGGCCATGCTAAATTGCCCATAGTGTTAGGTGAAGGGGTAAATGTAGGGAATGGGTCTGGGTGGGTTGCTCTTCGGAGGGTCGGTGTGGACTTGTTGGGCCGAAGGGCCTGTTTCCACACTGTAAGTGATCTAATCTAAATTGCATCTGACTTTTTTTTTTTGCTAATCACCTTTAATCTCTGCCCTTTCCCAATAATTCTGCCACTCAAAATAGACTCCAATTATTTGCCACTGCATGTTTACATGCTCATGATATGTTTTACTCTACACGGTTTGTGGAAATCTGTGGATAAGGTAGCATCTATTGCCCATCCCTAATTATTCTGGAGGGGATGGTGCTGAGCTGCCTTCCAGAATTGCTGTCGTCCTTGTGGTATAGGGTCACCAAGAGTGGCATTAGATAGCGAGTTCAAGATATTGACTCAGCAAACATGAAGGTATAATAATATATTTAGGTCAGAATGGCTTGGAGCGGTATTTACAGATTGTAGCTAAGGGGACCACCACAACCCTTGTCCTTCTGGGTGGTAGAAGTTATGGATTTGACGATGCTGTTAAAGGAGGCTTAATGAGTTGTAGCAGTGCATCTTGTAGGTGGTGCATAGTACTACATCAGTAGAGCAAGGAGTGACTGTTGAAATGTTAAATGGCTGCCAATTAAGTGTGCTGCTTTGACCTTTGGCATCAAGCTTCGTTATTGTTGCTGGATTTAAATGCATCCTAGCAAGAGTATTTCATCACACTCCTGAGTTTTGCCTTGGAAATGGTGGATAGTCTTTGTGGAGTCAGGAGTTGAGTTACTCATTGCAGACAGAAATCTGATATGCGCTTTGACACCTCCACTAAAACCACTCTTAACCTTTTTGTATTGCATCATTACAAGGGATTATTGGATGACGAGGCAAAGTATTCGCCTACAAGGATGGAAAGAAAGTATGATTTGGAGGTGCTGGTGTTGGACTGGGGTGTACAAAGTTAAGAATCACACAACACCAGGTTATAGTCCAAAAGGTTTAATTGGATACGTACTGTAATCAAAGTTGTTCCTTCCCTAGTTTCGAGCAACATTAGTAGAAAATTGGCACAGATTACTTGTATTCTTGATAAAGAGCTTGTGCTCGAAACATCGACTCTCCTGCTCCTTGGATGCTGCTTGATCGGCTGTGCTTTTCCAGCACCACCCTTTTTGACTATGATCTCCAGCTTCTGCAGTCCTCACTTTCTCCTGATATATTACTCGCTGTCTGGGGTCAACGGTGACTAACTGTACATGGAACAGGAGAATACTTTATTAAAAGCTGCTGTATTACAAAATAGAATTCCGAAAGAATATATCAAGGGAAAGAGTGAGGTACTTTGTCCAGCGACCGACCTCAGATTTACAGACCAGTTATGAAACCCAGAAAGGCCACTTAATCTTTTGAATCTGCAATGATGCTTTAAGCACCATTTGGAAACTAATGTATTAAAGTTGCTATATGAATTCAAGTTGCTGGTGGTGATTTCTTTGGTCAGATTCAACCCTCTATCCATTACCTTCCCCTTGCTCATTTCCCAATTTTCCTTTCGTCCTCCTTGATGCAGTTAATTAGTTTCAGTCCCAAATAATTGTGGATTTACTCTTAATTTCTGACATAACCCACTTCACACTCTCTGTAATGAAGCATCTCCCCTCATCCCTACCCCCAATCCTGAAGAGGGGTAATACTCTTCTCCACCTCCTGGTGTTGCCTGGCTTACTGTGTTCTTCCAGTCTCCTGCATGTCTACTTTTGATTCCAGCATTAGCAGTTTTTTTTGGTGTCCGGATAAGAATTTGCCAGTATATGGAAGGTCACGTATATTTATTGTATAACTACTTCAAAAGCAAATAACTCACTTTGACTTGCATCAATCAAATGCATTAATGATTTTTCAACTGGGCGGCAAAAGCAAGTTTTAGAGTATCCAAACTGGAAAAAGACAAACGAGAAGTACTATGAGTAAGGATTGATGTAGACCATCTGCAGGAAGAGGTGGGCATTGCTGTAGTTGTTAAACTTTGAGGCTGCTGGACAGAGTGCTGCATATTGAGTTACAATTTGTATTAGTTTACAACAGAAAGCATGCTTCCAATGAATTGTCATGCCTCAAGTGATCTGAGATAAGATGGAATATGAGATCTTTATCCCTTGGTTACGTGCTATGGTGCAGTGATAAGATTATGATATTAAAGGCAAGTTGACTCTGAGGCATAATTCGAAGAATGTGGTGCTGGAAAAGCACAGCAGGTCAGGCAGCATCAGAGGAGCAGGTGGGTCGACGTTTCAAGAATAAGCTGTTCATCAGGACAGAGGCATAACTGCAGAACTGCAAATCAGTGTTGTCTGAATTCCAGGCTTAACAGCCCAAGTTTCTTCAGCCAGTTTCACTCATAACCACACCCCTGACAAAGACAATTAATCTTTCTCCGTATTGCCTCCAGCACTTGATTTGTGTTAATAAGTCACTGAATCCATGGTATGGTTCAACAGGAGAGCTGTAATACTGATCATTACATCCCCTGATCTCTATGTTCTTTCTTTACAGTTCAAATTCCTTGTGGTCTTGTTAGTCGCTGCAATGTACCTGATCTTAACCATTGTCTTTATTATAAAAATTTAAAAATGGCAGATACTGTAAATGAGAACAAAACAGAAATTGCTGGAAAATTACTGTTTCGGGTTGAATGGCCTTTTCTCAATGTGAGGAAGGGTCACTCGACCTAAAAGATTAACTCTGATTTCTCTTCACAGGTGCTGCCCGGCCTGCTGAGCTTTTCCAATACCTTCGGTTTTTGATCTTTACTAGTATTATTGGTAACAGATCTGATAGTGAAAAGGAAATTGCAAATGACTGTAATGCTCCCGATTTGAACAGATCAGATGAAAAAAAGCCCACAAAAATCTCTAAAGTGCATCACTGTTAGTAATGTCATTCAATAGCCTTTTGAGAATCTGTAGGAGAAAGTAAGGACTGCAGATGCTGGAGATTAGAGTCAAGAGTGTGTTGCTAGAAAAGCACAGCAGGCCAAGCAGCATCTGAGAAGCAGGAAAACTGGGCATAACTAATAAAGGGCTTTTGTCCAAACGTCGATTTTCGTGCTCCTTGGATGCTGCCTGACCTGCTGTGCTTTTCCAGCAACACACTCTTGTCTCTAGAATCTGTCCCTAGACTCAGCTGCTTTGAAAGATTGATAGTCCCGTGGAATTGTAACTCACTGTGCAATCAGATTCTGTAATACAATACTAAAAGCAGAATGGGATTCTTGCCAGAAACAGGTAAATCTGTACTTCAAAATTCCCATTAAGCGCTTTTGTTGTCAGAAGTTAAGCAAGCATTTCTAAGTGCATTAGTGCAGAAATGATCTGCATTTGCATTTATAAACAGACAAGTTTGAACTGCTTTTCTGTGAAATGGAATACAATTCATTTATATCACTCTTTGTATTATGATGTGTGGTGCAGCCAAGAATACCACTGAAAATGTACTATTTACAATAATGGATGGTATGAGTTATGTATTGGGGATCTGAGACTTTGTTTCTTTCTTTGGTTGTTACAGACATATGAACATATGAACAGGGAACAAGAGATGGCTACTCAGCCCTTCATAACATTGAATAAGACCATGGCTGATCTGATTTTGACCTCAACTCTATATCCCTGCATATCCTGGTAATCTATCTTTTAATTGCTAATCAAAAATCCATCTCCTTCTCCGTTAAAAATATGAAAGATTATACACTCACTGTCTTTTGAGGAAGGGAATTCCAAAAACTCTCTACCTTATGATAAGAGAAAAAAATGTCATTACTGTTTTAAACGAGTGACCACTTGTTTTTAGTTTATGACCCCTGGTTCTAGATTCTCTCAGGAGGGAATTTCCTTTCCACATTCTTCCAGTCAAGTCCCCTCAGGATTTTGTTTCAGTTCTGGCTCCTCTGACTCTTAATACCAGAGGACACAGGGCTAATCTGTAGGGCTGTCTCAAAAGGCAATCTGCTCATTCCAGATATTAGTCTAGTAAAGCTTTTCTGAACTGCATCCAGAGAATTAGCATTCTTCTACAAGTACAGTGACCAATGTTGTACACAGTACAAAGTTGTTACTTGAATCAACCTCACACAGGGAAAATAATAAGCATTTATATTTTAGCTGGAAATTGAAAATATTGAAAATTGACTTAGTTTTTAAAACATATGTTTTTTTCTCCTATGAGTCTCCTCTGAGAACTTCATTTCTCTGCTGTTCTTTTGGATTTAACATCTCCTTTCCTGAAAACCCTGAGTGGAGTATCAGCTGTCAGTACATGCTCTGCTATTTGCAAACCTCATCTTTCATTTCATCAAAAAATGGTGTGTGTTGAATTGTATTTCCCATCTCCTGATAAAAACCAGAGTGATGACTGTCAGAGGTTCTGACACTCTAAGAGCTGGCTCTGAGGGAGCTGGGTCAGTGTCAAGGGCTTTTCACACTTAAACAAAGCGTGACTTGGTGACAGGACACTGGCCTCCGTGGAGATATTTCACAATCCAGATAGCCTCACTTTCCTGAGCTCTTGCCACTATGATGGCCTATTCCACCTGGCCTATAACTCTCTGTCCTATAACAGAGACTTTGGGTCTAAAGGAATTCTTAAAAAAAAGCCAGAGTGATGTTTTGAAAGATCAAGGCCACTCAAGTCTGCCTTGAGACTGCAAATATTTACTGTTTTCTGTAGAAGACCCCTCTCCCACCCACCTTAGTGGAGATGTCAAATCAGTTTAAAATCAATAGATTGACGTCTCTGCCAAAATAGCAGGCAAATGAATTGGGTGCAGATATAGTAAAATAATGATATTTTTCACAACATAACTGCCAAGCATTGGTCTCCATCACAACTCCCCCAACAAAAGACAAAGTTTAAAAAAAATTATTCATAGGATATGAGTGTCACTGGCTGAGCCAACATTTATTGCTCACCCCTAGTTACACTTGAGAAGGCCTTCTAGAACCACTGCAGTCCATTTGGTGTAGTTACATCTGCAATACCATTTAAGGAGAGAGTTCCCTGATTTTGACCCAGTGGCACTGAGGAAAGGCCATATACGCACAAAGAAATGCTACTTTAGAGACAAAGAGTTAATTTGAAGCAAGTGGGAAGGTAAATGCTAAAGGTGGAGTGTTGTTCTGCTTCATTTAATTCAAAGCTTTTCCAGTTGTGCTTTGCTGGTTTTTCCCACAACCCAGAGGAAAAAGAACATCAGTTTAAGGCTACCTTAGACTGAAAAATGCTCTGGCAACTTTCCAGTGTCTCATTCATTTCATTGTTAATAGAATGATGAGCAATTCAAACATTTTGGCACCTTGATAATGTCGACTTAGAAACTTTCTAATGCTGACCTACTTCCTTAATAGGCTGGTGAAAATTGCAAATTAGAAAAAACAAATATAATTTTGATAATTGAAAATGAAATCATGAAATACCTGAAGTAATTTGCATGGCAGAGTTGCAAGGGTAATAAACGTACAAGAAGAAAATAGGCCTTAAAAGAGCTGGTCAGTTGATTCTTCTTCATTTCAATCATAAATAGACATACAATTTCATTGACATTCTGATCAGGTTAAAAAAAAATTAAGTTCCATTGGCTAATCCAAATAAAGAAAGATCATTTTTGAAATTCTCAATGTAATGAGAAACAAATTCTTTCTTTGGCTGTTACAGAAATAAACATGTGAACGAAGAACAAGAGATGGCTACTCAGCCTGTCATACCCGAATAAGATCGTGGCTGATCTGATTTTAATCTCAACTTGATATTCCTGCACGTTCCAGTAATCTTTCATTGCTCTGCTAATCTTCCATGCCAGGTGTCAGATCTCTGTGGGGGAGATTTTGGTGATAGTGATCACAACTCCCTGCCCTTTACTATACTCATGGAGAGAGATCAGAGCAGACAGTATGGGAAAGTATTTAATTGGGGAAAGGGAAATTACAATGCTATTTAGCAGGAACTGGAGTGCCTAAATTGGGAACAGATGTTCTCAAGGAAATGCACCACAGAAATGTGGAGGTTGTTTAGGAAGCACTTACTGATAGTGCTGGTAGGTCTGTCCCACTGAGGCAAGGAATGGATGGTTGGTTGAAAGAACCTTGGGTGACAAGGGATGTGGAACATCTAGTTAAGAACAAGAAAGCTTACTTAAGGTTGAGGAGGCAAGGATGATGCAGGGTGTTAGAGGGTTACAAGGTAGTCAGGAAGGAACTGAAGAATGGACTTGGGAGAGCGAGAAGGCGGCATGAAAAAGCTTTAACGGATAGGGTTAAGGAAAACCCTAAGGCATTCCATACATGTGAGAAACAAGAGGATGGCGCGAGAGAGGGTAGGGCTGATCAGGGATAGTGGAGGGAAGTCAAAAAGTGGTGCTGCAAAAACACAGCCAGTCAGGCAACATCTGAGGAGCAGGAGAGAGTTGACCTATCGAGCATAAGCAGTTAGCAGTTTGCGATCCCGGTCAGGCCACGTGTGGAAGCCCCTTGTTCTGATCTACTGAAAGACTGTAATGTTTATCTTTCTAAATTTATCCTTATTTTTCTAACTTATACTATGAACAACTATAAATAAGTAACTTTTTTCCTTTGATTTTCTCTTTATTCCTGTATTTTGTATCTAAGCTCTATAACTAGATACTTTGTACTATATGGGACGACATTGTAAACCTTTCATTGTACTCCTGTCCTTCTGTACCTGAGTATACATGACAATAAAGGATATTCTAATTCTGTTCTTCAGAGAGATCCTGGACTTACTGACCATTTCTGCCCCAAACAATGAATGTACCAAATAAAAGGTCTTTTGTTACTGGAGCACCATTCTTACTTCAAATATAATGTTGTGTGGCTGCCAAATCAGAGTTAGATCAAGCATTCTAAAGACAGAAACCTTTGGAAATATTCAGCATGTCAAGCAGCAGTTGTGAAGAAAGAAAGGGAGTTAACAGGCAGAGTTTTAAATGATGTGAGGAGAGCACTGATTGGTGGCCAAGTAGATGTTATATGTTGACTGTAAAGATGTACGTTTTTATTATATATTTGCTAGATCAGCCATGATCTATTGAATGGAGCAGCAGCCTCCAACATTTTGCTGTCACATTAGCAATAACAATGATGTTCACTAATACAAAGGAACTGCTGAAGCAGATCATGCGACAACAGTGTTAACTATATTAACAAGTTATATACCATGTGACAAGTCTGAATCACCTTTACTTCCTCTGTACTGCTATTCCTGTGGCTTACCCCTGCTCCTACATCCTATGTTCAGATGCTCAAGTGATTAGATTAGATTAGATTACTTACAGTGTGGAAACAGGCCCTTCGGCCCAACAAGTCCACACCGACCCGCCGAAGCGTATACCACCCAGACCCATACTCCTACATTTACCTCTTCACCTAACACTACGGACAATTTAGCATGGTCAATTCACCTAACCTGCACATTTTTGGATTGTGGGAGGAAACCAGAGCACCCGGAGGAAACCCACGCAGACACGGGGAGAATGTGCAAACTCCACACAGAGAGTCGCCTGAGGTGAGAATTGACCCCGGGTCTCTGGCGCTGTGAGGCAGCAGTGCTAACCACTGTGCCACCGTGCCGCCACAAGTGGTAAGCTCAATGAGCTTCAAAGGGAAACAGAAATCATCATTTAATTAAAGATCATTTTTTAAAGCTAAATACTGAAAGAAAAGGCAGATTAACATGGCTGAATAACCTGAGGAATGTTTGGTCATGTTAGGCGCTTTACTGGGATGCAGATATGTCAACAATTGCAGCTTGGTAGGGTATCAAAAGCAAGAACAGGTCAGGCAGCATCCGAGGAGCAGGGAAATCGACATTTCGGGCAAAAGCCCTTCATAACTCCTGATGAAGGGCTTTTGCCCGAAACGTCGATTTTCCAGCTCCTTGGATGCTGCCTGACCTGCTGTGCTTTTCCAGCACCACTGTAATCTAGAATCTGATTTCCAGCATCTGCAGTCCTCACTTTTGCCTACCAAAACCAAGGGTAAACTAGGCAATTGAATTATAATTGTAGCAGACAGGAAATGTACAAACCAGCAAATCACAGTCATTATACCAAGAGTAAGCAATTAAATGCAAAATCAAGTTACAATTGATATTTAAAAAAGGTACTGTCCAATTGTCAATAATGGATGGTCAATACAATTGGACAAGAGTAAAACCTGAACATTAAAGTATCGGCAATTAACAAGAATGAAAAATTAATGTAAAATTGTAATGAATGCAACAGGCAGAAGAAATTGAAAGCATTACAGCGAATCAGAGGAAACGTTATAATGGATCACATGCAAGAAAATGTCTCAAAGCAAGGAAATGTCTCAAAGCAAGGAAATGTCTCAAAGCAAGGAAATCAACAGGAACTGCACCAGAAAACAAGAGTGTCATTATAAGTAAGACAGAGGAGAGAAATGCAACAGGCAACCATTGTGAAAGTTGGAGAACCTCGTGAAGTATTACTGGAGGAAATAAACAAGCTAAATAGGCAAACATCGAGAGGATAAAAACCAACCCTCCTTTACTGCTGCAGGAATAGGTAGAATTGGATTTGTTTTTGCCTTGGAGGAGTATCACTCTCTCAAAAGAAGAACAATGTTCTCAGTCAAGAATATCTTGTGAATACTGTCCTCCTGTTTCCCCATCCATCACTAATGTGGGACTGTCTGTGCTTTCCAATCTAGCAGTTAGACACACCATTGTTCTACCATTCTCACATTCCGATCACTTAATCTGAACCATCAACATCTTTTTATCCCCCACCACTCCACTCCATCACTCTCTCTGCCCAGCCACACTATTGCATAAGTGCTGCCCCCTCCACACTTCTTGTCAGTTCTGATGAGGAGTCATCGAGGCTCAATGTTCACTTGCGCTCTCTCTCTCTATAGATGCTGTCTAACCTGTTGTGATCTCCAGCATTTTTTCTTTTCCATACTAAGTGCATAACTTGGTGAAATAAACAGTTTTGAACAATAATATCACCACATGTAGCTAACTTCACCAAAGTGCTGGCAAGTCTTAAAGTCTGTTGAGGTTATTAGTAAAGTGTATAAGTCAGTGAAATAACCAACTTTGCAGAACAAAATTAACATTTCAGTAAATTTCTTAATCTCTACCGGATGTTAGTAGAGACCTCTAGTGAGTTAAGCAAATTTGAACAGCAAAGTCACTATTACCGACAAACTTCTACAAAATGTTGGCATTTTCTGGAGTGCATCCCTTGGTTTAGTTTCAATTCCTGACTGATTTGAGTCACTGCCTCAATTCTAATTCACCCTCCTTCCACAATGTGTCAAGGTGCTGTTTAATGAATATGTAAACGGACCTCTGAGGTTTGAAGTGATTTAATTATGACCTCCGACCATCAACTGATAGGACTCTGCTGGAAGGTTGAAATTTCTACAGCTCACAGCAAGTTGCTCTGTAGCCTTGCCATCATGTAGGTATTGCTAATAGATGTTGTTCAAAAGAAATTTAGTAGTCTGCCTGAGCCTGAGTGAAGAACAGAAGATCCAAACAAAAAAACCATTGTTTCCCTGTTCTTTTCTGAATCCTTGAGTATGATTACTTAAAGGAGTGTCACTGTCAGCACCCTGTTGTTCACAAACACTTTAGATGTCCCATTGCCCTTGTAGTTTGTTATCAGCTTGCACTTGTAACCAATTGTAGGACATTATGGAAGGGATGAATAGTTCAGGCTATTAAAACTACATCCAATATTACACATTAAACCTTGTTACAGCAGAACTTTCACTGTTTTGTTTTTGCTACAAAATTTTAAATTATGGGGCCATAAATACATTTGAAACTTGTACTCCTGTAATTTTAAAAGTGACATGACCAAACTAGTGAAAAAGGTATGGCTGCAAAACTTGTTTTGGCTTGTGCATCGTTATTATTGTGTATAATGAATTCTCCTTCCCTCGCACTACGGAAGTATTGAATAATTTATAGCTACAAATATTTGAAATTAAATACTTGCAGCCCTCTTTTTTTTATTCCCACAGGCTCAAATGGCAGAGTTAGTGTCTCGGCATTGGACTCAGATATGTTTCAGGCTGGAGGTGACATAAATTACCACACAACTCTAGTGATATAATACTGGCACATATAGAATGGAGCAGTGATCAAAACTCTTCTGGAATGGATTAGATTATTAAATTCCTTCTTGGAAGAGCAAATTCAGAATTGGTGGTAGCTGTAGAGAAAAATTTGAATGTAAAGAATAATTGTAAGTATTTCTGCACTCTATAAGAATGAAGAGGGCAGGGGTAACTTCAAATATATATTATCATAAATACTCATTTGGTCGTGCAGTACTTGAGAATTGATGGAAAAAGATATTTTGTCAAAGCAATTTTTTCTGGCACTTGCTCATACAATTTACAAGTGTTGAGATCTTTGCTTTTCTTCTATTTTTCTCATGTTTACTTTAGAATTGTGAGTTGCAGTTGAGAATTGAACATTGAACTGTGAACAACAGTTCCTTTTTTTAAAGGAGAGGACAAAAGATTAATGTTTGCTGTTAGGAACTGGCCTGGAAAGATAATTCAATTAATTACTGTTTTCTCACTGCAGATCATTCAGCACTAACCTGTTGTTATGCTCAGGGACTGGTTGGATTTTGAATTGGTCAATCAATGGAAGATCAGAGCTGGCTGACCAAGACTGAACTGGTTCTGACTGGGTTTTGGACAGAAAGCATTTTCTTTTTATTGCAAAGCAGCTCTGAAATTTGGAATTGTTTCCAAAACCATGCAGTGGATATGGATTCACTACAAAAGTTCAAAAGGGAGGAGCGCAGTTTCTTGGCAGAGGTTAATGTTGCCACATTAACAAACAATATAACCTAATCAGTTGAGCATATAATATAACATACAGCCAGATCCAAGAACTCATTCTCCACAAATAAAAATAATATGTTCAGGTCCTACACCTTTTGTTTTGAATTACCCAGAAGTTTAGAGTGACTATTTTTACCCTATTGTTTTTCCATGGCAATGCTTGAGCCAATCAATATTGACTTTCCAACTAATCAGCTCCTTTCTCCTGTAGTCTACATTGTTGTGGTTATTTGTATTTGTTCTGATGCGGGCAGAAGAAAAGATTTGGCAATATTGTTATCTTTTCAGCATTTATAGAAGAAAGAAAGAATTATAGGAAAGTAAAAATGAAACACAAGTTTATTCAGCAGTAGTTAACCCTTCCAAAGCTTTTTTTGTACTTCACCATCCTGTAAACTAAATTTTTCACAAAAAAAAGCAACAGGCGATAAATATGGGGCAATTTTTTTTTAAGCCTGTTGGTGGGCAGAGGCCTACCCAGCACACATTTTGAGAATCACAGGTGCCCTGCCTTTTGTTCTCTTTACTTCCAGGATTAGCTATATTCTTCAAGTATAAACCTTAAAGCCTCGTCGGTAGACAAGGTAAAATGGCAAAGCTTTACATTTGAATTTGGCACTCATTATACTAAATATCATGACTTCTGAAAACCGCAACTCCTAATTTCGTGTTTTGAATATCAATGGTGCACGCTATCTAATTTATTGCATGACTTCATCATTTTGAGAGACTCCTTCAAATGTTTTAAGGAGTGACATTTCTGAGAAGTCTTCCATTACCCAGTTATCAAGAAATACATGTCTGCCCTTGCTGCCTCCTCCCTTGCTGCTAACAGTGTGCTCAACACCTCTTCCGGACAAAACAACAAATTACTTGTACTTTGTCAATGTTTAAAAATCATGCAACACCAGGGAATATCAAACAGATTTTTTTGGACGCACTAACTTCATGAGTGTCACTCCGAAAGCTAGTGATTCCAAATAAACCTGTTGGACTATAACCTGGTGTTGTGTGATTTCTAATTTTGTCCACTGCAGTCCAACACCGGTACCTCCAAGTCATTATACTTTTTCATGTGATATGATATTAGATTAGATTAGATTACATTAGATTACATTACAGTGTAGAAACAGGCCCTTCGGCCCAACAAGTCCACACCGACCCGCCGAAGCGAAACCCCTACATTTACCCCTTACCTAACACTACGGGCAATTTAGCATGGCCAATTCACCTGACCCTGCACATCTTTTGGACTGTGGGAGGAAACCGGAGCACCCGGAGGAAACCCACGCAGACACGGGGAGAACGTGCAAACTCCACACAGTCAGTCACCTGAGGCGGGAATTGAACCCGGGTCTCAGGCGCTGTGAGGCAGCAGTGCTAACCACTGTGCCACCGTGCCGCCCACTTATCATGTGGGGCTAACTCTGTTCAGGAACTGACCAGCTTTCTAATAATAAAAGAAATTGGAAAGACTTGATAAATTTTCTTTAATTTCATTCTCATTTTTCATTTCTAAACATATTGGGGCATGTTTCTCACATGTCAGATTTGGGACAATGTTGATTTTGCAACAAGTATGGTATGATTTTTGTTCAAACTGAAACCCTGTGTTTTAACTTCAATCATTCATAAGTGAATCCCTTTCAACTCTTAAATCCCTAACGGGTAAAGAATCACTTACTAGTTCTGTAGAAATGACAGAAGTTAAAGAAATGTAAAATACATGCCTTGGGCCAACGGGAGGGTTCCCAGATGAACTTTATATTGCACAAAGGTAACATGCCATCACTGGGCTGGAAGATCTGGTTTTCAGACCTAGGCCAAGACCTGTTGGCCTTGAAGGTGTGTTTGCAACATGGCCAAACAACTTGACTGTCAGCTTGTTATTTCTTTGCATACGCTCGATGGTAAACTGTAAGACTGAGAGACTGCCTCCTGGTCAGCCATCTTGCAGAGGGCAAGGGCAAACAATAGAAGCACATTGTCCACAAACATGGGCAAACCCAATGGCATCCTTGTCCCAATTTTCTGCAACAAGGGCCAAAGAAAAGGAAGAAAGGGATTACAATAACATGACATATTTAAATAATATCATTCAGAAAGAAGGCTCTATGAAAGGATAGTATACAAAGTTTAAAAATCACACAACACAAGGCTATTGTCCAATAGGTTTATTTGGAAGCACTAGCTTTTTGGAGCGCTTCTCCTTCATTGGGTGGTTGTGACGTAAAAGATTGTAAGACACAGAATTTATAGCAAAAGTTTACAGTGTGGTGCAACTGACATGATCTTTTGAAAAAGACCTGGATTGTTTAAGTCTCTCATCTTTTAGAATGACCATGTTGGTTTCAGTTCTTCCTGATGTAAATCCTAAACTTTTTTTAAAAGTTACATTCCCAAGTGAATTTTAACAATAGGTACCATGTCAGCTCAGATAATGCATTGAAGGTGTGAGTTAGTCTGTGCCCCAAAGTTCAGACTGATTGTATTTCTAGAACCGAACAGTCATCACAGGGATATAGAGGGGCGACCAAAGAAGGAGTCACTTAAACCCCACTGGACGGCCGCTGCCCTGGGCTTGACTGTATCCTCAAACCATCAGGAACCCTATAAATGCCAGATTCATCAACTGCACACAAAAGACAGAGCAAAACATCACCCCAAACACAAAACAATGCCATCCATGCTCTCAAACCAATCACAACATTGTCATCAAACCAGCAGATAAAGGAGGAGCTATCGTCATTCAGAATAGAATAGCTTACTGCAAGGAAGTTCACTGACAACTGAACAATCCAGAACACTACAGGCAACTACCAGCTGATCCAACCAAAGAGTACACCTGTGAACTGAACACATTGATCAGGACTTTGGAGACTTTCAAAAGTTCTCTACGCGCCCTCATCCCATGTACTTCTCGCATAGGTGATTTCTACTGCCTTCCAAAGATGCACAAAGCCAACACACCAGGATGTCCCTTTGTGTTAGGCAATGGGACCCTGTGTGAGAACCTCTCTGGCTATGTCGAAGGCATCTTGAAACCCATTGTCAGGGGACCCCCCAGCGACTGCCATGACACTACAGAATTTTTATAGAAACGCAGCACCCACAGACCAGTCAAACTGGGAATGTTCCTCTTCACAATGGATGTCTCAGTACTCTACACCAGCATTCCCCACCATGATGGCATTGTGGCAACAGCCTCAGTACTCAACACCAACTGCCATTTTCAGAGCATCCTACAACTCAGCCGCTTTATCCTCGACCACAACATTTCCACCTTTGACAACCAGTTCTTCATCCAGACACATGGAACAGCCATGGGGACCAAATTTGCACCCCAATATGCCAACATTTTTATGCACAGGTTTGAACAAGATTTCTTCTCTACAAGGAACTCCAACCAACACTATACACTAGGTACATTGACGACATTTTCTTCCTCCTGGACCCATGGTGAGGAGTCACTGAAACAGCCACACAGTGATATCAATGAGTTTCATCCCACCATCAAACTCTCCATGAACTACTTCTTTCAGTATGTGTCTCATTTTTGGACACATGTATCTTCATCAAGGATAGGTACCTCACTCTATCACAAATCCACAGATAACCTCACGATGCTACACTTCTCCAGCCTCCACCCAAAACATATTAAAACAGCCATTCCCTATGGACAAGCCCTCCAAACACATAGGATCTGTTCAGATGAGGAGAAGCATGACAGGCATTTGGAAATACTCAATGATGTCCTCCTAAGAACGGGGTATAATGCCCAATTCATCAACCGCCAGTTCCAAAGTGCCACAACGAGGAACCATAATGATCTTCTTAGGAGACAGACATGAGCTGCAACCAACAGGGTATCTTTCGTTGTCCAGTATTTCCCAGGAGCTGAAAAACAACGCCATGTTCTTCGCAGCCTGCAACACATTATCAATGAGGATGAGCATCTTGCCAAGACCTTCCCCATGCCTCCACTTCTCACCTTTTAAACCTCAAACATATCATTGTTCATAGCAAACTGCCTGGCTTTCAGGACAACACCATACAACCTGCTGAGACATCCATTGTGACAAGGAATGTTTCTAGTTTGACTAGTCCATGGGTGCTGCAAGACATCAGTGTGGACACGGATACCATCATTACATGCGGGGACACCACCGACCATGTACACGGCAAGTACTCATGTGACTTGGCCAACGTTGGCCATCTCATACGCTGCAGGCAAGGATGCCTTGAGGTGTGATACATTGGTGAGGCTGAGCAGAGGCTACAGCAATGGATGAATGGACACTGCACAACAATCAGCAGACAGGAGTGTTACCTCCCAGCCGGGAAACACTCCTGTGGTCCAGCATATTCGGCCTCGGACTTTCGGGTCATCATCGTCGTCCAAGGTGGACATCGGGACAGGCAACAATGTAAAGTGGCCAAGCAGAGGCTGATAACCAAGTTCGGTACCCATGGGGATAGCCATGGGTTCATGTCACATTACAGGTGACCCAAATGCACTACACATTCTCTCACACACACGCATACAAGCACACGCACGCACATACACACACACACATACACTCACTTAGACCCTCTCTCATACACAAGATCTCTATCATACGCTCACACTCACACACACACACATCATCATCATCATCTCACGGACTTATACCTCTTTACACTCTCTCTCACGCACATACACATACACAATCTTTCTCACAGACACTCATACCCCCCCACACACACCCACATGTACATACACACACACGTTTGTGGGGCGAATTTGGACTTGCAGAATTACGTTATGTTGCTCAAAAACTGCATTAATCCATATAAGATTCAGTAATTCCTTTTTTTTTAGAAATAAAGTTTGTCTGTGCCCTAGTGCTCAGACTGATTCTAACTCACACCTTCAATGCATTATCTGAGCTGACATAGTACCTATTGTTGAAGTTCACTTGAGAATGTAACTCTTTTTTTAAAAAAGTTCTGGGGTTTACATATGAAAGAACTGAAACCAACATGCCCATTCTGAAAGATGAGACTTAACAAACAATCCAGGTCTTTTTCAATATATTATTTCAGTTACATCACACTGTAAACTTTTGCTAGAAATTCTGTGTCTTATGATCTTATACTCTATATGTGGGTGGCACGGTCGCACAGCCTCAGGCGACTGACTGTGTGGAGTTTGCACCCGTGTCTGCGTGGGTTTCCTCCGGGTGCTCCGGTTTCCTCCCACAGTCCAAAGATGTGCAGGTCAGGTGAATTGGCCATGCTAAATTGCCCGTAGTGTTAGGTAAGGGGTAAATCTAGGGGTATGGGTGGGTTGTGCTTCGGCGGGGCGGTGTGGACTTGTTGGGCCGAAGGGGTGGTTTCCACACTGTAAGTAATCTAATCTAATCTAATAACTACCTGATGAAGGAACAGTGCTCTGAAAGCTAGTGCTTCCAAATAAACTTGTTGGACTTTAAGCTTATGTTGTGAGTTTTAACTTTGTACACCACAATCCAATACTGGCACCTCCAAATCATGACTTGTTGGATGGTCATATGGATGTAATGTAAATGTTTCATGTTAAATATGTAAATCGACAGTCTGCAGCGTCAGTGACTTTAGAAGAGAACTAACTGAGAGATGGTTTCACATGAAGGCTTCTGTGAAACTTTTGTTGGAAGATAATGTTCAGTAAAAGGTAATGTTTAACAACAGACTAGACCCCTAACTAAGGATAGAACCTGAACTAAGACCCACAACGATAATAAAAGAGTGGATTATCTTGGGAAGATAGGATGTTATGATGCTCCATAGCTTTTTGATATCGAAATGTGTTTTTCAATGAAAAGTTTGTTACATTAATTACAAAGTCATAGTCTTCTCTTCTCTTTCTTTCCTCAATCTGTGCTTTTCTCTCAGTTCTTCTCAACCCGGGACCCTACCTTTATAGGGCCTCCCACCCAACCATCTCCTCTAACCTTAAAGACCGGGGACATATCAGGTAAGCGTCTCTTTTTTACTTTGTGACTAGGGGACAAGCAGGGATGGCAGTACAGGGAGAGCAATGTTCCTCCTGCAGGATGTTTGAGGTCAGAGACACCAATAGTGTCCCGTCCAAGTACATCTGGAGGAAGTGCACCCAACTCTCGCTCCTCCAAGACCGTGTTAGGGAACTGGAGCGGGAGCTGGATAAGCTTCAGATCATTCAGGAGGCAGAGGCTGTGATAGATAAGAGTTACAGGGAAGTAGTTAGTCCTAGGCAAGAAGAAAGCTGGGAGACTGTTCAAAAGGGGAAAAAGCAGTCCCCTGTGGTCGTTCCCCTGAAAAACATGTAAACCATTTTGGATACTGTTGAGGGGGACAACTTACCAGGGGTATGCAGTGGGGCCTAGGTCTCTAGCACAGAGCCTGTCCCTGTTGCACAGAAGGGAAGGAGGGAAAGGAGGAGAGTGTTAGTCATTGGGGACTCAATAGTTAGAGGCTCAGATAGAAGGTTTGTAGGGAACGAACGAGACCCACGGTTGGTGTGTTGCCTCCCAGGTGCCAGGGTCCATGATGTCTTGGATCGTATCTTTGGAGTCCTGAAGGGAGAAGGTGACCAGCTTCAAGTCGTAGTGCATGTAGGCACCAACAACATAGGTAGAAAGAGGGATAGGGATGTAAGGCAGGATTTCAGGGAGCTAGGGTGGAAGCTGAGAGCTAGAACAAACAGAGTTGTTATCTCTGGTTTGTTACCCATGCCACTTAATAGCGAAGCAAGGAATAGGGAGAGATATCAGCTGAACATGTGGCTGCAAAGATGGTGCAGGAGGAAGGGTTTCAGGTTTTTGGATAATTGGGGCTCATTCTAGGGAAGGTGGGACTTGTACAAACAGGACGGTCTTCACTTGAACCAGAGGGGTACTAATATCCTAAGTGGGAAATTTGCTGGTGCTATTCGGGTGGTTTTAAACTAGCTCAGCAGAGGGATGGGAACCGAAGCTGCAATGCACAGGAGAATGAGAGTAGGAAGAACAGGGACAGGATTTCAGGGTCACCGGAATATGCTGGCAGATAGCGAAGTGGTTTGAAGTTTGTCTACTTCAACACCAGAAGGATCTGAAATAAGGTAGGTGAGCTTGCAGCATGGATAGGTACCTGGGACTTCGATGTTGTGGCCATTTCGGAGACATGGATAGAGCAGGGTGAGGAATGGATGTTGCAGGTTCCAGGGTTTAGATCTTTCATTAAAAACAGGCAAGGCGGAAAAAGAGGGGGAGGTGTGTCCTTCTTAGTCAAAGATAGTATAACGGTGGCTGACAGAACTTTTGATAAGGACTCGTCTACTGAGCTAGTGTGGGCTGAGATTAGAAACAGGAGAGGAGAGGTCACACTGCTTGGAGTTTTTAATAGGCCTCCGCAGAGTTCCAAGGAGGTGGAAGACAGGATTAGCAACATTATCCTAGGTAGGAGCAAAAGGAACAGGGTGGTCATTATGGGGGACTTTAACTTCCCCAACATTGATTGGAAATGTTATAGCTCTAGTACATCGGATGGATCAGTTCTTGTCCAATGTGTACAGGAGGGTTTCCTGACACAGTATGTCGAAGGGCCAACAAGAGGGGAGGCCACACTGGATCTGGTGCTTGGTAATGAACCAGGCCAGATGTTTGATTTAGTTGTAGGTAAGCACTTTGGAGAGAGTGATCATAATTCAGTTACGTTTAGTTTAGCGATGGAAAGGGATTGGTACATGCCACAGGTCAAGAGTTATCAATGGGGCAAGTGCAATTATCATGCGAATAGGCAAGAATTAGGATGCATAGAATGGGGTAGCAAAATACAGGGGATACAGACAATCAAAATGTGGAGCTGGTTTAAGGAACAGACATTACATGTCCTTGATAGGTATGTCCCTGTCAGGCAGGGAGGAAGTGATAAGGTCAGGGAACCATGGTTTACTACACATATTGCATCTCTTGTTAAGAAGAAGAAAGAGCTTATGTGTTGATGAGGCAAGATGGCTCAGATGAGGCGATGGAGAGTTACAGATCAGCGAGGAAGGATTTAAAGAAAGAGTTAAGAAGAGCAAAGAGAGGTCATGAGCAGTCTTTAGCAAATAGAATAAAGGAGAACCCTAAAGCTTTCTATAGGTATGTGAGGAATAAAAGGATGATTAGGGTAGGAATAAGGCCAGTCAAAGACAGAAATGGGAAGTTGAGTGTGAACCCTGCAGAGATCGGAGAGGTGCGAAATGAACATTTCTCATCGGTGTTTACTCAGGAAAAGGAGAATATTATAGAGGAGAAAAATGAGGTACGAGATATTAGACTAGAAAGGATTGAGGTTAGTCACGAACAGGTGTTATCAATTCTCGAAGGAGTGAAAGTAGACAAGTCCCCTGGGCCGGATGGGATTTATCCGAGGATTCTCTAGGAAGCTAGGGAGGAGATAGCAGAGTCTTTGGCTTTGATATTTGAGTTGTCAATGTCTACAGTTTTAGTACCTGAGGACTGGAGGATTGCAAATGTTGTGCCCTTGTTCAAGAAGGGCAGCAGAGATGACCCAGGTAATTATAGACCAGTGAGCCTTACTTCTGTTGTAGGAAAGGTTTTGGAAAGGATTATAAGAGATAAGATTTATAATCATCTAGCAAGCAACAATTTGATTTCAGATAGTCAACATGGTTTCGTCAAGGGCAGGTCGTGTCTCACAAACCTTATTGAATTTTTTGAGAAGGTGACCAAGCATGTAGATGAGGATAGGGCAGTTGACATGGTATACTTGGACTTCAGTAAAGCCTTTGATAAGGCTCCACATGGTAGGCTGATGGAGAAAATGCAGAGGCATGGAATTGAGGGTGATTTAGCAGTTTGGATTAGAAACTGGGTTTCTGGAAGAAGGCAGCAAGTGGTGGTTGATGGAAAATATTCAGTCTGGAGTCCAGTTACTAGTGGTGTTCCACAAGGATCTGTTTTGGGACCACTGCTGTTTGTCATGTTTATAAATGACTTAGACGCAGGCATAGGTGGATGGATTAGTAAATTTGCAGATAGCACTAAAGTCGGTGGAATAGTGGACAGTTTGGAAGAATGTTACAGGTTGCAGGGGGATTTGGATAAACTGCAGAATTGGGCTGAGAGGTGTCAAATGGAGTTCAATGTAGCTAAATGTGAGGTGACGCACTTTGGGAAGAATAACAGGATGGCAGAGTACTTGGTCAATGAAAAGAGCAGAGCAGTAGATGTGATCTATATGGACTTCAGTAAGGCGTTCGACAAGGTTCCCCATGGGAGACTGATTAGCAAGGTTAGATCTCATGGAATACAGGGAGAATTAGCCATTTGGATACAGAACTGGCTCAAAGGTCGAAGACAGAGGGTGGTGGTGGAGGGTTTTTGTCAGACTGGAGGCCTGTGACCAGTGGAGTGCCACTAGGATCGGTGCTGGGTCCTGTACTTTTTGTCATGTATATAAACGATTTGGATGCGAGCATAGGCGTCACAGTTAGTAAGTTTGCAGATGATGCCAAAATTGGAGGTGTAGTGGACAGTGAAGATGGTTACTTCCGATTACAACAGAATCTGGACCAGATGGGCCAATGGGCTAAGAAATGGCAGATGGAGTTTAATGCAGATAAATGCTGCATTTTGAGAAATTATAATGATTGGCGGTACAGGACATTGGTTAGGCCACTGTTGGACTATTGCGTGTAATTCTGGTCTCCTTCCTATCAGAAAGATGTTGTGAAACTTGAAAGGGTTCAGAAAAGATTTACAAGGATGTTGCTAGGGTTGCAGGATTTGAGCTACAGGGAGAGGCTGAACAGGCTGGGGCTGTTTTCCCTGGAGCGTCGGAGGCTGAGGGGTGACCTTATAGAGGTTTACAAAATTATGAGGAGCATGGATAGGATAAACAGACAAAGTCTCTTCCCTGGGGTGGGGGAGTCCAGAACTAGAGGGATAGGTTTAGGGTGAGAGGGGAAAGATATAAAAGAGACCTAAGGGGCAACTTTTTCACACAGAGGGTGGTACGTATATGGGATGAGCTGCCAGATGAAGTGGTGGAGGCTGGTACAATTGCAACATTTAAGAGGCATTTGGATGAGTATATGAATAGGAAGGGTTTGGAGGGATATGGGCTGGGTGCTGGCAGTTGGGATTAGATTGGGTTGGAATATCTGATCGGCATGGATGGGTTGGACCGAAGGGTCTGTTTCCATGCTGTACATCTCTGTGACTCTATGACTCTATGGCTGTCTGGAATAACATTTTCTTCTCACTAAAATCTCCAGAAGAGATTATCTCAGTGCTTTTTGTGGGAACCTGATTTGTGCAAATTGGCTGTTACATTCTCTAAACTGCAATAATGACTACATTTCAGATTTCTTTAATTGCCTATAAAGTCTTTGGAATATTGAGGCCATGCAAAGTGCTATTGCAAAATGCAAGTTCATTTAAAACATTATTATTGCATTAGCAACATCTAGGATCTTTCTAAAAAAAAATGATTTCCTGCTGAGCCATATCAATAATTAAACTCAGAAAGTAAAGTGTTATTAATCTTTATGCCAGGAAAGTACCTAGATATTTGGTGTTGCATTTTCAAACTAAAATTTTTGTATATCTGGTCAATGTTTGATGATTTGTCAACCAATTAACAGTTGACTTTGCATAGAAAGGCATGTTGTGCCACTGTTCATGAGGCATATTCGTACACAAGGAAACTCTTTAAATTAATTTAAGTTCAGGTCACATTGGATCGTGAATAATTTTACAACATTAACAGACCTTCCTTGCCAATTATTTCCTTTTGTCTCTGTTTCTGGAACTTCCAGGTATCAGTCTTCAAATTACTTCTCACTGCTTTGAACTGAAATCACCTTGTCCTGCTCTCACAGTTTAATCTTTCTCATATTGTTTACCATCAAATGTAAATCTTCTCTTGGTCGCGTCTTTTACATACTGAATAGCTCCAGGTCTCCAACCGTTGTGCTAAATGGGTGAATCTCTATCAGCAGCTATTTTGATCCCCCCTCAATTCATTTTTCTGTTGACTACATTTACCAGTACTGGTCCACGAATCTAAACAACTTCAACTTTAGGAGGCGTTCTTTTTCAACTCATTCACAGGATTTGGAGCATCACTGGCTAAACCAGCATTTATTGCCCATTCTTTATTGCCCAGAAGGCAGTTAATACTCTACCACTTTGCATTGGGTCTGGAGTCATATACCAGGTAAGGAGGACAGATTCCTTCCCTCAGCAACTGCAGACCCATGGCTAAAGAAGAACTGTAAGTTTGAACTTTAACTTATCTATTTCTCTATTTTTCTCCTCTTTACTTAAGATTTTATACGCAGGTACCTTGTACCTAAGGTGAATGACTGCATTGTACAGTTTTCACTGTACTCCTGAATCCCTGCACTTGAGCACATGTGACAATAAAACCAAATTTTAATTCTTAAAGACATTAGTGAACCAGATGGGTTTTGCCCCAACAATTGACAATGGTGTCAAGATCATCATTAGACTCTTTTTTTTCCAGATTTTTATTGAATTTGAACTTCAGGTGCCACGGTGGGATTCAAACCCAGTTTCCCAAAACATTACCAGGCTGTCTGGATTAGTAGTCTAGCAATAATATGATGAGGGCCACTGCTTTCTCCCCCCCCACCACCACCTCCCCCCCCCCTTCCTTAAGGTTTGATCCCCTCATTGAGATTGATCAGTGTCTATGATAAAAAAAAGCAATGAAAAAAAATAATGGAAGTGGTTTTCCATTCTCCTGCATGACCCTTTTTTGCTCTTGATGCTCATGTTACTGTCATTCTATGTAAAGCTGCCAAAGATAAGCCTCAATGTTTGTTTTTCACCAATTCTATGAACTATTCCAGTTAGACATTGCAAAAAAAAGTTTTAACATATCACTGCTAGAGTCAGATTTTTATTCAACGAAGCCTCTATAGGTGTCTTCAGCCATGCCTTTTGAGTGTTTGCTGCCTGAGAAAGCATCTTTTCGTATTGACGTAAGCCTGAGACAAGTTGCCATGCCATTGAATTTAACACATCCTACTGTTGTATACGTTGGCACAATTGGCATATATTGACAAAAGTCTAAGGTAGCACTTATCTTCAACCAGATTAACCAGAGTTCTGGATCAGAAAACTAAATGGCCTTTTTATCAGTTGTTTGGAAAGTTACAAATTATTTGCAGCACTGAAACAGGTCATTCACCCCTATAATTCATACTGGAGTCAGGCCTCCTTCCATCCAATGTTCCCTGGAAGCTGTGTGACAGGGTACATATGAAGCTGAAAATGTGTTGCTGGAAAAGCGCAGCAGGTCAGGCAGCATCCAAGGAACAGGAGAATCGACGTTTCGGGCATAAGCCCTTCTTCAGGAATGAGGAAAGTGTGCCCAGCAGGCTAAGATAAAAGGTACGGAGGAGGGACTTGGGGGAGGGGCGTTGGAAATGCGATAGGTGGAGGGAGGTTAAGGTGAGGGTGATAGGCCGGAGTGGGATGGGGGCGGTGAGGTCAGGAAGAAGATTGCAGGTTAGGAAGGCGGTGCTGAGTTCGAGGGATTTGACTGAGACAAGGTGGGGGGAGGGGAAATGAGGAAACTGGAGAAATCTGAGTTCATCCCTTGTGGTTGGATGGTTCCTAGGCGGAAGATGAAGCGCTCTTCCTCCAACTGTCGTGTTGCTATGGTCTGGCGATGGAGGAGTCCAAGGACCTGCATGTCCTTGGTGGAGTGGAAGGGGGAGTTGAAGTGTTGAGCCACGGGGTGGTTGGGTTGGTTGGTCCGGGTGTCCCAGAGGTGTTCTCTGAACCGTTCCGCAAGTAGGCGGCCTGTCTCCCCAATATAGAGGAGGCCACATCGGGTGCAGCGGATGCAATAGATGATGTGTGTGGAGGTGCAGGTGAATTTGTGGCGGATATGGAAGTATCCCTTGGGGCCTTGGAGGGAAGAAAGGGGGGAGGTGTGGGCACAAGTTTTGCATTTCTTGCGGTTGCAGGGGAAGGTGCCGGGAGTAGAGGTTGGGTTGGTGGGGGGTGTGAACCTGACGAGGGAGTGATGGAGGAAATGGTCTTTTCGGAATGCTAATAGGGGAGGAAATATATGCCTGGTGGTGAGGTCCGTTTGGAGGTGGCGGAAATGACGGCGGATGATCCGCTGTACATGGAGTTTGCTGGGGTGGTAGGTGAGGACCAGTGGGGATCTGTCCTGGTGGTGGTTAGAGGGGCGGGGCTCAAGGGCAGAGGAGCGGGAAGTGGAAGAGATGCGGTGGAGGGCATCATCGACCATGTCTGGGGGGAAATTGCGGTCCTTGAAGAAGGAGGCCAACTAAAGGAGGATACATATGAAGCCTGTTTGAGGCTCTGAGCACAGCAATCAACATCAGTGCGGCCAGACCTCAAGCTCATTGTAATGAGATCAGCTAGGTGGACCTCATAGAATATGAGTTCCCTGACTGGGGCTCTTAACATGGTCCAATCAGGGAGCCCTGGTTGACAGTTAAGAACGGGAGTGTTTCTCATCCTGTTCACTCTGAGAGATGGCTCTGAGAGAGCTGGATCGGTTTAAGGTCTCTCTACATGTAAATAAAGGGGGACTTGATGATAGGATTCCAGCCTCTGTGAAGTTACTCCAACTCGCACAGCCGGAAAGTAAATTAAAGAGAACGCAGCCCCCATCCTTTTTCATCGAACTCTGTTGATACAGCTTTCTATTTCTTCTCCCTCTCATTTGCTTTGCCAGCTTCCCATCGAATGTGTCTGTGGTTGGTTTTGAATATTGAAGAAATATTTCAAAAAGAGATATTGGCTGTAAAGTTGACGCTGCGATAACTGTCAATAATCTATGTAGTTAAAACAAACGTAGCCACCATTTTCTATCTATTGACTGTCAGCGTTGTAGGATGTTACCTTGTACAAGGACATTATAACTTAAGAGCATAATTAGGACTTCATAAAAATAACAGAGTAACTTTCATAATGAGCAGAAGATCTGCCTACACAGTTACCATGGAAATTTGCAGTCTATCTTCTTGCAATTCATGCATGTTTTTAAACAAGAACACTCTCGTTCTGGCACCATTTTTGATATTTACATTCCTCAAAGTGGTTGTCAGTACATTTTACTCATCAGCACTGTTTAGGTACAAATATTGAACATGCTCAAACTAAATACCTGTCTGCATTCTTTTTTAATCAAACACCCATGTTAACCTATTGTTGGAGATACAATAAAGCTCAGAGTTCTACTGTCAATGCCTTTTCAACTCTGACTAAATGTCAACTTTTTAAATTTGAGTAGCGAGAGCTGTGGGCCATGGGATTGTTAAGATAATTCACTTCAAAAGCAGAGAAGCCAAAAAAAAGATTGAGGCTGGTAATTTCTAAAAGAAAGATTTCAACAAAACAAAGAGCATAAATGATACAATATTGAAATAGAATAGGATCACATCTCTATTCATTTTTAATGTTGTAAAAGAATGTACAGCAGGCAAACCTTATGTACAATTAAAAGCTCAAGGGTTAGACAGCTGCATGTGAGAAGCAATATTTGTTGATACACTTTAACGTTCTGAGAAACAAAATGTTAAGAATTCATTCATCAACAAAAGCTATGAATTAATGTGTAGCGGTACGTTCCTGCACATAAGTGACCTGGAGATCAAAGCAGGTAACAAAGTTAACCTTCGTCAGGTTAGTCCCGGCACTGCACATGCTCACTATTTATTCAGGAGCTAACAAATGAACACCTGAACTCTTAAGCATTCACCAATGCCACCTAATTGATGAATTCTTATTCTGCTTTAATTCTTTCGTCCCATCTTGAATTTGGCTTGTGTTTTGTTTGGATAAAAGTGAAATGTAAAGAAACATATTAAGTGGTTAGATATATGCTGAGGCTTTATTGCACAACTCAGGTCTTTCATCTGCTGTTGTTTTTAGTGTTTTCAGTGTACAGTTTATGTTTCATTGTGAGAGACAGCTCCACGACAATCTGTATTTTGTTATGTGGTGGTTGGTCATGGAAAATAACAAACTAGAGGCAGAGTATGGTCCAAGCATACAGGGTGACCTATTTAGAACTGAGATGAGAGAAATACTTTCATTTAGAGTGGTGAGTTGCAGAATTCACTGCTACGGAAAGCCGAAGCCAAGACATTGTATAATTTCAAAAAGGAGTTGTGTATGGCACTCGAGGCTGAAGGAAATCAAAGGATTTAGGGAAAAGCAGGAACAGACCTTTTGAACTGAATGATCAGCCACACTTTCACACATACAGATATACAGCACGGAACAGACCCTTTGATCCAACTCGTCCATGCAAACCAGATATCTAACTTAATCTAGTCCCATTTACCAGCACTTGGCCCACATCGCTCTAAACCCTTCCTATTCATATATCCATCTACATGCCTGTTAAATGCTGCAATTGTACTAGCCTTCACCATTTCTTTTGGCAGCTCATAACATGCATGCACCACCCTCTACATGAAAATATTGCCCCTTAGGTCTCTTTTAAATTTTTCCTTCTCACCCTAAACCTATGCCCTCTGGTTCTGGACTCCCCCACCCCGGGGAAAAGACTTTGTCTATTTACCCTGTCCACGCCCCTCATGATTTTATAAACCTCTATAAGGTCACCCTCAGCCTCCGACGCTCCAGGGAAAATAGCCTCAGCCTATTCTGCCTCTCCCTATATCTCAAACCCTCCAACCCTGGCAACATTCTTGTAAATCTTTGCTGAACCCTTTCAAGTTTCACAACATCCTTCCAATAGGAGGGAGACCAGAATTGCATACAATATCCCAAAAGTGGCCTAACCAATGTCCTGCACAGCTGTAACATGACCTCCCAACTCCTATACTCAATGCTCTGACCAATAAAGGAAAGTATACCAAATGCCTTCTTCACTATCCTATCTATATACGACTCTACTTTTGAGGAACTATGAACTTGCACTCTAAGGAATGATCATAATGAACGATAGAACAAGCTCGAAGGACCACACAGCATACTCCCACTTTCTATGTTTCTGTGCAACTGATGAAATGCTAATTGCAGCACGGTGACTCAGTGGTTAGCACTGTTCCCTCACAGCGCCAGGGATCCAGGTCAAGTCAGCCCTCGAGTGGCAATCAGTGTGGAGTTTACACATTCTCCCTGCATCTGCGTTGGTTTCCTCTGGCTTCTCTGGTTTCCTCCCACAGTCCAAAGATGTGGATTGGCCAATGGGAAATGCAGAGTTACAGAGATGGAGTGGGTCTGGGTGGGATGCTTTTCAGAGAGTCAGTATGGACTTGATGAGCCGAGTGGTATGTTTCCATACAGTAGGGGTTCTATGAAATGACCTGCGATAATAGCCCTTCATCAGGATTCCTGATGAAGCGCTTTTGCCCAAAACGTCGATTTTCCTGCTCCTCGGATGCTGCCTGACCTGCTGTGCTTTTCCAGCACCACTCTAATCTAGACTCTGGTTTCCAGCATCTGCAGTCCTTGTTTTTACCTGCTATAATAGTATGCTATGCGTGCTTTGCCTGTAGGCGGTCCTGGTCCATTGTCTGCTAATGCTTAATCCTGAGCTGATTTCTTGGAAGTTTTTGGCAGCAGTGTCAACACCTTTCACACTTAGCTGCAGGAGGTGAGGGTGGTTGGTGAGGAGGCAGGTTTGATTCCCACACTTGCTGATCTCAAACAGACCTTATAGAGGTTTACAAAATTATGAGGGGCATGGATAGGATAAATAGACAAAGTCTTTTTCCTGGGGTGGGGGAGTCCAGAACTAGAGGGCATAGGTTTAGGGTGAGAGTGGAAAGATATAAAAGAGACGTAAGGGGCAACTTTTTCACACAGAGGGTGGTACGTGTATGGAATGAGCTGCCAGAGGATGTAGTGGAGGCTGATACAATTGCAACATTTAAGAGGCATTTAGATGGGTATATAAACAGGAAGGGTTTGGAGAGATATGGGCCAGGTACTGGCAGGTGGGACTAGATTGGGTTGGGATATCTGGTCGGCATGGACGGGTTTGACCCAAGGGTCTGTTTCCATGCTGTACATCTCTATGACTCTATGACTCGATATGCTGTTGTTGTTATTCTGAACCACTGTTGAGCCATATGGCTCTCTACCTAGGAGCTTATCAGCTTGTATCTATCTTGTGACCAATACCTTGCTTTTCCATGGCCTCTTTCACATAACAAAGTATCCCAAGATGTTAAGAGTGCCAAACAAATATTGGACACTGAACCACTGATATTAGGACTGTTGACCAAAAATCAACCAGCAAGTTGACTTTGAGGAACATCTTTAAAAGGAAGACAGGAGAGGTGGAGAGGTTTAGGAGGGGAATTGAAGATATTAGGCTGAGGTATGACCATCAATGGTGGAGAAGAGGAAATTAGGTATGCATGAAAGGCCAGAATTGGCAGAGAACCAATTTTGGAATAGTATATACCTAGAAAATAGAAAGGGCAAGGTTTTAGTGGGAATTGAAAATAAGAATGGGAATTTTAAAATAATGGTATCACTTTTATGTCTATCTTCATGTGTATGCTTGATGACTGAGGGGGACTCTGTAGGAGTTTTGGATGAATTTCAGCTTATAGATGGTGAAAGGTGGGAAACCGGCAACACTTTTCAATTTAACTGTGCAGCTGCAGACTTCTGCAAGAGCAATTGTGAAGAGATTTTAAAAATCAGATATTTTTCTCATTACTTGTTGTAAGACTATGACTTTTGAAATAGAGACAAAGAACAATGAGTAACATATGTGTACATTCCTAATGACACATCTACTTGTAACCAAGCCTTTAAACACAAATCTCAGCTCCCTTAAACTTGATTTATTGTAAAAATGCAGATTCATGCCAAAAATATAATAATTGATGACTCAATTCAAGCTTTGTTTGAGATTCAACCATGACCTCCATGAAAGAACAATCCATCATGTATGGAGAAATGGCTTTAAATGATCTCTGCATTAAATCCTTAAATTAACAAATGGTAATAATAATTGACATGATTCATTTATTATTAAAAGGATTGTAATATGTAATTGAGATGCGGGATAATCTTAAATATGGACTCCACCTAAACTAGGTTCAGGGAAAAATTACAATTCCCAAACAAGCTTTTGAGTAGAGTTCTCATTATGTTATGTATGATTTATATTATACAATGATAGAATTAAGAATGAATGAATATCATTGTCTCATGTTTACAGTATATATATTGATTGTCATTATTTCAGTGTAGATGATGCAGTGCCATTATACAAGGGCATATTGTGATCAGCCTTTCGGAATAAGTGAAGAGTTTTTTGCAAAGATTTTCCAGGATCATTTCGTTATTGAAAGGCTACAGATTATACAGATGTTGAAATTCTTAGGCATGAAAGGCAATGACTGCGCAGCATGATAATCTGAAACATCAATATGAATGAATATTAGATAGTCTTGCCTAAAAGTCTTTTTACAAAGTACATAGATATCAGTTTATGGAGATCCCTCCAGATTTTTTTGATAATTATGACTTTATCTTCAATTACTTGGATGATGGTTTTCTTAAATCTTTTCATTGGTGGAAAAGACCACCCACATTCAAACAACTTTCCATGTCTTCATTCTGCAGATGATGGCCTGTTCATCTTAATCAATAAATTGTGAACATGCATGTTAACTGCAGGACTTGACCATTTGACCCCTTGAGCCTGCTCCCCTATTTAATTAGATTTTCTCCCCTATTTAATAAGATCATGGTTGGTCTGTCTATAACCGCAATACTGCATTGCAATAGCTTTCACATCTTGCTTACCAAGAATCTATCCGTCTCTGCCCTAAGAGTATTCAAAGATTTTGCTTTCATCACCCTTTGAGAGAAAACAGTTCACCCCATTTGTGTCTTAAACAAAGACCCTTGATTTTTAAAACTGTGATTCCTAGTTCTAGATCCTCCTACAAGAGGAAACATCCTTTCCACGTCCACCTCTCAGAATCCTATCTGATTCAATAAAATAATCTCTTACACTTCCAAACTGAAGGAGATAATAATGTCCTGTGTCTGCCCTCTCTCCAAGAATGTTGCCAGTTTAGATTTTCAATAGTAATAATTCTGAATGAATTCATCATGGAGAATGCATTGTACTTCACCCAATCTGATGATGCCATATGGACTTGGGTGGGGAAAAGGCAGAATAGTTTAAAATCTTGTAAAGTAGAGGCCTATATCTTAGGTCTTCTCATAGTCTTAGTAGTAATGTCTATCTTATTAATGCAACTCATAACTGATTGCTAGAATGTAATAAACTACATCCATTTTCAGCTTCTTCTTGGTAAGACCAGTGGTGTTCCTGTACCCTCATCAACTAAGTAGGCCTCCAGACCTAGTCAAGGAAGGACAAGAGTGAAGAAAATTGCCCTAAAAGCTGGCGGTGGTTGACACTGCAACAACTACAAGAAGATTCACCTACAGTTTGCTACTAGCAGTAGTCAAATAGTTTTTAGGCAGTTAAGGTTTAATGCATTTGCAAACACACTTGTCTCAAAACCAACAACCTCAGGAGTTACTCCATGGCGAATTTTGGAACTTCCTGGTTTTGGGAGAAAAGAAAATTAGAAACTAATTTCAATTAACAGGATGCACATGAAATCAAATTAATATTATTTTTAAACTGCATAATAATATTTGAAAAATAAATTAACATGATGGCATTAACTTGTAGTTAAGTACACAGTCATGATGGAAGTTAAAATTTGATAGTACATATTTACCACCAGCACAGTGCATCCAAATCACTATCAAGACATTAAGCTTTTTATTAGTCTTGGGGACCTACGAAGGTTCTATGTGGGTTGATCGTTTTGTGTTGGGTTGGGCAGATCAAGCCTAGCCATATTGCAGAGTGAGTGAGCAGCCGGAGTATTGTCTGTAAATACTCGGATCATTCATAGTGTGGGAAAAGATCAACATATGTTCCCATCAGACGCTGTACTGCACTGATGCAGCTCTATGCATACATAGCAAAATTGTTCCAATTCTCTCAATGATTTGAACAATTCAAATTGGTGCATTGCAACTAACAGTAATGTTCAGTTCCTCTTCAGTTCTCATAATCAGAGTTGAAGTGCTGACTTTTTTTTTAATTTTTTTTGTTCGTTCATGGGATGTGGATGTCACTGACATAGACAGCATTTGTTGAGTATCCCTCCTTGTCCTTGAACTGAGTGACTCACTGGGCCATTTTGGAGGATGGCTAACAATCAACTACATTTCGAATATCAGGAGTCATGTGTATTTTACAGTCATGCACTTAAGAAAGCTGAGATCCCAATCACTGCAGGGCAGTAAAGTTGTATTGCCCCATTATTGCATTGGGAGAAAGAGGTGAGAAATGTAATTCCCTGTTTGTGGTCTGCCTGAGTGGTAAGGGGACATCCAATTCAATATCTTTGTATTAAGAGTTGTCTCTACAGTTGGAGGAACTTTCAACTTTTTTTGGTTCACAACAGTGTTTTATTTTACCATTTCAGTGAATCCTTGTGATAAAAGACTGGAAAATGTTCTTTAAAAACCTTAAGCTCGGGAATATAAAAATAATATTTTCCAATGAGGTGAAGGATAGACTCAAACATTTGAGTAATGTAAGTAAACAGTTGTAAAGGTAACTCCCAGACTAAATTTTGAAATATGAACTTTTCTTCCAAAAGACATCTAAGAAATGATTTTCTAGGAGCACATAGTTGTGAGCAATATATTTTAGGGGGATGAGCGACATGGCAATAGTGAGCTGGTTCAATGGCAGAATTGGATGAGACATCCAGCAATGCCTCCTGAAGGTCGATTTACAATTCGCATAATCTTTTATGCTTTTCACAAAGACCCGGGCAAGATCCTTACTAGATAATGGCGAGTTGCTAATTAAATAACAAGGATTATTGCCTCGTTGAGAACCTGCCTCACCTCTTTAATATTAAGCTCTCTATCTTACCAAACATACCCAACTTTAAATGGTCATTGGAATATTGTAGGTTAGATGAGCTTCAGATTGGTTTCAGCACAACATCGAGGGCTGAAGGGCCTGTACTGCATTGTAATGTTCTACGTTCAATACTCAGAGGTTTTTCTGGAAGGTCTAGCGACTAAGAAAAGGAGTCAAGGCCACCTTGCATGTTCACCAGAAAGCAATTCCACAATTCTGACAGGCCCGCCTAGTGCCAATTGCCAAGGGCAAAAGTAGAGGTAGAAATCAAAAGACTGGAAAGCGAAGGAATTATCAAATTAGTCCATTTTCGAATGAACAGAACCTACCAGACTGACTGGGAAGTCTGACAGGTCAGTCCACCTTGGTGGGGATTTTAAACAAACAGTAAACCACTTTTTGCAACTGGATAAATAACCAATCCCTCACATAGAGGATTAAATGCAAACCTGGCCAGGGGGCTATACTTTACAAAGCTAGACATGAGCCATATGTGCTTGTCATTGTGGTTAAGTGAGGATTCCCAGGAGCATGCTACAATTACTATCCATTGGAGTTTATGCCAACATATGGGACTTACATCTGGGTTAACATCAGACTGTAACATTTTTCACCAGATGATGGAGAACATTTGCCATTTATCTAGATGATGTACTTAAACAGGGAAGGCCAATTAGGAGAACTTAGAGAACGTAGATATAGTCCTTCGACATTTCTCCTATGCAGGTGTATGCCTCAGAAGGGAATAATGTGTGTTCCAAGCACCCAAGTGACCTCTTTGGGCTACAAGACAGGGTTACACCCATTGGAAGATAAAGTGAGGGCAATCAAAGGTGCCCTGACTCCCTTGTCTGTACCAGAGCTTAGGTCTTCCCTTGGCTTGGTGAAAAATTACAGAAAGTTCATACATGACCTGGCCTCCATCCTGGCACCTTCGCATCAGCTCTTTAAAAATGGTCAGCTTTGGAAATTATCATGTAGCCAAGTCATAGCTTTCAGGGAAGTGAAGAAACAGCTATCATCCTTGAAGGTGTTGGCACACTATGATCCCAAGTGAACTCTGGCATTGACATGTAATGCCTCCCCTTTTGGCATCTGGCTGGCATTAACTCATAGACGGCCCAATGGAGAAGAATGCCCAGTAGCATATACATTCATGGCTTTGTCTAAAGTAGGGTGTGAATATGTCCAGCTAGAGAAGGAAGATTTGTTGGTCATATCTGGAGTCGGGAAGTTCCACCAATATCTTTTAGGTGAATAAATCTGTAATAATAACGGACCAGAAATCCCTGCTAGATTTACTTAAAGAGACAAGGCAGTGCTGCCAATAGCTTCAGGCTGAATTCAGAGGTGGGCTCTAATACAAGTTGGAAAATTGTCCGGGAGGCCAGGTAGCAAATGTGGATCCATTGAGCTGCCTCCCACTGGCAGATACACCACCACTGGTACCGTCACTGGAAGAGTCTGTAATGATTTTAAATTTTCTGGACACACTTCCAGTCACACTTGACGGTATCAGACTTTGGATGCCAAAAGATCCGGGCCTGGCAAAACAAAAACGGCTGGTGTTGATGAAAGAAACCAAGGGCTGTTACAATCAGGATTGAAATCTCCCTGGACCCGGAGAGATCAGATCACAGGAGAGGACCACACATTATTATGGGGAGCAAGAGTGATTGTCCCAAAAAAAGGTTTCCATCAGATACTGGCTGAACTCCATCAGGGTCATCCAGGGGTTTCCAAAATGAAGATGTGGTGAGAAATAATGTCTGGTGGCCAGGATTGGATGCAGACTTAACCATGTTGGTGGGACAGTGCCCAGAGTGCCAACAAGGACAAAAATTATTGCAGGCAGTGCCCCCACATGCGTTGGATTGGCCAAGTAAACCCTGGACTTGGTTATGTATTCTTTCATGGGCTCAATGTTCTTGATCATTGTGGAAGCCCACTCAAAGTGGCCTGACATGCATTGAGTATGTTCATCAAACACGGGGATGATGATAGAAAAATTATGTGCAACTTTTCCAATACACAGACCCCCAGAAGTGTTGGTCACAGATAACGGGCCATCATTTACCAGCAGGGAATTTGAGTATTTCCTAAGATCAAATGGTACTCAACATCTAAGGACAGCTCCATACCCTCCATCATACAATAGTCTGGCAGAGAGAGCCTACCGCTTAAAGAAACACCCTACAATTTCACAAGATACCAGACTTTGATTATAGGGCCAGCCCTCATGCAACTACAGGAATAGCACCAGTAGAGTTGCTAATGGTGAGAAGACACTGCACCAAGATAAATCGGATCTTCCGAGACCTTGGGAGGAGAGTGAAATGGCATCAGGAACACCAGTGCAAGATCCCAGACTCTGCAAAGCGACAGAGAGAGTTTACCTGAGAGGATGAAGTTTAGTGTAGGAACCACAGGAATGGCCCTGCATGGGTAAGAGGCATGGTCAATGTGAGGTCTGGTCCAGGGACATATAAAGTTCAGTTCTGAACAAGCACGAGGTCCATATGAAAGCAAACTCTCAAACGGTGTGTGAGCAAAAGAATAAAGAGAAATAATCACCATTTCATGGTTTAATTTTATTTTCCAAATAAAAAAGGAAAGAAAGTAACTATAGTAACTCAGCTAAACGCCATAGCCGCAAGGAAGTGTTTGGCTTACTTTCATTGAAATATTCTCCTTATCTCTTTCCAGATCTAACTATACAATAATTCCCACATTATTAATCTCCAGAATAGCAAGTTCCAGTACAAGTAATACCAAGAAAGTTATTTCTGCATATTGTGAAACTTTCACTGGTATTTTAACAAAAGCCATGTGTCATTTGTAGATTTGAATAATGGAGATTTATTATCTATTTTGAAGAGCATCAAAGACAGCGCTAATCTCTATGTTACTTAGAGAAACTAAGCTGCTGTTGTCCCCTCCTAAAAGGCAATGGCACTATACTCTTTGCTCAGCACAAGTCAATATCTTGGGAAGTCCATTTCACTTAGAGTCATAGAGATGTACAACACGGAAACAGACCCTTTGGTCCAACTCATCCATGCCGACCAGATATCCTAAATTAATCTCATCCCATTTGTTCGCACTTGGTCCATATCCCTCCAAACCCTTCTTATTCTTATACCCATCCAGATGCCTTTTTAAATGTTGTAATCTTATCAGCCACCACCACTTCCTCTGACAGCTCATTCCATACACCCTCCACCCTCTGCATGAAAAAGTTGCCCCTGAACTTGCTGGCTCACTGTCCAGACAACTGAGAATGGGTAATGGATATCCACATTCTTTTTAAAAACACTAGCCATTGTTAGCCCAACATCAAAAAGAATTAGTACATTTGCCTGGTTTCATCAGGCTGTTGAGAAAGTTTCAATTCTTACATTTAATTCTTTAACAACAGCAGCTCAGTTGCTTGGGTTCAACCACGTTTCTTGTATGACCTGTGGTGTCCCTCAGGAGAAACACACCACCTGTGTTACTTCTGTAATGAGATAGCACCCTTTTGTCCTCCCAAAACATGGCAACTTGCACAAAACTCCTAAGATAATCAAACCATTAAAGAGGAATCAATATAACATTTAAATTTTTTTAATGCATGTTGCCTTGTGTGATTCAGAATGCATTCCACAATCTCAATGCTCCATTTGTAGTTTCAATCTTGCTAGAATTGCGAATAGCTAGGATGATACACGGACCATCAAGCCTTTCTGTTTGACTCAGCCAGGCCTAGTTTCCACTCTATTGGTATTCTATTCCCTCCAAAACTTGCAACGTACTGTAATTAGCTAGACATTTTGAAGTGTGGGAATGCAGTTTTTTTTTGTCATTGTTCAAGTCTCCTCATTATCCAAGAACTCAACAAAATTCCTGATTAATATTTCACAGCACTTTGAACTTGCATGCTTAAACTTTAATAGTGCAATTTCGACCTCATGAAGTTTTGGAAAGCCAAACTCAAGAAGATATAGGATTCACCAGAAATGGCAACAGCAAACTTAGCTTTGTTGAACTTGTAAAGTCCTCATTACTTACATTTGAGGTTGGTGCCAAAATTGGGAGACCTGTCTAACAGACTTGTCAAGCAACAGCCTGGCTTAATTATACTAATGGAATCACACCTTACAGACTATGTCCAAGACCAGGGGTGGGGAACCTGGGGCCTTAAGGCCGCATGCGGCCTTCTAGGCCATTGTCTGTGGCCTTTTGAATGAATCCAAATTTTGCAGAACAAATCTTTTATTTTTTTATTAATTTTTTTTTCATCCTTTATTATTTTTGTTTTAATCTTAAAATGAATGTATTTAAAATACCAGAGAGTAAAAGAAAATTCAACGAAATAATCCTCACAGACTGACCGCCACAATTAAAAAAAATTTGAATTTTGAAGAAGATATAATTGAAGTTTCTTGGATGTGGCCTTATTAGATTACAACTAACATAATGCGGCCTTCCAACATGAAAAGGTTCCCCACCTCTGTCCCAGACAATGCCATCATCATCCCTGGGTACGTATTGTTTAACTGACAGGACAGACACAGCAGAGGTGACAACACAGTGGTGTACAGTTGAGAGAGAATTTCCCTTGGACTCCTCAATTTTGACTCCGGAGTCCATGAAATCTCATGGCATCAGGTCAAACATGGTCAAGGAAGCATCCTATTGATTACCACATACTGCCCACCACCCCTAATCGGTTGATGAATTTGTAGTCTTCCAAGTTGAGCACCACATGGAGGAATCATTGAGGGTGATAATGATGCAAAATGTACCTTGGGTGAGTGACTTCAATGTCCACCATGAAGTGTGGCAGGTCAGTATCACTAGTGACAGCTAGTTGAGTGCTGAAGGATATAGCTGCTAGACTGGATCCACAGCAGGTGGTGAAAGAATCTTTATGATGGAAAATCACACTTGACCACCACCTCACCAACCTGCTTACCAGAGATATACCTGTTAATGATAGTAGTGGAAGGAATGATCATCTAATAGGCCTTCAGGAGTTGAAGTAATGATTTGATTAATGTTTGTCACATGAAAAGTTTTGTTTTGCGTGTAGTAGAGGCAGATCATACATGCAAATTGCATTAGGGGAATAGAACAGAGCGAGGAATACAACTTTACAGCTGAAGAGAAAGTGCACAAAGAGTGAGACCAGCATTAAATTTAAAATTTGAGAGGTCCGTTCAGAAGTCTAATAGCAGCAGGGAAGGTGCTGTTCTTGAACTTCATCAGTCTACTATTGGTTATCGGTGAAGTAATGGAAGGGGTCAACAATACTACACTTACTTAGCAACAACCTGCTCACTAATACTTAGTTTGGGTTACATTAGAGCCATTCAGCTCTTGACCTCATGGGGTCAAACATGGATGAAAGGGTACTAAAGAGCGGACTTCCAGAAAGGAGGTGAGAATGACTACTCTTGACATCAAACCTGCATTTCACGTCCCCAATTATCGTCATCCTAGGGATTACCACTAACCAGAAACTGTACTAATCATGTAAGTAGTTTGACTACAAGAGCAGGTCAGAAGCTAAGACTCTTGAAATGACAACTTACCTTGTGTCTCTCCAAACCATATCCATTATCTGCAAGGATCAAGTAAGGAGTGTGATGGAGTACACCCCACATTCACCAAAGATCCTCAGACTGCATCTTCCAATCCCATGACCATTTTCATTGAGAACAAGGGCAGCAGATCCATGTGAACATCACTCCTGCAAGTTGCCCTCCAAGCCATGTACCATCCTGACTTGAGAATATATTGCTATTCCTTCATTGGGTCCAAATCCTGAATCCCATTCCTAATGGCATTGTGAGTGTTCATACACCAAGTGGAGAGCAGCAGTTTAAGAAGATAGCTTGCAATCACCTTCTCAAGATCAGTTGGGATGGCCAATAAATGCCTGCATAGAATTAAACAAGCAAGCACCTTAGGAAAGATGCAAAACAGAACATCCCCACTTTTGTTTTGTGAAGATTTAAGAGCATTCCTACATCACATACATAAACTGAGGCAGATGCAAATTCTTGGTGTATGCAGGAAAAACTGTCTAATGTGTTACTATGCTTATTCAGAACAGACAATAAATGCATACTAACTTATATTGTCCTGTTCAGGAGTACGTACAAGGAAGACAATCTAACAACAAACTACTTCTGATGCTGCTACTTGGCTGAAGAGAAAATTATAGTTGTTGTTCAGCATCGACATCAACTACAAGCAAGAGATAAATCATGGGGAATGTTTTATGAGTCCAACTTTCTTTTTAAATACATCACTTTTGCTGCTAATGTGTGTTCTCAACATCTTTGTCTATCTGAATCATTGAATGTCAAGGTGAATTAACATTTATATGGTCTCTCTGGTTTGTGTTTTGTTTCTGTGTTGAGTCTCCTTCATGGGAGTGACTTGCTCCCCTGGGTGGATCAGAGCAGCATATTTCTTGTGTGACTTTAGTTATTCTGTACTCATCATTCAAGCCAGTGCTCACTTGATGTTCATGTGCAGTTTTTAGACATTTTAAGAAAAGTATATATAATAAAATTTGGAATTCAGTTGCTTGCTCTCCAGTAACTCATTCAAAAGGTCGTTCTTTTTGTGTGGCTGTTAAACCACAGCAGAACCGATTCTGATCTCACATCCTTTCTGGTCTGATTCAATAAATAGGCATCCGGATGAGGCAGCCTCCCCAGTTATTTATTTAACCTATGGCAGATGCTGATGAACTTATTGCTTTTCAGCTAGGGACTGGGAATGGAAACTAAGATTCTGGTCTGGATGGCTCTCTCTGTATCCACTGAGTACTGTCACTGGAGGACTCCCCTCAGAATGGTAGCAAAGGTTTCCAGAGTTGTACCACAGACCATAGATTTCTACAACACTCTTCACAAGGTTTCTTGCATCTTTTATTATAGCAGCTATGAAACTACAAGCTTCTTAACTCAGCTTATGATCCTTACAGTGTGTGCTCTGCATTATAAGACACAACAAAGCAATTGTAAGTTTTAAAGATTTACAAACAGCTGTATTTTCCAACTGACTGACCAACAAGCTTGGATGACACCTAAGGATTACATAAGAGAGAAGGTGGGTATCGAATATGATTCATATTATTTGGACTGTAAAACTTATGCTATCAGTAGATTTGGAAATTATACCTATTGTTCTCATATTTTTATGCATCAATATAAACACAATTCATAGTGAGTTCTAGTAACTCGTTTTTAAAAGTCCAATTACGCTTACCACAGTCCTTAATTCACAGCAGTATGCCTTTGCAGTTTGGTCTACAAATCAATTTTTTTTAAAAAATCTGGTCTTTTTAAGTTTTAACAAATATTCATACATCCACTCCTTTTCCCCTTAAACCGACGTAAAATTCAGTCACACCACAGTTGCTGACACCGAGGTGCACCTCCACTGTGAGATAATTAATTAATCCTATCTCATGGCACAAGACAAGGTTTAGTATAACCTGCCCTCTGGTCAGCTCCAGAACATGCTAATAAACTATCTTGAATATATCTACAAACTCTTAGGTTACTTTTGCCTATCTGATTTTTCCAGTCTGTCGGTAAATTAAAATCTTCCACGATGGTCACCATGCCTTTTGCCAATCTCCCTTTATTATTTATGCCCCGCTATATCACTCTCACAAGTGACTTCTTGCATTTATCATTTCTTCTCTCTATTCAAACTGATTTGAAGGTGCTGGACTGGGGTGTACAATGTTAAGAATCGCACAACACCAGGTTATAGTCCAACAGGTCTATTTGGAAGCACTAGCTTTTGGAGCGCTGCTCCTTCATTAGGTGGTTCTGGAGTACAAGATTGTAAGACACAGAATTTGTAGCAAACGTTTACAATTATATATTGAAAAAAACCTGGATTGTTTGTTGGTTTCAGTTCCTTCATATGTAAATCCCAGAAATTTTTTTTAAAAAGTTACATTCTCAGGTGAACTTCATTCAAACTGGTTTCATAAACTTATGTCTTCTCTCTCTTTATTAGAGAGAAAGTGAGGGCTGCAGATGCTGGAGATCAGAGCTGAAAATGTGTTGCTGGAAAAGCGCAGCAGGTCAGGCAGCATCCAAGGAGCAGGAGAATCGACGTTTCGGGCATAAGCCCTTCTTCTCTGTTTATTATGCTAATACCATGATTAACAAGCCGACCATCCCACCATTACAGACCATGCCTCTGTAATGTCTACTAGATCATATTTATTTGTGTTTGTGTTCTCAGTTCATCTGTTCAGTTTCAAATGTTTTGTTTTGAATGCTACGTGCATTCATACACAGAGTCTTTTGTTTTAACTTTAAATTCTTTTCGTAAATTTTATTTCATCTAACAATTTACTCTTAGTTTTGTATGTACATCCCTTCCAGTTCTGGTCGGTTTACCATTTCCTGTCTTACTACCTTTGTCTGCACTGTCTAATTTGTCACAGCTTCCAAATTTGATCTCTTGCCCCACTATTTTAGTTCAAAATTCTCTTCTTTATTTCCACAGCTTGCAAGAAACCAGTACCAATAGGGTTCAGGTGGATGCTGTCCAGTCCCAGTTTGGACCTGTACTGTTGCTGGTGCCCCACAAAGCAGAACCAACTCCCCCTCAACCAGTCGTTGAGCCAAGCATTCATCTTTCTTATCTAATTCATTCTCCAATCTGATCTCTCCAATCAAGTTTGCATGTGACTCAGGTAATAATACAGAAATTATGACCTTTTGGGTCTGCTTTTTTAATTTGGTGCATAGCTCCTAATACTGATTGTGCAGAACCTCCTTTATTCTGCCATTGGTACCTACATGGACAACAGCTGGATCCTCTCCTTCCCCTGAGCCTGCAGGAAAGGATGGAATGGTGTGTGCTAATGACGGATGTACTTAAAGGATGGTATTAGGTACAATAATATAAATAAAAGAATTTGTAGAACCCATTAGAATCAATTAAGTTCCTCATAAGTAAGAGGAAATCATTATAGACCACCAACTAGCCATCTCTCTTCTGCACTGTGTAGGATAGAACTTTGAGACACAAGGTCTCTTATCAACACAAGCCACTTTCAGAGCAAGGGACTTTCAAGTTGAAGAAAACAGGAAGCAGCTTAACTCAGGGCAACTTGTGTGATTCCAGCATATTTGGGGGCACGGTATGCAGTTGTACTGCAGAGTGTGTGCAGTGTTGTCTTATTGCCTTATCAGTTTGTTTACAGTGCAGTTTGAGGCCATTTGGCACATTATGTCCATGTAGACTGCGCAAAAGCAGCTTGTTGATTCCAGTGACCCACTCTCACCATTATTTTTCTCCTCAGATAATTATCAATTTCCCTTTTCAAACTCACAGTTGACTGTCTCCTATGCAACCTCATGCAGTGTATTCCAGATCCTAGCCCCACACTGCATGAAAACAATGTCAAAAGTCACACAACACAAGGTTATAGTCCAACACGTATACTTGAAATCGCAAGCTTTCGGTGCACCTGATGAAGGAATGTCATTCCGAAAGCTTGTGATTTCAAATAAATCTGTTGGTCTAATGCCTGCTGTCATGTCAGGCGACGGACTGTGTGGAGTTTGCACATTCTCCCCGTGTCTGCGTGGGTTTCCTCCGGGCGCTCCGGTTTCCTTCCACAGTCCAAAAGATGTGCAGGTCAGGTGAATTGGCCATGCTAAATTGCCTGTAGTGTTAGGTAAGAAGGGGTAAATGTAGGGGTATGGGTGGGTTGCGCTTCGGCGGGTCGGTGTGGACATGCTGGGCCGAAGGGCCTGTTTCCACACTGTAAGTAATCTAATCATGTGATTTTTGACTTTGTCTGCCCAGTCCAACATCAGCACCTCCACATCATGCATGAAAATATTTTTGCTCATGTCCCCTTTTGGTACTGTCGTTTTTCACTTTAATTCAGGTTCTGGCAATGGGAACAGATTTTGTTTTACTCTGTCCACATCCATCATGAATTTGGGTGTATTTGCTTCATCCAGACATAGATTGCTGATTGATTTGTGCAATCAGGACCAGTTGCAGAGGTCAGAAGTCACTAGGATGACAATAATTTCCTGATTGGCTCTTTGGGAGGTGGTATTGTTCACTCACATCAGAGGTGAAGCCTCAGAGTGCAGCAGTGAAAGGGTCTCTCACTCTCTCTCTGTGATGTGGAGCTGCCAGTGTTGGACTTGGGAAGACAAAGTTAAAAATCACACACCACCAGGTTATAATCCAACAGGTTTATTTGGAAGTACTAACTTTCGGAGCACAGCTCCTTCATCAGGTAGCTGTGGAGGAGGACCATACAACACAGAATTTATAGCAAAAGGTTACAGTGTCTTGCAACTGAAATGGTATATTGAGCAAACCTAGATTGCTGTTAAGTCTTTCATCTTTTAGAATGGGTTCCGTGTTTCAGTTCATTAATATGCAATCATATTAACTTGTAAGATAGCTAGCTTAATATGTAATCATACTAATGAAGCGAAACCTGCAACCCATTCTAAAAATGAAAGACTTAACAGCAATCTGTCAGTTAAATGACACTTTAATCTTTTGCTATAAATTCTGTGTCTTATGGTCCAACTCTGTCTCTCTGCGTGCAGTGAAATAATCAAAATTTGTAAGGTAGCTGTTCTCTCCCTCAGTTACTGTGAACTATTACCTGTAAACAAAAAAATGATGGACTGAGATTATCATGAATCTTGTAGCTTCTTGAGTTGCAGACTTTCTCATGGTTATTATATACCAGAAGCATAAGATTTTTTATTCTGAATCATTTTATTGAACTTTTTACAGTCCAAAAAAAGACACAAAAATGAATGCGAAAAGGAGAGGTTTGTTTTAAACGGAGTTTGTACAAGAGAGGCCTCCACTTGTCTGTCCAGTGTAGATCTGGAGATGGATTTTTTTTTTCTGTTTCAAGCTTTTATATTTCAAAAAAGAACGCGAAGGAGTGATTATGTTCATTGTCAAAGGAGGAGTTGTTTTTAAAATGGAATTTGTGTGGGAGAGGCCTCCAAGTGATTGTTGAGTTTCGACCTAGAGAAGGATTTTGTCTGATTGGAATGTGGTTGACCGGGAGGATCTTGTTGACTATGAGTTCCCTGATTGGCCTTAGTTAACAGGCCCAATCAGGGAGACTTGGGCTGACAGATATAAGCAGGAGCGTCAGAGAGTCTCCTCATGCTAGGGACCGGCTCTGAGCTGGCTGGTCGGGGTCTATGTGCTGTACTCATGTTAATGATGGGGGACAAGATACTGGTCTCTGCTGTTATTTCAGTTTGAAATGTTATACTTAAATTTAATTGAAAAAAGGTAGATGCAACGAAGGAACTTGTGTAGGGGCCTACAGATGGGCAGCTCTGGAGAGGTGTATTTTTAATCTGGAGCTTGAAAGCTGACAAACGGAGGACTTGAGGAGTAGGCTTTCTTTTGATTGTTTCAGCAAGTGTGTGAATCTTTTTTTAAAGATTTCTATGTGGATTTGCTTTTCATCTTTTGCATTCTTATGATTAAAATCTGTGGGTAAGGAAGGGTTTGCCCATGACTGTGTTGCTAAATACCAGACTAATGCCATTCACAAGTTCGCTGATGGCACCACCATAGTCGGTCGAATCTCAGATGGTGACGAAAGAGACTACAGACGAGAGGTGGAACACCTGGAAAAATGGTGCACTGAGAATAACCTATCTCTCAATGCCATCAAAACCAAGGAACACGTTATTGACTTTCGGCAGGATGTTACTCATGCTCCCTTTACACATTACCAGCACAGAGGTGGAACGAGTGGAGAGTGTCAAGCTCCTGGGAGTGGTGATCCATTACAAGCTTTCGTGGATACTTCATGTGGACGCACTGGTTACAAAGTCCCAACAACGTCTCTTCTTCCTCAGGCAGCTGAGAAAATTTGACATGATGGCGAATACACTTGCTAACCTTTACAATTGTGCCATCGAAAGCATTCTGTCTGGATGTATCACTACCTGGTATGGCAACTGTACCATTCAAGAGCGGAGACGGTTACAGAGAGTGGTGAACTCAGCCCAGACAATCACGAAGGCCAACCTCCCATCTATAGAATCCATCTACCAGGTCTGCTGTCAACGTATGGCCGCCAGCATTCTCAAAGATCCATCCCACCCTGGCAGTGTTTTTCTACAACTTCTACCATCAGACAGAAGGTACAGAAGTCTGAACACATGCACCAGCCAGTTTCAAAACAGTTTCTACCCTACTGTTAGAATACTGAATGAACTCACAAACTCTTAACATTCACCTGTTCCTGTTTTTGTTTTTGCTGCTGTTTACCTATTACTTACTTATCTACGCTACTTAACTCTGTGATCTGCCTGCATTGCTCGCAAGACAAAGCTTTCCACTGTGCCTCGGTACATGTGACAATAAATTCAATTCAATATGTAAGATGATATTAAGAGCTTCTTCTCAGGATTAATGTCACTGAGGGCATTCAGGAGACACGGTGTGTGATAACTAATGGATTTAGAGAAGTGATTACACAGCAGGATCTACCAGATATATGGGTGACTGTCAGGAAAGTTAAGGTGGTTCAGAAGTGTCCTGTGGCTTTTTTCTCAAACAGATATTCCTTTTTGGATAATGTTGAAGAGGATAGTAAGGAGGAGCATAGGTAAGGTGAATGGCAAAAGTCTTTTCTCGAAGGTGGGAGAGATCAAAACTAGAGGGCATATTTTTAAGGTGAGAGGAGGAAGATTTGAAAAGGACATGAGGGGTAACTTTTTACACAGAGTGGTTCATGTGTGGAATGAACTGACAGAGGAAATAATAGATGCAGGTACAGTTACAATATTTAAAAGACATTTGAATAAGCACATGAATAGGAACAGTTTGGAGGGATATGGGCCAAACACAGGTAGGTGGAACTAGTTTAGTTTGGGAACACTGTCAGTGTGGAGTTGTTGGACCGAAGGGTCTGTTTCCATGCTGTATGACTCTGACTCTAAATGATGGATCATTACAAGATTAAGTCAGTGGTTAGCACTGCTGCCTTACAGCACCATGGATCTGGGTTCGATTCCTGCCTCAGGTGACTGTGCAAACTCCACACAGACATTCTCCCAGTGTCTGTTTGGTTTCCTCTGGGTGTTCCAGTTTCCTCATACAATCACAAAGATGTGTAAGTCAGGTGAATTGGTCATGCTAAATTGCCCATAGTGTTAGGTGCATTAATCAGGGGTAAAGATAGAGTAGGGGAATGAGTCTGTGGGTTACTCTTCGGAAGGTCAGTGTGGACTTGTTGGGCCAAATGACCTGTTTCCATACAGCAGGGAATCTAATCTAATCTAAATGCTACATCTCCAGAGGCCATTGGAGAATGCAATTTTCCCTTTACATTTGATGGACTTGAGTTTCATAATTTATGAAACATTTTTCCTAGCTCATTCTATAGCTAAATGGGATAACAACATTGTGGGCGTACCTACAGGCTGCAGCAGTTCAGGGTATTAACTCACCACCACATTGTCAAGAGCAACCAGGAATGGGCAATAAATGTTGGCCCAGCTGGTGAAGCTCACAACCCATTAACACATTTTTTAAAATAAATTAATTTCCTCAAGAATCATAGAATTTCGCAGAAAGAGGCCAATCAACCCATCGTGTCTGCACTGCCTCCTGAATGAGCTACCCAGCTAATCCCACTCCCCAGCCCTGTATCTGTAGCCCTCTGTTGAATATTCCTGCCAGCATTATTCTGTGATTTCCCATGACCAGTTTCACACTTCTCCCATTGTCTTTTGCCAGCAACCTCAACTACACATTTCAAACATATAAAGGTGCTACTCTGGATTGCGTTACTCAAGTCCGAATTGATCTCTCAAATTGTGGCAAGTGTGCTTAAACAATAAATACATTAGCAACAGAAAGATACAATGATAAAGCTGAATAGTGACATTTACAAAAACAAGAACAAAGGACTTTTAAAGGTCCTAGGCTAAGATTTTAGCCAGTCGAGGTGTGTATAAATGTTTTTTAAAAAGCAGAGAACTGTGAATTGTAGCAATCTGCAAACAAAATCAGAAATTGTTAGAAAATCTCAGCAGATCAGGCAGCATTTGTGGAGAAAAAGCAGAGCGAACATTTCTGGTCCAGTGACCTTTCTTTAGAATCGGATGTATGTAAATGTAGATGTATGTAAAATGTATGTTCAGCCTTACCTCACTTATATAAAGTTCTTGCCTCACCAGTGTTTTCTAATCATGTGTTTCAGATACATTCAGACACATGGAAGCTGTGGTTCCACAGTTCAAGATGGGCACACCACTGCTCAATTAATTGGATTATCATTTTGTGATTTCATAGAAGGAGGGGTAAGTCCTCGAGCCTGTTCCACCATTCAATGAGATCATGAACAGTTTGTGGCCTAACTGCACATACCTGCCTTTGGTCCATATCTCTCAATACTTTTGCTTAACAAAATTTATTTATCTCAGATTTAAAATTAACAACTGATCCTGCATTCACTGCCATTTGTGGATGAGAGTTCCAAACATTTACTATCCTTTATTTTATTTTTTTATTCATGGAATGAGGGCATTGCTGTCTATGCCAGCCTTTATTGCCCATCCTAATTGCCCAGAGAGCAGTTAAGAGTCAACCACATTGCTGTACATCTGGAATAGTATGTAGGTCAAACAAGCTAGGTTGGCAGATTTCCTTCCTTAAAGGGCATTAATGAACCAGGTGGGTTCCTCTAACAATCAGCAAAGGCTACATGGTCATTTCCTTATTTCCCAGGCATTTTTTAAAATTGAATTCAAAGTCCATCATCTACTGTGCCAAGGTTTGAACCCAGATCCCCAGCTAGGTTTCCTGCATTAACAGTCTAGCAATAATACCACTAGGCTATTCCTTCCTCTGGTGGGCAGAGGTGCTTCTCTCCTGGATGGTCTGGTCCTAATTCTCGGACAGGGGCAGGGGCCCTTTCTGTCAAGCTATTGTACTCCATTAGCAAACACCGTCCCAGAAAGGAACATATCAAACAGCTGCAAAATTATGCAAAACAAGTCAGCTAATGACACTAACTCATCAGCCATAACCACCGACCCAGAGCATTCTGATCATCAACAGCAAACAAACCGACTCGAGCAATCTTCTGGCACAACACGGTCAACAAAAGTATGCAAAGTATCATTGCCAATAGCGCAACCATTTCTGTCAATACCAGTGCACGGCAGAAGCAACCCACTGACAGATGTCTGGGCTGAGGCCACATGTATTATAAAACCATTCCTGTGGTTCGCACAAAGCAGTCATTAAATACTCATTGGCATAGAAGACCAGGTGGAGCAACTGGCTCTGGAATTAAACCTGCATCACTTTGAGTTGCCTTTGGAACTGAATGCTGGATTTGATCCAGATTAAAAAAATTAAATTTTGATTGTTTTTATTGTAACTTGTTCTTGTTTGGAGTTTTTTAAACTTTATTTAAAAAGCAGATTTATTACTTACAGTATTTTTGATTCCAATGTGAATGATTGCTGGATTCTGAACAAATAAAACTCACACTGATTTCATTTGGAAGCAATTTAAATTTTGATACAATAACTAAAAATGTTGGCAGAAATGTCGCAGTGTGACATAGTATTGACTGAAATCTGCCAACCTAGCTTGTTTGACCTACATACTATTCCAGAAGGAGATTTGCAGATTGCGGTTGAAAAGTGGAAGCTGGGTGTTCATGTACATGAGTCCTTGAAGGTGGCAGGATGTATTGAGATGGTAGCTGGCATAACAAATGAAGTAAATTGAAACAAGGAGCTGGGGATGAAGCAAAACAGAATTTGCTGGAGAAACTCAGCAGGTCTGGCAGCATCCATGGAGAGAAAGCAAAGTTAACATCTCAAACCATCCTTCAGAACTTCAAAACAATTGGCTTCTGTCAGTAAGAGATATTGAGTACAAAAGCAGAAAAGTTATGCTGAACTTCTACAGAATATAGGGTTGGTCATCACAGTGCTCCAACCAGTTCTGGCTCTAGGAAGGTGGTGAGAGTTTTTGAGATTGTCAAGAATAGTTCCAAGGTAGAGCACGGTGGCATCGTCAGAGGAGGGAAGGGGTGGGTGGAGGAGGTGGTTTCAGGTGTATTTGGGATTGAGAAGGAGACCACCAGGAACCTGCAAAAGGTGCGAGGTGGGGAGAGGGTGGGTGCAAGACAGGTGGGATGGAAAATGGAAGCTTAAAGACAAGTGTGGCAAGAGAACGTGGTTGAAAGAATAGATGAGCTCGGGAGGTTTCAAAGTTAGAGGCAAAAGGGAAGTTGCAAAGGAGACAGAACACTATTAAACTTGTTAACAAAGGAGTACACAGCTAACTTGGATCCAGGAAAACTTCAAATGACTGAGGTAATGAATTCCTTGTAAATGAAAGTGGAATCGTTAGTTTAGGGCAGCGCAAGTTCAAGAGTTACCATACACAGAAAGTTTCACTATAATCAACACCCAAAGTTGAACTTTACATCTGTGATTGAGATCTGAGACGCAGTAAATAAGGTTGTAACAGCTTGGTGGAAATATTCTAGCCTTGTACATGCGCAAGGGAAATACAATGCAAGCTCATCAGTCTGCCAACAGTATGATTTAGGGATAGCTGTTTGTTAATAGACGGGTGTGTCAGTTATTTTGTCAAAAATACTTTGCCTTAACTATGCATGTTATCTCATATCATTTAAATACTTTAACATCTAAGAAATATGTTATGTTCTGGCTTTAAGTTCATAATTATTCTGGATATTGATGAATATTTTAGTTCTGCTTCTATGTAAATCCAAGTGCTGCAGACCTCAACACAAATACAATAGATATTGTTACAATGTGACAGCATCTGAGTTAGTGAGAGTGGAAAAGTAGCTTCCAAGAAAAGCACAAGAGGAGCCCTCAAAATGAAAACTTACTTGACCCCTGTTAGGAACTGATTGACCCTGGTGGACACTGACTGGGTGTCTGTGAGTAATTGCTGTTTGATAGCATTGCCGATTTCTGACGTTTTGATCATTGAGAATAAACTGAGCAGTAATTGTCCGGTTTGGATTGGTTCCGCTGTCAAGGGCAGGACATACCTCGGCAATTTTCAAAATTGCAGTAAAGATGCTAGCACTGTAAGGTCTGAGGTGATATAGGTCTAATGTACTGTTAACAATATGTATAAATGCACATACAAAGGTTTTTTTTATTGGCTTTTTCATCTGAGCTATTATGGGTGTGGATAAAGTCTTAAACTATTGGTTCTGTTGCTTGTAATCAATTTCAACTTCTTGCCAGAATTTTTGCTAGGTTTAGGAGTATGATCAGTGTCAATAGTTTATTAATTGTATTATCAGCGTTAAGGTTAAAAATACACAGGTGCTCGGCATTAATTGATTAAACATCCTGAGCGCATACAATTGGGGGTTTTGTGGCACAGTGATAGTGTCACTACCTTTGAACAAAGAGGCTGGGTTCAAATCTCACCTGTTCCAGAGGTATATTATAACATCTTTGAACAGGTCGATCAGGATGCATGAGTGGGCCGACATACTTTACGTTGCATTTTAGAAATAGATCTAGAATTAAGTAAAAATATTAGTGTCTAATTTATTTCAGCATCTGGCTTTACAATGAATTAAAAATCTGTGCCCCAAATTAGTGGGAAGTTCTTACAGGTCTTCTAACAATTGGCCTATGTTGTTCACATTCATATTTTAATAATCCGTAGTCATTTGATTTAATAAAATAAAAACTGCAGAACACAAAGTCAATTCAAAAACATTTTAGACTCTAGTGACACGAAGCTCGTTTGATTTAGGGTCAGAATTTAAACATTAAGTGTGGACTATAGGATTAATGTAAATCCATTTGTAATGCATGATAAAGTCATGGCACAAGCATAAATCAGAAAAGATACAGATGGAAAACATAAGAGAATATATCAATCTAAACTAAACTGTCATTATATATATGTCACCACAGGAAATGATGTCACCAATCCAAGGAAACCCAAACACATAAATAGAAAGCAGGCTATGTCAGCAGTGCTTCATCCGGAGGCTCACTGATGATGTTACCTAGTATAGTGACGAAATGTCTGAAAACAAACCTTCACGGTCAGCGAGCAAACCTGAAGCTCATGAGTATAGAGCTGAAATTACTTTACCAAGTCTACTTAGAGATTACTAATAGAATGGGTCAAATAAGGACAAAGTTTAAAATCACACAATACAAGGTTGTAGTCCAACAGGTTTATTTGGAAGCACTAGCTTTCAACCACCTGATGAAGGAACAGCACTCCAAAAGTTAGTGCTTCCAAATAAAACTGTTGAACTATAACTTGGTGTTATGTGATTTTTAACTTTGTACACCCCAATCCAACATAATTGTCTCCATATCAGATAAGGTAAATCAACTAGTTCAATAATAAGGACACTGGGAAAAGCCAATTCATAGATTAGGGGCAAGATGGACCATGATGTAGACTTACCTCCATTCCATAGTCAGACCCAACTCAAACCAGCAACATTTTTTCAAGTGAATTAAAAATTGCAAAATGCTGTGATGTTCCTTCTTTCCTATTAACCCTCAATACCAGATTGTTTTTATTATATTTGGGGTATTGTCCAACAAAAATCACTGAAGATAGTGAAAGTAAATTTCAACATGTAAAAATACCCTTCACAGGCAACAACTCCAAAGCAACAGTTGGTAGGGGAGGAGAAGTGTTTGTAATAGATGAAACTGATAATACACCAGACAACTCAAATGGACCTACCTGTGAGGATGACTCTATCAATTTTGTTAGGGCTCTAACATGCTTTCCTCATGTTAGAGGATCTAAAATCTGGAATTAGACCATTGTCAGGAGTAATCGTTTTTTATTTGCATGCTTTTATTAACCACAGAATGGCTTCTTAATACAAAAAAAATAACAAAATGGCTTCAGGTTGCAAATTAATACTGTGTTTAAAATGGCTTCTCACCTTGCTAAAGACTGCATTCCTGCCTTGCTGAGCTAACTGAATAAAAGATAAAGCAGACAATGAACCCTTCACAGCATGGAATTAACTAAGCTAGATAGAGCATTACTAACTATTTTGGTTAACCTTGAAATGCAGGTGGGAAGAGATAAATGTGTAGTAAACAACTTTGTTTTCCAGAAAACATCATTGGGTTAACCAGCTGTCCATTATGTTACTTTATTGGATGTATTCTGTAATTAAGGCTGTACTATTTCTGAAGAGCCATATAAAAATTTGTTCTAAGTGGAATTGTGCAGTTTCTTCAACGAAGACAGAAGCTTGTAACCTCTGTTGCTGAACAAACTTGTGCCCAGCGTTGCAACAAGCCGTGAAATCTTGCTGAAGCAGACTACATTCCTATTGATTATTTGACCAATCGTGGAACTGAGACACCCCTCCCGGGTGTCAAGATCTTCAACCTTATGCACGTCATGAGTGAGCTACGGTACATAAAAATCATTTATTCATAAGGTGCTACATTTGAAGACTTGTGACTTGTGACTCATGACAAATGTCAGGTGGTTAGATGGAATGAAAGATGGCTTCCTTTTCCTCGATTGGCATGTTTTACCTCGTTAGTGATCCTGGCTCTCTGATGTTCATGGTGTTTGATAACTGCCAACACCTTCTCAAATTTTATTTGTCTTATTTTATCTTAAGCGGTCAGTATATTTGTGTATTTCTTGTTTAACTGCCCTGAATTTTGCCAAACACTACAAAACATTCTAGGTTATTTATCCCAAAGAATTGCCCAAAGGACAGACTCCAAAACAGACAATAGGAGTTACATTTTTCTGAGAAACCAACGGATAGTTGTATCCCTGTGCTGTACCCTCTCTTGCTCACCTATACATTAATTGTTTGGAATTGGTAATTGATGTTATGATGATGAAGCATGCACCTGAGACCCAGCACAGCTGAAGGTGTAAAGAACGAGACCACAATACAGCAAGACATAAACAGAGGCTTCTAAACAGAGGATAAACAGCAAATGCAATTCAATAAAGGAATTTGTAAGGTAATTTATTTTGATAAGGGGAAGGCATTTATTAATGGGAAGATATAAAAAATTAAAAGATGGAGTGTTAATTCTATATTAATTGCATTTGTTTTATTCAGGGAATAAATAAAGACTGAGGATTTACTTGTGTTTCAATAAATTGGAGGTGAGTGAAATTCTGGTTACTGTGTTTGGGGTTACATGTTAATAAAACATATTACAGCGGCAGTGGCTCAGTGGTTAGCACTGCTGCCTCACAATGCTGGGGACCTGGGTTCAATTCCAGCCTCGGGCGACTGTGTGGAGTTTGCACATTCTCCCCTTGTCTGCATGGGTTTCCTCCGGGTGCTCTAGTTTCCCCATACTGTCCAAAGATGTGCATGTTAGGTGAATTGGCCATGCTAAATTGCCCATAATGTTAGGTGTAGGAGAATGGGTCTGCGTGGTTTGCTCTTCTGAGGGTCGGAGTGGACTTGTTGGGCCGAAAGGCCTGTTTTCACACTGTAGGGAATCTAATCTAAAATAAATGCATCTCTGCAAATAAAAACTGCAGCACACAAAATAAATTCTCGTATAAATGGATGAGGGGTGATCTAATAGAGGCTTAGAAAATCATGAGGGACATGGATAAGGTGAATAGCCAAGGTCTTTTTCCCAGGGTAGGGAGTCCAAAACTAGAGGGCATAGGTTTAAGGTGAGAGAGGAAAGATACAAAAGGGACTTCTAGGGGTAAATTTTTTCACAGAGGGCAGTGTATATATAGAACGAGTTGTCAGAGGAACTTGTAGAGGCAAGTACACTTACAGCACTTAACAGATATTTGGACAGGTACATGGGTAGGAATGCTTGAGAGGGATTTGGGCCAAACATAGGCCAATGGGATTAGATCTGCTAGGATATCTGGTCAGTGTGGACGGGTTTGACTGAAGAGTATGTTACCGTGCTGTACAGCTCAAGATTCCAAGTGTGTAAATAGAGGCTCCAGTGCTATCCTTCACTATTGAGCTTTCCAGAGTACAACATGAAGGAGCAAGGAAAGATGAGAACTCCCATATCTAAGTCACTAATAGTAGCAACACGTTCTGCAAAGCACAAGCACAGTACTTTGCTTCATCTCTAGAGGAATAGAACTAGAAAAAAAATCATAAAATGTGTAGAGAAGATTGATTGGACTAACTTGAAGTAATTTGTGCTGTTTGGCATGCATAAAATATATTTTTTAAAAATGCTAATATCCTGGAGAAAGTACAAAGACAGCTTACAGTAACACTACCAGCATTAAAAGGATGCCCCAATCAGGAAATATTGAGAATACTGGAGCTCTTTTCCACCAAGAACTTGAATTAGAATCGCTTCGGTGGGCTCATCGACCCAAGAAATCCACACCAACCCTCCAAAGAGTATCCCATCCAAACCCATTCCCCTTTACTCTACATTTACTCCTGGCTAACACTCCTAATCTACACATCCCTGAACATTATGGGTAATTCAGCATGGCAAATTCACCTAAACTGCACATCTTTTGGATTGTGGGAGGAAACTGGAGCACCTGGAGGAAACCCACACAGACACTGGGCAAATGTGCAAACTCCACACAGACAGTTGTCCGAGGCTGGAATCGAACTGGCTCCCTGACACTAAGAGGTAGCAGTGCTAACCACTGAGCCTCCGTGCTGCCCCTCCCACTACCTCTCAAGGAGGTAGAAGAACAAGAGGAGAAGACGAAGTGGAAACCTGACCAAGCTCTTTATAGTTATGAAAGGGTTTAATGGGATAGATGTGGAATACCTGCTTACACATCTGAAACAAAGGAACTAAAACATAAGATAGCCATTCATTGTTTTTTGTGTTACATAGAATAGCGAGAACATGGAATTTTCTGATATTGGGAATGGTTAAAACCAATAGATTTCAAAGTAATTGAATAATGGGATGCCAGAGCAGTGTTTATGGAGTATAATCATTGGCACAGACCGTTAGGCCAAATGACACATCTCCATGCCTTAGATTTTATGTAATTCTATTTTCACTCGTGTACAAATTACAATCCATTTAAGATGCCCTTAGAACAAGATTTCCCCAAGAATTTTAAATCCCGGCTACAAGTCAGCTCATGCATTTGAAAGTATCAAATTACTCTCTGGCATAGCAGGAAAATAAGCTCCTTGCAGCAAACCCTGAGCCAAAGGCCAGGAAATGTTTTACGCCCAAGGGTAACGGCCAGTATTTTCTTGATTCTTAACAACTTTCCCAATGGTCTGGCAGCTATATGGCAGCTTGGTAGAAAAGTAATTAGATTGGATTCTGAATCACATCTGAAGCTTCGCCTCACATGCTCGATGTTTGAATCAGCCATTCAACACAAACAATTACCTCTTTCAACCTATCATGTGTCTGCATTCAAGTGCACATATGAATGCTGTGATACTCTGCAAAGGATCATTGGTATCCTCTTCATTAGAGACTAACAAGCAGTTATGTATAGCTTGAGGGTAACCACTCCATAAGCATTAGGTATGCTAATGATGCAGGGTCTCTATGAGCTTCCACAGTCACTATGGAGATTTATCCTGTGCCACCCTCCACTCATTTAGGGAGCTTGTTAACCCACTGCAAATCAAGTCAAATTACCACCTGCTCTTCACAAATAAAAGGCAATTATGGTTTGAAAGTGTAATGTAGTTCTTTCCCCACATGTGCCCAATTTATAATTCTAAATAATCTTTTCTTTTTTTAAAAAATAAAATCCTTTTTGCTTTTTGTTTGGGGATTGTCACAATGCAAAATACTTGAGCTCAGATTTGCATGGTATATATTGAATGAAGTTTGCGTTGTAAATATTCACATTTCAATATCTTCACCCCTCTGTTTCAACAAAGTTAGTCACTGCTATTAGTGAGAACAATTTGTTTCATGGCTGACCATCCAACTCCAGACACCCATCCAAGTCCCTTGTGTAAATTTGCAATGACTAACACTCAGTTTAAAAGTGGGCGCACTTTATTGAAACAGAAATAGCCTGAGAGCAGAACTGTAAGGCAAGCAATTTGCCTTCTTTTAAAATACTCTTAAAGGAAAGAAATTTGCCTCTTTATTCAGTCTGACCTACATGTGACTCCAGCCTCCAGCAGCAATATTGTTGGTTCTAATTGCTCTCTGTAGTGGCTTAATTAATCACTTAGTTGCAACAAATGGTGAAGAAAATAAAACAAGGTTTCTCAGGAATTTAAACTAGTGAGGAGGTCAAGGTTGTTGTGATGAATCTGAGTTCAGCAATTTTTAGTTAGATTCCCAGCTTTATTCAAAATATATTTGCATGAATATTGTGCACAGACAAGTTCAGGTTTGTTGGTGACATCACCTCTACTTACAGAGAAATATAGGATCAGGAGTAGGCCATTCAGCCCTTCAAGCCTGAAGCAGTTTGGTAGGAAAAATCAGAAGAGACAATATAAAATAAAAGATACAATTCTAAGTGGGTGCTAATGCAGAATGATATGGGGAATCTGTGTGCATATCATTGAAAGTGACAACGTTGGTGGAGAAAACAGTTACAATGTGATCTTGGACTTTATAAATAGAAATATCGAATACAAAAGGAAGGAAATTGGTTTAGCTGCATCTGGAGTATTGTGCCCCGTTACGGGGATAACAGTTTAGGAAGATGTGAAGGTATAAGAGAGGTTGCAGAAAAAGTCCATGAAAATGATTCCAGAGGTGCAGAATTTCAGCAAAGTAGGTAGGCATCAGCTTCTCCAAACTTTCTTCTGGGAGATATGAAGATTATGAGGAGATTTGATGGAAATGTTCTAAATCATGAAGCATCAAGAGAGAGTAAGCTATGCCAATGGTGACTTGAATGAACAAGAGAATACTGATTGAACGTTAAAACGACAGAAAGAACTTTGGGTGCTGGAGATCTAAAACAAAACCAGAAAGCACTGGAAAGGCCTGTTACCATGACTGACACATTGTCAGCTACTAATGGTACTCAATAACAGCTATTCATTCTCCCAGGCCGACTTTTACTTATTCCTTTGTCTGTCCAACTGTTTGGTCTGTTTCTACGCTGCATCTCCACCTATTGTTTACTCCTCCTCCCTCTTCTCACCCCACCTTCGGCATATTTACCAACCTTTTCCTATCTACAATCAGTTGCGAAGAAGGGTCATTGGACCCAAAACGTTAATTCAATTTTCTCTCCACAGATACTGCCAGACCTGTTACAGTTCTTCATCAACTTCTGTTTGTGTATCATATTGTCAAAAAGACTCTAACTATCCACCCTATCCATGCCACTCATAGTGTTATATATTTCTATCAGCTCGCACCACAGCCTTCCACACTCTGACAAAAACATTCCAGGTTTGTCCAACCTGTCCTTAAAGTAATGCAGTCGAGAGTGTGGTCCTGGTAAATCTTTTTTGCACCCTCTCCAAAGTCTCCACATCCTTCCGATAGTAAAGTGACCAGAACTGCACACAGTGCACTAACTGTGGCCAAACTAAATTCTTAGCTTTATTTTTTCACATCCTGTTGTCACCATAGGGTCCATTGGTTTTATTAAATGGTGAGTGTGCATGGAAGTGATAGGGGGATTAGGAAAGATGATGGGGAGTGAGTAGGGTGTCATAAATTCGCACGAGGCCTTCTAGAGGCAATGAGATGTGGGTGGATGAGTTCACCTAGGTGAGACAAAAGGAGTGTGTTTGAAGGGTAAAAGGGGCTAGATGGCCTTAGCATTCATAGCAAAACTAGGATGAAGTCTAAAAGCCTGCTCTGATATTTTCTGATATTTTCAGGAGCTGGCTGGCCTGACTGGAGCCCATGCCCACCTCTTCCTGGAGCCAGTTTTCTCTCCCAAAGCCTGCATGCATAGTGGGGAATTTTCTGGGCTCTTTCTACCTGCCTCAAGGACGAAAATCCAGCTTGATGTTTCCACTTGGAGGGGAGTTCAAGACTTAACGCCATAAATATAACAGTTTCTGATGTGCAGGATATTCAGGAGGAACTGCAAAACACAAGTGGGGAGCGTGATGGTATACTCGCCACTTGCCCCTGGATAAGTGCATCTCCAAAAACATAACGAACACTCGGAACAAAACAGCCCACCTGATTGCATCCTATTCATCCCCTTCAGAATTCACTTCCTCCACAACCAATGCACAGTGAGAGCTGTGCATACCATCTATAAGACGCACTGCTGAAATTCACCAAGCTTCTTTCAATAGCACCTTCCAAAACCCAGTCACACGATAGCTGATGATCAACATCTATCATGAATGTGTTACTTTACATAAATATGAGACAAAGATCATATATTACTGAAAATTTAAATGAATCTTTATTGCAACACTTGATATCTACAATCACTGGCACTTGCGCATTTGGCCCCAGCCAGGCAATTCAAAGATCCTGCAGCACAGTTCCCTCAGCATGACATGCTGCCAGAGGGCCGAGCTCAGTAAGATGGAGTCTGAAAGCTTTATACTGTTAGATCACACGCCATAACGTAGTGATGGCACAATGACCATGTCCCCGAAAGGTATTTCGCATATATGCTGTGGGACCTAACACAAGATGAAAAACTATGATTAGTTTTGTATCATTCGTCCAAGAAAGCATGAAACAGTGTCAATTATATATTAAACAGTGAAATCAGCATTGAAAACTACCACTGGTTGATGCAGTTTCAGAAACAAGCAATCCGCATTTCAGAGGGCAAGGTGGAAATCAGTTATTACATCTTTACTTTATAAATGTAGTTAAAAAGCATAACTTTGTAGTTTTAACAATAATATTTTTAAAAAGTTACTTTTCACTGGGTTGTAGATTATAAAACCATAAAATCCCTACGTGTGGAAGCAGGCCATTCGGTTCATTGAGTCCACACCAAACCTCCTTCCACAAAGTTATACATAAGATGGTCCTTAACTAAGTTTGACCTGAAGGGGAGTTAAGAAACACAGCATAAACTTTGGAACAGGAGTACAGCATTCAGCACTTGTTCTGCTATTCGCTGTACCAAAATGGACTTTGCAAACATATACCTGTTTGAATGTAAGCTTACATTTGTGCAGTCTATTTCAAATTAATACTCAATACTGAAGAAAAATAAAGTTCCCAGGTATGTTGTGCTAAGCCCTCCTTAAGGATGTATAAGTTGTGCTTGTCTCCTTCCTCATATTCACATAGAACAAGTCGATTTCTTTTTCTTGGCTTGTATAGTGCATTGCTCAACTGAGAAAGCAACATAAACAGCAATATAAAATTACAAAATGGATCATGAAAGAACATGATGACTCACCTGTCTTGGTGAAAAGGATTAGGCACAATTTGTGAAATCTGTCTCTACTGCAAATCTGTCTCTACATTCAAACTACTTCCATAAATAATAATCCATTAATATTCATAAGAAATAAATTTGATGGCTTCAAGCCCGGAGATTTCTTGCAATTAATGGATTTTCAAATCCCTTACTAGTGCTGAGATCTCACCTTATGAGGTTTACTCATTATCTTCAAGTATAATATTAATTTTTTTAGGTTTCTCTCAAAGACGGCTCAGAAATAAATCATGGTTGATTCTCACCTCGATCTCTCTTCTCCATTCCATTGGTAACCTGCCCAAACAAAAATCTTTAATTTCAGTCATGAAAGTCTCAAATAGTCTGGACCAAAAATGTTTTGCAGCTGACAATCACAACTACCTGCTACCATTTTACTGAAAATCCAGTTTGGATTTCATTTCTGATATTAAGATATTCCTCAGTATTCTGGATTCCCTACTAGAGCAAATCATTATCAAACTGCGTCAAATTGAATTCCCTTAAAATGTTATATACTTCAGTGAAATCACTCTTGCCACTCAAGCTGCATTTAAAATTTTTAAGTTCCATTTTTATAAATGATGGTCATAGAGTCATAGAGATGCACAGCACGGAGACAGACCCTTCAGTCCAACTCGTCCATGCTGACCAGGTATCCTAACTATATTAGAACTTATCCTCACAATTTAACCCACTATAATTCTTGTAATATTTTATTGAATCTCTTCCAAAGCCAGTTTATCCTTTATGAGGAGTAATGCTCAAAACTGAAAACGGTACTCCAGGGTGGAGCTGAATTAAACATCTACATGACTGAAGAGTAATTCTGTGCCATTTTGTATTTCAAAGGTTTTGAGTTAACGACCAACATCCCATTAGCCTTTCTGTGTAGTTCTTGTAACTGCACAGAAGCTTATCCTTGGATTCAATCCCCATGGACCCCATAGGGTCTGAATTAGCCATCATTGAAAAAACTGACCTTTTGGTTCAAAATTAGATGGCCTCATATTGAACTCTGTCTTCCATTGTTCTGCTCACTTTGGGTCTATGTTTTTGTAATTTCAGCTGCCATCTATATATATTACAGTGCTTCTAATTAAGTCTCATCAGCAAAGTTTAATTCACAGCTCTCTATTCTTTGGTTTCAGTCATCTATCTTCTTCGTTTCAGCAAACCAGCTATCACCAGCATCCTGCTTGTTTGCTAACAGAAAAGAGTTTTTCCTACTCTTTGCAGCAAGTGTTGCTTTATCCCGATATCTATCTGTCTATCTATTTATTTCTCTGTCAGTATTGCTTTGCCTGGTTACAAATAGCAGTTGTTCTTCTCCTGCTGTGGAGGACTGGGTTGGACAAGATCAAAAATCACATGACACCAGATTATATCAGCTGATGAAGAAGAGCTGCTCCAAATGATGGTGTTTTCAAATAAACCTGTTGGACTATACCCTGGTTGAAAATGTGTTGCTGGAAAAGCGCAGCAGGTCAGGCAGCATCCAAGGAACAGGAGAATCGACGTTTCGGGCATAAGCCGTTCTTCAGGAATCCCGAAATGTCGATTCTCCTGTTCCTTGGATGCTGCCTGACCTGCTGCGCTTTTCCAGCAACACATTTTCAGCTCTGATCTCCAGCATCTGCAGCCCTCACTTTCTCCCCGGACTATACCCTGGTGTCATGTGATATTTGTTCTTTTCCTGTGTCAAGATTTGAAAACTATCACCTGGTTTTCCGTATTTTGGTTTGGTTTAACTTTTCTGATGATAAGCAAATCACGTCTGGGCAGAATTTTTGTGGACTACCATTCCCAATATCTTTCACATCATGTTTACCTTAAATTAAAGGAGATATTTTAAAACAATAGATATCCTATAAAATCTTGCGGAAGTTTTAAACCATGTCTGAAAGGAACACAGAAAGGTTTCACAGGAAATTCCAAAGCAAAGCAGCCCCTTTTCCTAAAAGGCATTTCCCAAAGAATTTCCGGTCTGCTTTCTGATCAGCTGCATTGCCAAATATCAGAGATCTTCAATCAGAAAGTCACATTATCAGAGTAAAGGGTCACACTGATCTCTATAGGTAAGTAGAAGGAACAGGGCAACTTCAATGAGAAGTTGCGGAACGTTTCAGAGAATAACTCTGGGACACCCGAACCAACCACCCCGTGGCTCAACACTTCAACTCCCCCTCGCACTCCACCAAGGACATGCAGGTCCTTGGACTCCTCCATCGCCAGACCATAGCAACACAACGGCTGGAGGAAGAGCACCTCATCTTCCGCCTAGGAACCATCCAACCACAAGGGATGAACTCAGATTTCTCCAGTTTCCTCATTTCCCCTCCCCCCACCTTGTCTCAGTCCCAACCCTCGAACTCAGCACCACCTTCCTAACCTGCAATCTTCTTCCTGACCTCTCCGCCTCCACCCCCACTCCGGCCTATCACCTTCACCTTAACCCCCTTCCACATATCGCATTTCCAACGCCCCTCCCCCAAGTCCCTCCTCCCTACCTCCTCCCCTCCCCCACCAGGTCCGGGAAGATCAGGATTAATCTGGTGCGGAATCTTTTCCCCACAGCTGGAGCTCTCCCTGTAGTTGTATGAGGGGTGGTCCTATAATCAAATAGGAACCAGGACAGTTTGGTATCGAGTGAAGCTGTAGGCTGTTTCTTTAAGCCTGCCTTCAAAGTTCCCACTGCTCTTTCCGTCAGACCATTGGATGTTGGACCATCATAAGCTGTCCTTACATGCTGAATGTTCATGTGCAGCTTCATGAAGGACAGCTCCCCCTCCCTCCTCTAGTTCTGTGTAATATCCTCTGTGCAGGGAATGGGTGTTTATCCAGCTGCAAAAAGCAGTTTACTGTTTGTTCAAAATCCCACAAAGGTGAACTGACCCATCGGGCTTCACAGTCGGTAAGACCAATGCGGCCCATTCTACAAACTGCACTGATTGGATGATTCCTTCTCTTTCCAGCCTCTGACTTCTGCCTCTACTTTTGCCCGTAAGGCAAATGGCACTGGGTGGGCCTTGAAGAATTGTGGAATCGCTTCCTGGTCAACATGCAGGTGTCCTTGGCTCCTTTGAAAGTCCCCAGACCTTCCTAAAAAACGTTCAGGTGCTTAGTTAGATCTTCACTCAGGCAGCCATTTTGTAATTGAAAAACATTGAGCCGATCAAGTTTAATCTTTCTCAACTAATTTCACCCCCATAAAGCTTGGATCTGAGCCTTCTACTACAATCAGTAATAATTGAACCAGCTGTTTTTGATAAGAGACTGGAACTAAAGTTTTCCCCTTAACCTGTAGAGGTTGCCCAATATAGGTTCTCAGTCTGGCTGAGGGCTTGTGTGGAACTTAAGTGTTGGAATCCAGAGTGAATTTTAGTAAAGACTGATTCTGCAATCACTGAAACTTCCGTGCTGGTATCAACCTCCATTCAAACTGGGTAACCTTTTAACCAGGAGTTTATTTTGGTTCAGATTTGGATGTTGCTAAGCAACTTAACTCAAATCAGCTGTAGGTGGACGTGCTGCGGCATGCACTCTCCTGGATACCGGCCAAAAAGTTCTCTTACTCAATTCAGGCCTTGTGACTCTTTTGCTGTCGTAAGTCTGCTTACCAGCAGCAATGACAATGGCTTGCCAGCCCAGATCCTTGATAAAATTTTAATTGTTTGGCTGAGGCTTGGCTTTGTTTTGGGATTTTGCTGTGGATTGGTCTGCAGTCCCTCTGATCAAGATATGTCCTGAGTGAGGCTATGCAATTCCCTTCACACATCGAGGACTGTACTGTGCTGTAATGTTCTATGTTCAAGTGGTGTTCCCCAAGCTCAGTCAGCCTGAGGAAGGTCTCCATTTCCGTCAGAATATGGTATAACCTCTAAGCTCTGCTTGTCGCATTTTCTTCTGCCAAAGCCAGTTGTTGTGCCTATTTGAAGTCCAGTTGGGTTTCAGCTCATTGGCACTTTTGCATGATCACATCCCTAAACCCACATACCAAATGGTCTCTCAGCATCTTAGTTAGGGTTAAACCAAAGTTACATGCCTCTGCCAGTTGTCTTAATCTCATCAAAAATCCTAGTATGGATTTCCCTGGTTCTCAAACTGGCAAGTAAGACTAATAGCATCTCAGAATTAAAGGAGGCTTGGGAGACTATAATATTCCTTAGCTAAATCCATCAACTCTTGAAAGGTTTTAGTATCTGGTGCCTCAGGGAAAGTTAGGCTCCTAATAACCAGAAAAGCTACAGGCCCACAAGCAGTCAGGAGACTTACTCATTGCTTTTTGTCTGCCTCAATGTTATTTGCCCGGAAAAAGTAATGCGTTCTTTCCACAGACTGCACCCAGTCTTCAACAGCAGGATTGAATGAGTCAAGCTTCCTAAATAATGGTATGATGCTAGAAATGCTTACCTCAACGGGGCAGCACAGTGGCTCAATGGTTAGCATTGTTGCCTCGCAGCACCAGGGTCTCAGGTTCAATTCCAGTCTCAGTTGACCGTCTGTGTGGAGTTTGCACAGTCCAAAGACGTGCAGGTCAGGTGAATTGGCCATGTTAAATTGCCCATAGTGATAGGTGCATTAGTAGGGGAATGGGTCTGGGTGGGTTACTCTTCAGAGGGTTGGTGTGGGCTTGTTGGGCCGAAGGGCCTGTTTCCGCACTGTAGGGAATCTAATCAACTCTAGGGCAACTACTGCAAGTGAATCTCTACAGGGGTGTGTTTTTCTCTTGTTGCTATTGAAATAACTCCATGAAGGTTGGTATCCCATCATCAAGCCACCCTTTATTTTACATAACACTAACCCAGCTAGCGCAGAGCCGGCTCCTAGAGTGAGCAGAGCCTTTCACACTCCTGTTTTTTTTATTATTAGATAATTCACAGTTTACAAAACAATTAACATTAACAGCTATATACAGAAACAGCAATTTTACAAAGGAGAGGAGCAGCAAAGCCAGGCCCCAAACCCTGCGCACTCCTGTTACACACCGCCTTCCTAACCTGCAATCATCTTCCTGACCTCTCCGCCCCCACCCCACTCCGGCCTATCACCCTCACCTTGACCTCCCTCCACCTATCGCATTTCCAAAGCCCCTCCCCCAAGTCCCTCCTGCCTACCTTTTATCTTAGCCTGCTGGACACGCTTTCCTCATTCCTGAAGAAGGGCTTATGCCCGAAACGTCGATTCTCCTGTTCCTTGGATGCTGCCTGACCTGCTGCGCTTTTCCGGCAACACATTTTCAGCTCTGATCTCCAGCATCTGCAGCCCTCACTTTCTCCTCCAGCTCCCTCAGAGCCAGCTCTCAGAGTGAGCAGGATGTCTGACACCCCTGCTTTTTTTCTCGACATTGGTCCAGCTCCCTCAGAGGCAACTCTCAGAGTGAATAACATGTCTGACACTCCTGTTCTCTTTTTATATGTGTGTGCAGGTTTGAGACACCATGAAAGACACAAGGAGTGCAACTCATTATTCAACACTCCCACTTTTATCTATCAGCCTGGGATCCTGATCGAACTAGAATAACATTGTCAATTAGGGAACTTGTATTCTATGAGGTCCACCTGACTGAGCTCACTACTATTACTGCAGCAACCTAGCCAAACACAATACCTCTGATTGTAAAGCACTGTCTCAGTACTGCACTTTATTATCAAACTACATGTGCACAATTCCCTGGAATGGGATCTGAATGCTTATCTTGGAGACACATTTTGGAGCTACAACACACAGAGTAACACTGTTAGACCCGAATTCTGAATTTTATTTGAGAAATAGGCTCAGGTGAGTAAGTTTGCTTTTCATATTTTCTTAAGGAGGAATTTCAAGCAAGGGATCGTTCCTCAAAGCTCTAAGAATGTCATCATCTGACCACTTCGGAGCTGAATTAAATCACTTAAGACTTCATCCTTCATTCCGCAAAATTCTGCAACAGGCTGAATATTTCTCCTTCTTCCCTTTCTCAAAGAGCTGCCTATTTTATGCTGCACCAGGAAGCCACACCTCAAAATGATGTACCTTTGCCCATCAAGTCCAACAAAGAGACAGATTTAACAGCGACATTTGCAACATTACATTTACCAGCAATCCTCAGCTCATAGAGCTTTCACAAATACAGGTGCCAGATGATTAATATTGACTCTTCATTCTCAATAACAAGTTATTATTAGTTTCTCTGTTCAACACCACGGGCACCAGACAGTCTGGGAATTGCAAATTCCTAATAACAGCAATTATTTGTGCATGTGGTTTTACATTCTTTCTCTAATTGCTCTATCTTGTGTGGTATAGAATGGTAAAATTAAGGCAATTGTTGTAACTGATGAATTTTATTTGCTTTTTTTTCTTTTAGTATTTAAGTTATTTAGTTTTCAAAAAATAAAATGCAAGCATTGCTTCATCTCTTAAAAAAGTCAATGGGTTTTCAAAATGGCGTGTACACGTCAGGCTCCAGATTGTTTCAGAGGAAGGGCACTGTTCACCATATTGAGTAAGGACAAACAGGATACCGCTTATGCAAAGTGCTCAATGTCTGTTTGATTTCATCTCTCTGAGGTTGATTTACCCAGTTCTGAAGAAGTCATACCAGACTCAAAAGGTTAACTTTATTTCTTTCTCCACACTTGCTGCCAGACCTGTTGAGTTTCTCTGTGCTCGTTTCAGATTTCAACATCCGCACTTTAATTGATTTACCCTCGGGCAGCCAGAGCTATTGTGGGCTGCACTCTGGGGAATTGATACATAAAAAAGCTGCCCACAAGAAAGAAACTAAATAACTTAGCTGAATGTGGAACTTGACAAACAGCTTAACAGTCGCTTGCTGAGTTTCCCCAGCAGATAATAATCCCCTGCCAGCTCTGTAATGGTAGATCGGATGTCTTGCACCCAGTGACCTATAGTCCTCTCCATTTTGATAGAGTCTGAGCTTGAGCTGTATACAGGTACATGCCCAGAAATAGACACTCCTGAATCTCCTGACTTGGTCTTAAGCAATGCTGACTTCAATTTTCCTTTGTCATGTGCAACCCATTGCTCAGACCATGCTTAGTCCTTTAAGATTACTGCTTTGCCATATACATGTACATGTCAAAGGAACAACGCCTTGTTCACAGCATGCTGGTCACCTGCAGGGGGACCTTTTTGATTGCAGCACAGTAACACACCCTGGTAGCTAAGAAGAAACATTGGCTCTAAATAGAATTGCTGTGATTTTGATTAAAAATGAAATGGTTTAAAATTCCACAGTTGTCCCCCTCCCAACTTTGAATATTCTCACATTTTTATGAATGGTTGCTGTACCTTTTCTGTCTCCAAAAGTATTGTGCTGTGGTCACTCTTGCCAAACTGTCATTGACAGATGCATCTGAGACAGGTTGATTGGTGAGGATGAGGTCAAGTATATTTTTTATATCCTATTAATTGCCTTATCACCTAGAATAAGTCTAGCAGCTATGTCCCTTCGGATTCAAGCAGCTTTTGAAACAGTCAACCTTTTCATCATTAGAGTTGGTGTTGCCAGTCACTACCAATAGTTGTCATATCTTACATTCTGTAAACTAACAAATCATTTGGGTTTTCAACCTTTATTCATTTCTCTCTGCAATACTTAAGATGTATATGGGTGACATGGTGGCTCAGTGGTTAACACTGCTTTCTCACAGTGCCAGGGACCCGGGTTCAGTTCCTACCTCAGGTGACTATCTGTGTAGGGTTTGCGCATTCTCCCTGTGTCTGTGTGGGTTTCCTCCCCACCATCTAAAGATGTGTAGGTCAGGTGAATTGGCCATGCTAAATTGACCGTAATGTTAGGTGCATTAGGCAGGGGTCAATATAGGATAAGGGATTAGGTCTGGATGGGTTACTCTTTGCAGGGTTGGTGTGGACTTGTTGGACTGAAGGGCCTGTTTCCATACTGTAGGGAATGTAATATATTCTGTTCCAAATAACTTCAGAATTTAAAAGCATATGTTTCAAATGTTTGAGCAATAATTTTGGAAACGCAGTAAGAATTGTTGACTTTTTAAAACATAGAAACTGCTTGAAAAGGTTGACCCATCATGACTGGTTTCCCTGTTTGGAACAGATTGCATTTTCCTGGCGTCTTATCTGTTTGAATGACCCCATATTGTCAAAAATGTTCCCTTTATGTAATAACATTTAAACAAACATCAATTATTACAGTAATCAGCTTTTAAGCATCATCTCAAAAAGAAAATCTGGCAAAGCTGTAAAATCTTAATACAATGTTTTAACATTACCTTTTAGAAGTTGTACACAAAGTTAAAGTTTAACGTCTAAAAATGTTTATCAAGGAGTGTGCGCTCATGCTTCAATATTAGTTGATGGATAAAATGATGCGTAAACATATTAAATTGATCCCCGGGATGAAAATGTTGCGCTGTTAGAAGAAATTGAATGGAAAGGGCACTTATTCACTTGAATTTAGAAGAATGAGAGGTGTTCCCATAGAATATATTAAATTCCCACAGAGCCTGACAGGATAGATGTTAATGCACCAGTTCCCCTGGTTAGAGAATATAGAGTCACAGAGTTATGGAGTCATACAGCACGGAACCAGACCCTTCCGCCCAACCAGTTCACACCGACCATAATCCCAAACTAAACTAGTCCCATCTGCCTGCGCTTGACCTATATCCCTCAAAACATTTCTTATTCATGTACTTATCCAAAGGTCTTTTAAACAGTGTAGAATGTAGAACCAGGGGTCACAGCCTTGGGTTGGTCATATCAGACTGAGAAATTTCTTCATTCACATGATTACAAATCTTTGGAATTCTCCCCTCCATAGGATAGTGGGTGCTCAATTGTTGAGCGTGTTCAGGATTGAAATTGATGTACGTGGACATGATCAGTAGAGTCAATGTAGAGGTTCCTCTATGATCTTATCAAATGGTGGAGCAGGTACATGGGCCCAAACGCCAGCTTTCCTATCAACGATAATGTCTGAGCAGCTTTCTGTGACCTCGGACTACTCACAATATTTAACACTGTTAGATTTGCACATAACGGATGGGGATAGCCGCAAATTAGCTTTTCTGCCTTGAGGCAAGTTTTGTTAGGAAGGAATTCTCTCACACCTGCTGGAGAAAAATACTTAGGAAAGATAAGAGAAATAAACACTACTTTTGTTTAACTTCCACCAAAAAGAAAGAGGAACCTCTACATTGCTTAAAAAGACTCACTTTGTGGAAGTTTTTTTGTCTTGCAGTTGTCGGGAATTCCCTCCCCATTGGCATTGTGGGTCAACCCACATCCAGTGGACAACAGCGGTTCAAGAAGGCAGCTCACCCCCACCTTCTCAGGAGCAACTCGGGATGGGCAATAAATACAGGCCCAGCCAGTGACACACACATCCCACTAAATAATGAACAAATAAATAAAAACATTTGCAAGGAATAGCAATTCAAAGGGAACTGCTTTTTTATACTGTATGAGAAGAGCATGATGATTGGTTAGCAGGTAGACTCTGGTATTGCCTTGAAAATTGGTCCAGTTAGGTGATAATTTACAGTTGACTGCCAAGCTTTAACTTTAAACTGAGGAGTCACTGGGCATTGACCTAGACCCTGGAAATGACAACGACTAACACAGTCCTGTCGACTATGCAAAGTCATCCTTACTAGCACCTAGGGACTCTCGCTAAAACTGGAAGATGCCTGCTGAGACCCATGACCTGGGTGTTCATCCCTGTGCTTAAAGTGCAGGAGGAGTCCAATAAAAGTTGTTGGTGGACTTTATAGTTCAGCATTGCAGTGCAGAAGGTTACTGTAAGTTCATTGGAGATGTCCCATGATGATGTGGTGAGCCTGCTATGTGTCCAATGCCAATGTTTATGGGTGTGTGGTGAGAGTGACCACTGCCATACAGTGAGCCCTGAGGAGAATGTGCTGATTGTCCAAGATGGAGGTCCAGAGGAGCCAGTATCAAGCTGAAATCACCAGGTAATCACTCTGATTTGCACTTTGGAAATTCTCTGTCTCCACTTTCTAACTGGTGAAAAGGAGAATGGAATACTGCATATTAATAAGGTAGTAATGAAAGTGATAATGAGTAAAATTCCATCCAAAAAGGCCTCTTATCACTCACAAGTGTGAATCCTGTTTAACTGTCCAACACTTGGCCTGAAAATGGGATTATTTGGTCATGCTGGTGAGGGGGCCTCCCTGGATATCCCACTTCATTTCCCAACTTTCTTGATATGGCCCACATGGTTCACAATGGGACATTTCCACCCCAAACCTTTTTAAACCAGATAATAATTATTTTTCAACATCCTGCTTAAAATGTATTCACCGGTGGAAAACCAAAAAGAATACCAGTGATTGACTGGCCAGCATGTAGTTTTGTAGCTGAACTCCATTATTTAGGGACAAACTCATGGAAGTTTAGATAGTTCCCCTTGTGAATCTTGAAGGCAACTTTTCAGGGAATTTTACAGAGCACTGGTCCAACAATCCCACTTCTGAGACTACAGAGCTATCTTTCCAGTTACAGCCTGAAAAGAATTGTGGGCACGACATTTCATACAGCAATAGCAGTTCCCAAATCTGTGACCAAGACACACTTAGACTTTTTTTTTAGATTAGATTAGATTAGATTACTTACAGTGTGGAAACAGGCCCTTCGGCCCAACAAGTCCACACCGACCCGCCGAAGCGCAACCCACCCATACCCCTACATTTACCCCTTTAACCTAACACTACGGGCAATTTAGCATGGCCAATTCACCTGACATGCACATCTTTGGACTGTGGGAGGAAACCGGAGCACCCGGAGGAAACCCACGCAGACACGGGGAGAATGTGCAAACTCCACACAGTCAGTCGCCTGAGTCGGGAATTGAACCCGGGTCTCTGGCGCTGTGAGGCAGCAGTGCTAACCACTGTGCCACCGTGCCGCCCATGATGGACTTGAATGGGCTGAATGTAATATTGCTGCTGCATGCATCTATGAGTCTCACTTTATTGGTTATAATTTCAAATTATAATTGTTAATTATCAAAAGAGAATCTGAAGCAAATTGAATACAGTTGAATTTATGTTTAACACATGTAAATCATTATTACATGAGAGGTGTGAACTCTTTGCAGTTCTTATGTTACACCATTTTAAACCAAGTTTAAAATACTTAAAATCAATATATTAATAAAAATAGCTAATAAGAAGGTCGTTAACATTAATCCAAATATAGTGTAAGTAGAAGTATGAAATGAGGACACAAAGCAGTAATATGTGTGCTTCATTGATCTACAGTTGGAGGCTTTGCAGTTTGGATCATTCAACAATTAGAGTCATAGAATTATAAAGATGTACAGCATGGAAACAGATCCTTCGTTCACGCTGACTAGATATTTCAAATTAATCTAGTCCCATTTGCCAGTATTTGGCCCATAACCCTCTAATCTCTTTCTATTCATGTACTTATCCAGATGCCTTTTATATGTTTCCCTATACCTCACAGAAAAGCATCTGTCCATTACAGAAATCCACAAAACACCAGCAAGTGTGCAGATAACACTCCGTAAATAAGTTTTGTAAAATCAATACAGTTAACAAAGTATCCTGACGAATCATGGTTGTAAACATTGCACTATTTGCAATCACTGGCTATAAAGCACTAAAAATAATTCCATCAAAACCAAATGAATCGTTGGCATGGCAACTGCTGCAAAAGGCTTCTTTTTACAAAGAAAACAACACCAATCAGTTTTCATACCAAACATTGTTGTTTATATATCACACAAAAGAAATATAATAATGTTACACTAGTAACAATTGAACATGTTCCAGCATTTGAAAGGATTTTACCACCTGCTTTCTTTATCCCTTGCGGGATTGTAATTACATATTTTGCATCAGATTCAGCGCTTGTCTTTATTAATATTTTTACTTTGGACACAGATCACATTTAAGGGGTGGAGGAAACACAAATTACTACAGAGCCATTAAATATCAAGCCACTGTCAAGCAACATAACTCCATTGCCCAAAGCAAACATATCACCAAAACATAATTCAACATCTACATGTAGAAATCAAAACGTCTAGTATTCATATTTCTTTTATACAAGACAAATTAAAATGTCAATTTCATTTCAAAAGTCTACAGGTCTAATTTTTACTGAAGGTCTCTTTGCATATTCTTCTATACTGAGTTTTAAGTATAGAATTAAACCTTTTAAATTCTGTATAACATGTTGGCTATTCATATATCAACATACGTCTATCAGTGAAAAACTTTCCAATGGAATCCAAGGAATAGCACTTTACCTTTTTGATTTAACATTTGGAGAACCTTAGAATCAGAGAATCTCTACAGTGTGGAACAGACCATTCGGCCCAACAAGACCACACCAGCTCTCCGAAGAGTAACCCACCCATAGCCTACCCTATTCCTCTACATTTGCCCCTGACTAACGCACATGATCTACACATCCTTGAACACTATGGGCAATTTAGCATGGCCAATTCACCTGACCTGCACATCTTTGGACTGTTGGAGGAAACCGGAGCACCCGGAGGAAACCCACACAGACGCGGGGAGAATGTGCAAACTCCACACAGATAGTTGCCCGAGGCTAGAATCGCTCCCTGGTGCTGTGAGGCAGCAGTGCTAACATGTTGACTTCAATAATTTCAGCTTCCAAATCTGCCTCCATTTTGCTTCCTTTTTCTTTGCTAGTTTTACTCCAACGCTTTTCCTTGTGTTTTCTTTGCCTCTATGCCACTATCTCGTTTTTTGCCATCTGTAGTCACTATTGCGGGTGAACGTGTAAAACAGGATTCAGTGCCTTCAGTGCTGTGCCCATCACCTGCCCATCTATCCCTACCTCAATATCATTTTGCAGTGGGTGGGCCACTGCTCAAGGTTCAACTGAAGCTGTTAAATGGGTGATCAATGCCCACCTGAAGGCGTCATCCCACTGTTGCCCTGATTTAGAAGGTAGCAGGAGAGAGGCATTCCCATAGCGCAGCCTAGCGGGTACAACCTACAACTGGACTATAGCTCCCCCTGCCTTATTCACCCAACACCTCTCTTGACCACCATCGCCAGAGTCTGTCTGCATTTCCTAGAAATATGATTTGTGAGGACCAAGTGTAATGAGCTCCCTTCTCCTCAACCTCTTTGGTTGTTTGGCACAAAGATTTCATGACCTTTCTCATACACAGCACTACCCCACTCCAATTAAAATAGTGAACACATTCACTGGAACTAATCAACAAAGCAATTACAAGATTTTGAAAGGAAAAGCAATTTTATTACTTGCAAATCCCAAGCAGAATAATGAAGATGCAACATCTATCATCACATAAGCACAGGTACAAAGTTTTAAAGAGGACAACATGTTATACAGGGTACAAAAAAGAGCGATAAATGAATAAAGGAGCATAAAGTTTTTTGGGTGTTCTTAACATATCAAGCTTTACCTGAGACCATTGGTAAGGCATGTTATTGATCAATGGCAGCCATGAATATTGTATATATCTTAGAGTTTGCAGCAATCAGATGTATCTTTAGGTTCTCACTTGGTGCATGTTCTTTGAGAGGTTAGAGGAAAGAGGGAGCAATTTCTCCAATTCCATTCAGAAATCCATTTCATTGATGTGTCAAAAACAAAATAAAATTCCCTGAAATATAACTGGCTTGAGTATCCCAAAGTCTGAGTTCCTTGTTTTCAAACTGCTTAATTGCAGGCGATGTTTTTAAATCTCCAACAAGTGATTTTTCCATAAAGGTGTAAATCAAACAACAGATACAGATTTGGTTGACTGGTTTCAATCTCCTCAAAAGCTTGTTAGTTGCAGTTCTTGTTTATTGATTGTTTCAGCAGAACCTCTGGTCAGGTGATCATCGCAGCTATTTTTAAGTCAGTGATATTTTCCTCTTCAAAACCATTTCAATCCAGAACAGTCCCATAGGATTAAAATCAGATCATGCATATCAAAAACCGATATGCAATGTGTTATCATTATTTTACCACTACATCTTCTATGGAAATGCAGAATCACATAAAATACGAAGAAAGCATCAAATGACAATCATTCCCTAACAAAAATAAACCAGGATTATGTAAATTACATTACATTTCTAAGGGTAGAGGCCAATAGCGGTGAGAAAAAGTTTTGCTTCTTAATTTTCACTCTGAACACTAAAACAGACGACTGGCCCAAAACACGAAGCAAATCACGTGGTGGAAATATTTTAATTTACTCAAGAGCAAAGGATACATTAGATGCATTAAACAGTGAAGGACATGGGATTATTGAAATATCCAACATCATACGTTCTCTGATTTACATGTTACAACAACAAGTACACATTTACTGACTGGTTACAATAGAACATGCAGTATCAGAGCATATGCTGGTGAAGATACCACCGTTCAGATGAGACATTTAAGTGAGACCCTGACTGCCCTCTCTCTTAGCATTTCTTCACAGATGAAGATTTCAGGAAGGTTGGACTCTTTAATTGCAGGCTTGCTGATGGTAGTCAAGATTAGAGTGGTGCTGGAAAAGCACAGCAGGTCAGGCAGCATCTGAGGAGCAGGATAATCAATGTTTTGGGCAAAAGCCCTTCATTAGGAATTCATTGGGCCCGCTGATGGTAATCAGGCCTACCTGTGACCAGTAGTTTTTCCCACAGTGTGTTCTAGGGGCAATTAGATCTATCCTTCCCCTTTTCTCTATCATGCTGGATATTTGCTCAGACTGAAAGGTGTTTGTAGCACTTCTAATGTAGCATCTTCAGGCATTGTGATCTGTGGCCTGTGCTTTGCGCTGGTGATCATCAATGTGACACATGGAGACGGGCTTCTTCAGGGAGTCATTGAAAACATTCCTCTACTCCATTAGGAAATAGTGCCATTGAAGCAGGGACCCTCTGTTCCATTTACTAATGGTCAACTCTCCTCACACGCAGAAGGTGGTGCGTGTATGGGATGAGCTGCCAGAAGAAGTGGTGGAGACTGATACAATTACAACATTTAAAGGGCATCTGGATGGGTATATGAATAGGAAGGGTTTAGAGGGATATGGGCCAAGTGCTGGCAAATGGGATTAGATTAATTTATGATATATCTGGTCAGCGTGGACAAATTGGACCAAGGGTCCATTTCCATGCTGTACATCTGTTTGACTCTATGACTATGACTATGAGCTTGGGCAGGAGACTGTCATCCGTTTGGACACTGTTTCCCATTCAATGCAGTTGGTTTTGCAAGAAGATGGCCTCAGTGCTGGTATGTTAGAATTCAACCGTTACGTCAGGCAGACATAAAAGATCCCAGTGCACTATTTCCAAGAGGAGCTGGGCAATTCTCTGCAGCATGCTGGGATAATGTTTACTCCTCGGTCAACATCATGGATCATCTAGTCAGCATTGCGTGGTAGCTTGTCAATGCTTGCTGTACATATGTTGGCTGTTGTTTTTTCTACAATACAACAGCTACTTCATCATCTTGAGAATGAGACTTGAGTTATCATTTTTGTAAAATGAAATGAATGTAAATCTAACAATACTGAATACTGTACATCTCTTTTAGTTTTTGTTACTCTGAGAACAATGAAGGTCATGAACAAGTTCCTTATGATAATTCCCATCTGTCAAATAGTTGGCTTTGAACGAACACAATGAAAGTGGACAAAATTAAAAATCACACAACACCAGGTTATAGTCCAACAGGTTTATTTGGAAGCACTAGCTTTTGGAGAACTTTGAAACCTGGTGTTGTGTGATTTTAAACTTTGTACACCCCAGTCCGACATTGGATCCTCCAAACGTTGAGGGTTGCCCTTGCTAAACTGGTTTTCAGACATACCTGGGCTCTCAAGAAACCAACCTCCCCTTCTGGGGCCTCAGTACAAATTCCTAAAGCATTTGGGTAGCAACATAAGCCGCATGTTGCATGTTACTGATGAATGTGGCCTCTACAGAAAATGAGTGAATCACCTCAAACTCAACAGATGAGGAGGCAGTTGCTTGGCTACAAGGATTTAGCGATAAATAACTAACTGGTATAAATACAAATCCCATTCATGCCATTGCCAATGTGTTAGGGAAGACATTTGGTAAAGTATCAATTATTTATAACATGCTACAGATCTGAAAATGAAATTAGAAGACTAGATATGGTTGAAGGAAAAATTTTCATTACAATTGGCTCAATCCTACTATGGATTTGGAAAAGTATTCTTGGGCAATCCTTACAATATTCCATGAGATTGCCTAAATTCAATGACTCTGCATTTGTGGCTCTCTGCTGTACAGAATTGCAGGCCCATCAGTGAGGTGCATTTGATTAGAATCCCTACAGTACAGAAAGAGGTCATTTGGCTCATGGAGTCTGCAATGACCTTCTGAAGAGTATCCCACCCGGACCAACATCCTCCCTCCCCTGTCCTTGTAACCCTACATTTCCCATGGTAAATCCACCTGGCCTGCACGTCCCTGAGACCCTATGGGAAATCCACCCAACCTGCACATCTTTGGACTGTGGGAGGAAACCGGAGCACCCAGTGGAAACCCACACAGACACTTGGGATTTGTAAAAATTCCATACAGACAGCCGCCCAAGGCTGGAATCAAACCTGATACCCAGTGTTCTGAGGCAGTAGCGCTAATCACTGAGCCAGCCCATGCTTCCTTATCTCCATCTTAACTCACAAAGGAACTTTGATTTTCGAAGTATTTATTCCCGACCGCTTTGTGTAACCATATGGTTTTATTCACCTCGTTTTTAATTTTGAAAATGGGCTGTCATCAGTCTCTAACAACTGAGTAAAACTAAACCAAGACTGCTGTGACTACTGCAACGCAGCAAAATCTAGAAATGATGTATCTGTTGCTGCTGTAGGGGTACAGGAAGTAAGTGCATGCTGATGTGTGCCTAAAACAATGGCACACACCCCATTGTGAGCTGGGCTCACTCGCCCCACTCTGACACTTAGGGCTCACACGAGAAACTCTGAGATCTTGTGATCAGAGTGGACACACAAACATCGTCACATTAGACAAACCTGTCGAACTCTTTCGTGCATTCTTTTTTACACCAGTATTAATATCACATTTACTGGCCCAAACTTTCACCAAATATAATTGTTACAAGGAGAGAATTTACCTTCTTTTTAAATCTTAAAGCAGATTCTCGGATATTCATTTTCAACTCAGTAACTGCTTAAAAAAGTCTGCAATGTAGACCCACCCTAAGATACTGTCTGTTCGGCAGCTGCTATTCCATCGCTTTGTGGTGATGGGATCTTGCAACATGCTCATTCTGATCATGAACTGCCAATTGGGTGCTGTTGCCCTTAAACACAACCATTGAAGCCAGATTTCAGGTTTATATCATGCAATACCATAAAACTCTCATCAACCCCACATCAAACAAAGAACGTATGAAATGTCCTGTGCACTGAATCCTCTCAGTTAGAATTGTTTAATTGAGGGGATTCAGTACACAATACAGTCAACCCTTATAATGGGAATACCACAGAGCCAAGGTGTCCCTACTTCTGGTTCTAACTCCTAAGCACTAATTGTTGCTGTGGTTGTTTTGCTCATTCATATTACACAGGATATACAGCACAGAAATAAAAAAGCACTTTACTTAACCAGTAATTACAGCCTGACATCCCTCTGTCATCCTCAAATAACTCTTATCAGCATTTGTGTAAATTCCCAAATCCCTGACATGCTTATTCAGCCACCTCTTTACTGCATCTGTATATTTGCTTCAATCAGATTATATATTTTCAACGTTCCACTTTTCCTGCTATGAGCCATATCATATTTCTTCTTGGTTTTTCTTCATGTGACAGAAATTTGTTTGAAGTTGCATCTAATAAGTCGTTATCTTGACAGTTTCCATATGCCAAAGAATGTTCGCAATGAAAGAGTTGAATTTGAAACTGGGTCATATCCTGTAAAGGTATGAAATGCAAGAATGTCCAGTGTTAATTGATCTCGCGTCTCCTACAGATTGGATGAGCAGGAAGAAAAGAATTTGAATGTCTACAGCTCCTCAGCATTTCCTCTGTAACTCCCAAACCACTTCAGATCTCATTAATTGCTTCTCAAGTGCAAACATCACATCATAGACGAACGTAGCAGCCAATCTGCACACAGTGCAGTCCTCAAACAGCAAGTCAGATCAGTCATTAATTCATCTGTTTTGGATTGAGAAAAGTATATAGAGCACTGGAAGTTGATTGGAATAGGAGAATCAAGCTCATCAGAAGTGGGAAACAAATTTAAACTAGTTCCTCTAAAGACTGTAATCCTGTAGGATGTGTGCTGAATGTAGCACTGGGTTATCAGTTGCATCAGGAAGGGGTAGATTAAAAAGGCTGAGTAGACTGTATTATGTAACCCCTGACAGTCACCTGATTTACAAGTAATTTGTAAGAAGCTAGGCATCTTTTCTCAAAGTCGAGAGTATGGTGCTGCAAAAGCACAGCAGGTCAGGCAACATCAAAGGACCAGGGCAATCTGGCATAAGGCCTAATGAAGGGCTTATGCCTGAAACATTGATCCTCCTGCTCCTTGGATGCTGCCTGGCCTGCTGTGCTTTTCCAGCACCATACTCTCGACTCTGATCTCCAGCATCTGCAGTCCTCACTTTTTCTACCCTTTCTCAAAGCCGAAACATTGAAGCAGACTGCTAGATTGGCCTTTGAACTGCTCTTCACCCTCAAAAGCCTGCCCACTAGAATTAATTGAATAGTAAGCCTGTCCTGCGCCAGGCATTTCAGAGGAAATCACTGCTGGGTGAATGCTCCTACACAAGGCTTATAGAGTCATAGAGATATACAGCATGGAAACAGACCCCATATCCGATATAAATCTAGTCTCATTTTTCAGCATTTGGCCCATATCCCTCTAAACCCTTCCTATTCCTGTACCCATCCAGGTGCCTTTTAAATGTTGGAATTGTAGCAACCTCCATCACTTCTTCTAGTAGCTCATTTCATGTACACACCACCCTCGGTGTGAAAATGTTGCCCCTTAGGTCCCTTTTAAAATCTTTCCCCTCTCACCTTAAAACTGTGCCCCCCCCACCCCACCCCCAGGGAAAAGACCTTGCCTATTTACCCTATCCATACCCGTCATGAGTTTATAAGTCTCTATATGGTCACCCCTCAGCCTCCGCTGCACCAAGGAAAAATAGGCCCAGACTATTTCATGATCAGAGTGCAGTCAATTGAGCCAGTCTGATCATTTAACTACAAAAATAGAATCCCAATAGCGTGGAAGCAGAACATTCAGCCCATCAGGTCCACACTGATCCTTTGAAGACATCCCACCCAAGACCTCCCCCCCAATCCCTGTAACCCTACATTTCCCATGGCTAATCCACCTAGTCTGCGCATCTCTGAACACCACAGGGCAATTTAACATGACCAATTGACTCTAACCTGCACATATTTGAACTGTGGGAGGAAACCTGGAAGAAACCCATGCGGATACGAGAAGAAAGATACCTGAGGCTGGAATTGACCTGGTCCCTAGAGCTGTTAGGCGGCAATGCTAACCACTGTGCCGCCCATTCTAAAGTTTTTGCAGCAATTCAAAGCTTACTAATGCAGACTGGTACAAAACTGTCATAGATGGAGTTGTTTGCCTCAATATCCTTGTTGAATCCTGTTCAGTAGCGTGCAGTAACAGCCGCATGTTAACTATACCCCTCTAACCACTGTCAACTTGCCGGTAGGCAGGATTCTTTCATTTTCTCTGCTGATGTGAACCTTCTGAGAGATAGTCTGACTAATCAGGACATAAAACTCAATATTCCCAATTCCAATCCGTAGTAATTGTTTGGATTATCGTGAATGCAAGAGGGTGACCTTTTAAACTGTCTCTTCAATTCAAAGTGCAATGAGATTCTGAAGAGGCTCATGTGGCTTGTTGCTAACCTTACCCAACAACAAGCCTGCACAGGCTGCATGACCTAGCTCCCCCATAGATGGAGGCTGCAGGTTGGATGCTATTGAAATGCAGGCGCAAGGTTTAAGACCTAAACACATAGGGAGAGGCAGATGTTTCGGCAATTGCAGACTTACTGTCTCAGAGTCTTCGACCAGAGAGTCAGAGTTCTGGAGAAAGAGAGAAGAACAGCAGCTGCTGTGGTCAACAGAAAGAAATTATACGTTTACATAGAAACATGGAAAATAATAGCTGGAGTAGGCCATTCGGTCCTTCGAGCATGGTCCACCATTCAGTATAATCATGGCCGATTGTCCAACTCAATACATTGTTCCTGCTTTCTCAATTAGCTGAAACTGTTGAAAGGAAGACATTCCCCAATAAAAGAGATGGAACCCATGAAAATTTAAGGATGCTGAAAGATTTGGGCTAGCATGACAGGAGGAGGGAACCATCAGAATGATGCTGAGGATCAGGTTGGTGTTTCTCAGAAAACTGATAGAAAGGACTTTCGAGAGTCACTGTTTGATCCAGCAAAATAGGGGAAGCAAGCGCAATGGAAGCTGGGAACAAATTTGGACAAGGTCCTGTGAAAATCCTGTGGAGAACATTCTGGAACGTATATACAACAGCCGATAATATTCTGTAGTTTAGAATTTTATTTGCCTGCTAAGCAATGCTTAGCTGATGTTGCTTTCAGTTTGTTAGAGTAGAGGTCTTATGACTTAAATCTTACCATTTCATTCCATTAAGTTGGTCAATGCCAATTCACAGATCTTGTTCAGAATTATCGATCTGTATGGTAATCATAGCAGGTTTGCTTGTTGATTAGTTTTCTTGTGTTCTGATCAGAACTAAGAAACTTGACAATGTTTCAAATTCTTCTAATAATGTAATTTAAAATTGAGCAGCATCACAATGACAATGAAAGAAATGTATAGTACAAAGGAAAATTCCATATGAAGGCTTGTTTCCTGGTTATATCCTTTGTGCAAAAGGTAATCAATAGTTAAAAAGCTGGACTGTCCGAGTGATGTAAAGTTAGCAGTAAATTTGGAGAGACAAAATATCCCGTTTTAGTCGTGAATTTTGCAGATTTCATTTGGTGTGGAAAATGCACTTTCCATATTGACAGCTCATGTAAGGAATTGTAAATGGAATGGGATATACCGAAAGACACACCGCAGTCTATTTAACATCAAACAGTTCTGTTTATTCAGCAAATAGAGTTTGGTTTACATTAATCTCTACCAACTACAACAGAGAGAACACAGCCTAAACTACAACAGCGTCTTCCAGATAAGGTTGGATAACATCTTTATAATTGAAGTGGGTGGATAATAATTATGTGATATGTGTGAAAAACAACCTCCACCACTTTCAGCAGTGACGTCTTTGGGTTTAATTGGTGGAAAGTTGCTGAATTATTTCCATGCTGGGCAGGAACGGTGGTGTTCTAAACACAGTTGGAAAACTGTTGCTACAATTTCCACAGACATTGAAAAGCAGGATGCACTGGGTTGAATTTCTCCACTTGGGCTTCAGGCCCAGCAACTTCATGAGATCCTGAGGCCAGCGGAGAATGTTGCGCCTAATTAACCAGCATTTGTCTCCCGCCAAATGTGTTAATTAGTGGTCAGAGGGCAGGTTCAGTTCCAGTTAAGGCTATGAGCAGCATCTCAGAGAGTCGATTGAAAGCCCTCCAACACTAAAGGAGCAGAAATTACCCTTTTTGCTCAGATAGAAAGATGTAAGGCCCTAATGTAGGCCTCATTCTGCTTTCTGGAACATGGCTGGGAGCTGGAATGGTACAAAGTAGACACATGCAACTTTCCTCAGCAGACTTGATTAAATGCTTCCATTAGGAGACAGTGAGGTCTACAGATGTGGAGATCAGAGTTGGGAGTGTGTTGCTGGAAAAGCACAGCAGGTCAGGCAGCATTTGAAGAGCAGGAAAATTGACTTTTCGGGCCTGAGGAATGAGGATAAATGCTTTCATTCTCCTTTTAAAACTTCTGCCTTTATTTCCTTCAAATTTTCAAGGTCTATCATTTATTCTCCTGCTGTAATTTCCAGTAGAAAACTGTCCGATGCACAGAAATACCAGCATTTGTTATAGTTGATTCTTTACTCTTCTTAAAACTTCATGTCATTATTTCCCTGTGCTCTGATCTAAAAGGATTGGACCCTCCAGTGGTTTGAGAATTTTACCTGATCTGATCTCTGACTGAGAAACCTCCATTCCTCTCTAGAATAGAATCATGGAATCCCTACAGTGTGGAAATAAGCCATTCGGCCCAACAAGACCACACTGATCCTCCAAACAGCATCCCATCCAGACCCATCCCCCTACTCTATCCCTGTAACACTGCATTTCTTGTGGCTAATGCACCCAACTTGCACATCCCTGAACACTATGAATAATTTAGCACTGACAATCCACCTAATTTGCACATCTCTATATTTGATTGACACTGTTTAGTGTTGCAAGTGCTACTTAAATGAGGGACTTTAGAACTTATGACTTGGTTCAAATTGCTACATCAATATAACGTTAATGCAACTCGTGCCTATGTTGACCCTCCAGGCAAAAAGATTCTTGATAGCTATTCATTCATTTTGTGACTGCCGTCTGGGAATATAGCAGACTAATAAACACAATAAGGTTAAAATCAACGAGGCAAAAATGAGTATTGCAGATGCTGGAGATTAGAGTCAAGAGTGTGGTGCTGGAAAAGCACAGCAGGTCAGGCAACACCTGAGGAGCAGGAAAATCAACATTTCAGGCAAAAACCCTTAATCAGGAATTATGAAGGGCTTTTGCCCGAAACGTCGATTTTCCTGGTCCTCAGATGCTGCTTGACCTGCTGTGCTTTTTCAGCACCACGCTCTTGACTAATAAACACAACAGATAAACTACACATCCAATAAAACATCTGTGTGAAGTGTATCTAATATACACTCTCTTGCCCCATCTGCCCTTAATGTTAATTGTATATTAATCATTTTTAATTGTATGCAGCTGACTGGGATTCACTTGAACATATATGGCCCTCTCATGGTGTAGTGGTATTGTCCATGCCTGGATTCAAGTCACACTTGCTCCAGAGGTGTGATATGATGTATCTGAACAGGTTGATTAGGAAATGTTGGTTAAAAAAGGCTCATGTAGTGTAGTGGTTTGTGTCCCTACTCTGAGCTAGGAGCTCTAGGTTCAAATTCCACCTACTTTAGAGGTGTGTAACATGTCTCTGAACCAGGTAATCAGAGAATGTCCACTTGAACCTATATAAATGGACAAAAAATAAAACTGCAGTTATTGGGTTAAGAGGCATACGTTCGTATCTATAAATAAATCTGAGCAGGTATTAGGATAGGTTCCAGTTTTATCTTTACCAATGGGCTCGCAAGAACAAAACATTTTGGAACCATCTAGTTGAGAATGTGTATAGGATATAAGCAGGCAGGGAAAGAGTTAAGTTCTGAGTTTTGTGAAATGAGGTTCAGCTGAGCATGACTCAGATCATATACAACCTTACAGTTAACAATAGGGTGCTGGAGGCAGGGGTAATGGGTTAACAAGGTGAAAAGGCATTCATTATGTAGAGCCATTTAACAAGATGAGGTAGCATTCAGTATGTGAAGTCAGCTTAACAAGGTGAAAAGTATTCATTATGGGAAATCTTATTTATTGTGTAACAGCAGATGGCTTAATCTTTACTATTGACACTCACTGATTGTAATGGTCGCCCAATCAAACTATATGTTGCTTAGCTTGATGCTCCTCCCTGTAAAATGACTATGTAAGTTCATTGACAAACTGCTATTCCAGAGAAGACAGAGAACTCATGTCTCTGAGCACATGGGAGATCATTCTCTCTTCCTCCACTGCTCAGAATAAAGTTGAAGGAGGTAAAACTATACTGTGTCTCTGAGCATTTTACTTTAACTGAGGGGGAAACAGGATGACAATATTGGCATAGTCAGCAGGATCCAAACGTGTTGGTTAAAAAAGGCTCATGTAGTGTAGTGGTTTGTGTCCCTACTCTGAGCTAGGAGCTCTAGGTTCAAATTCTACCTACTTTAGAGGTGTGTAACATGTCTCTAAACCAGGTAATCAGAGAATATCCACCTGAACCTATATAAATTGGACGATGTCAGTGGCCACCCGGAACATCAGTGTCTCGAGACAGACAGGTCCACAAGGTAAGATTTTAAACCTTAGTCCCTCTTGATATTCCTGTGTGCCAGAGACAGATTCCTTGCTTGATAGCTCTCCATTCTACGGATTCCTTGAATGGTAATTAATTTAGTCGAGAGACACAGTTTTGGAAGTGTGCTAGCAGGCAGAGGTTCGAGTCCTCTGCGCTGCATTGGGGGGAGAGGGTGTGATTGAGGTTCGAGTCCTCTGTGTGGTACTGGGGATCAAGTCCCCTGCGGTAGGTTTGGTTGAGATTTGAATCCTCTGTGTGGTACTGGGTTCAAGTCCCTTGGGGTGGGTTTGATTGAGGTTCAAGTCATTTGCATGATACTGGGGTTCGAGTCTACTGTGTGGGTTGATTTGAAGTTCAAGTCCTCCGCACTGTGCTGAGCTTCAAGCTCTCTGTGTTTAAGTGAGCTTTGAGCTCTCTGTGTTTGAAGTTCGAGTTTTCTGTGTTTAATTGGGGTTTGATTTTTTTTGTGTTTAAATAAGATTTGGGTTCTTTGTTTTTAATTGGGGTTCAAGCCCCCGTGAGGAGTAAAGTGAGAAAGAGGATAAAGTCCCCTAGTGGCAAAATTTGAGGCTCTGTGAGTCTTTGTTCTTGGGGTGGTTTGGACTGTGGCACCATGTGGTCTGCTGCATGGGCTTTCCCTTTTTTTAAGTGTCATTTCAGTGACAGGATGCAAAAAAAAAAGAAATCCTGAAATTAAAGTTGTATTAATACTTGAATTGAAAAAGGAAAGTTTCAATATAGGCTGTGCCATGCTGAGAGTGTCTGATGTTTAAAAATTTTGGTTTGTTAAAATGTTAGTTTAGAAAATCCTTTTAAGTAACTGTTTTGCCTTGTTTGAATCAGGATCTCTATTCAATGTGTAATGTGGGCTATGTAATGGGGCAGATTTTGTTTTAAAATTAAAATTGTACAACATTACGTCCTTCTTAAAATGATCAAACTTGTAACCTTAAAACAAATTGATTGAGTGTCTTGAGCCCCTGATTTGTTTGAAATTCTACAATGCCTGTTTAAAAAGGAACAATTGGGTCAGTGGTCATGCTTGAGCCAGATGAGAGTGTTGCATCAAAATATCTTTGCTGCTGTGCTTTTAATACAGACTGTTCAGAAAAAGAAGAGTGCATCTTGAGTTTGATGTTTTGTTAAGATTTTAGAGAATATTAGAACTTGAGGCTGAGCTGTTTCGGTTCTGTTAATTATTGTTAAGACGTCATTGGCCCCTTCATATTGCAAATACAAAGAATGTTGATCTCTACCAAAGTTGCCACTGTAATTCCGACTGTTTTGTTTGGGAAGTTTCATGTGGAGAACATATTTTAAAATAGTCAGCATTTTTTCCCATGAATATTTGAGATTTAAATCTGAACCGAAACTGTCTCTTTAATTGTTAAACACAGGAAATATTTTCTTGTTTTCTTGTTGTTCCAGACTTTTGAAATACTTTTCCTGACAGCTTTCACATTAACCAAGTGTTAATTTGTTAAAAGAAAATAATGTTTGAATAATCTGAATGAGGTACCCGAAGGTTTGATTTTAGGACCACTGATTGTTGTTTATAAATCACTGAATTGTTTAGGCAGTACAATTCAGAAGTTTATGGATTGTATAAAACGAGATAAATAGTGAACAGAGTAACAGACTTCAAGACACCACCTTGCCAAATGGGCAGTTAGGGACGGGCAAGGAATGTTGTAGTGTGCTGTCTGAGTCTGGTGGAGGTCTGCTCACTTGAGGCAGTCTCAGGTGAATGAGTCTGCCTCTGAAAAGGAAGCATGAAACATAAGAGGTACAGTTAGTAAGTTCGCAGGTGACACCAAAATTGGAGGTGTAGTGGGCAGCAAGGAAGGTTACCTCCGATTACAACAGGATCTTGATCAGATGGACCAATGAGCTGAGAAGTGGCAGATGGAGTTTAATTCAGATAAATGCGAGATTATCTGCATTTCGGGAAAGCAATGCATTTTGGGAAAGCAAAACTTAGCAGGACTTATACACTTAATGGTAAGGTCCTAGGGAGTGTTGCGGAACAAAGAGACCTTGGAGTGCAGGTTCATAACTCCTTGAAAGTGGAGTCACCGGTAGATAGGATAGTGAAGGCAGCGTTTGGTATTCTTTCCTTTATTGGTCAGAGTATTGAGTACAGGAGTTGGGAGGTCATGTTGCAGCTGTACAGGACATTGGTTAGGCCACTGTTGGAATATTGTGTGTAATTCTGGTCTCCTTCCTATCGGAAAGATGTTGTGAAACTTGAAAGGGTTCAGAAAAGATTTACAAGAATGTTGCCAGGGTTGGAGGATTTGAGCTATAGGGAGAGGCTGAACAGGCTGGGGCTGTTTTCCCTGGAGCGTCGGAGGCTGAGGGGTGACCTTATAGAGGTTTAGAAAATTATGAGGGGTGTGGATAGGGTAAGTAGGCAAAGTCTTTTCCCTGGGGTAGGGGAGTCCAGAACTAAAGGGCATAGGTTTAGGGTGAGAGGGGAAAGATATAAAAGAGACCTTTTTTTCACACAGATGGTGGTACATGTATGGAATGCGCTGCCAGAGGATGTAGTGGAGGCTGGTATAAGTGCAACATTTAAGAGGCATTTGGATGGGTATATGAATAGGAAGGGTTTGGAGGGATATGGGCCGTGTGCTGGCAGGTGGGATTAGATTGGGTTGGGATATCTGGTCGGCATGGACGGGTTGGACTGAAGGGTCTGTTTCCGTGCTGTACATCTCTATGACTCTATGGCTTTATGACTGAGAATGTTGAAACAGGCAGATACAATTTAGTGCAGTTAAATGTGTGACTCTCTTCATATTGATAATCAACTTGGCAAGAAAGGAATGAGAGAGGAATTATAAAGGTACTTTCAGCAGCTAACATTTTCTCTCGAGTTTCTCCATTCACGGGTAAGGCATGCCTTCGGACCACCGCCCACCCCTCCACAACCTGATCCAACGGATTCAATCAGCTCCTCAGTCATGAGCTCAAAAAGTGAAGAAACTAACATGTTGCAGTTATATAAGACTCTGGTGCGGCCGCATCTGGAGTATTGTGTGCAGTTTTGGTCGCCATACTATAGGAAGGATGTGGAGGCACTGGAATGGGTGCAGAGGAGGTTTACCAGGATGTTGCCTGGTATGGTAGGAAGATCGTATGAGGAAAGGCTGAGGCACTTGGGGCTGTTTTCATTGGAGAAAAGAAGGTTTGGGGGTGACTTGATAGAGGTGTACAAGATGATTAGGGGTTTAGATAGGGTTGACCATGAGAATCTTTTTCCACGTATCGAGTCAGCTATTACGAGGGGGCATAGCTTTAAATTTAGGGATGGTTGGTATAGGACAGATGTTAGGGGTAGATTCTTTAATCAGCGAGTCGTGAGTTCATCGAATGCTCTGCCAGTAGCAGTGGTGGACTCTCCCTCTTTATGGGCATTTAATTGGGCATTGGATAGGCATATGGAGGATAGTGGGCTAGTGTAGGTTAGGTGGGCTTGGATCGGCGCAACATCGAGGGCCAAAGGGCCTGTACTGCGCTGTATTTTTCTTTGTTCTATGTTCTAACAGTGAATAGGAGGTCGGTATGCTTTTTGTCAGTGGCCTTCCTATGTAAGCTTTATGTAGTCTTCTGACTATTTAAGAGATCTGATGGTTTACTGATCAAGCTAACATCACAACAGCCAGTTGAGTTTGTTACATTTAAACAGCAGCGCGGGAGCAGGAGCAAAGAATGTTGTGTTCGCCCAACCTGTTGCTGCACTGCACGCTCAGATGCGCTGGTATCCTCGGCAAGGATGGAAGTCTAGTCAGCTTTGATAAGTATTTAATTGACCTTATCCAAGAATTCAGATTTCTCCATGGAGTGAAGCACAAGGACAGACTGAATTTTGTTTTCAGGTTGGACTTTACTGAGGGAGGTTTTGGAGAACTGGTTCATTTCCATCCGACTTGGAGGGGATGGAGTGGTCACTAAGGACTGTTGATTTATGAATATTACTGGTGAACTTTTTCCACATGGGAGGATTCTTCAAACTCTAATTACTGTAATGGACTCGGAATTTTTGTTGCTATAATCATTGTATGTATGCTGTTAGTCAATAACTTGCTTAAATACTGGCTCAGTCTTATGAAAGCTGGTAGTGCCATCTCAGTGGTTATCATGAAATCAGATTCCCTATAGTATGGAAACAGGCCCTTCAACCCAACAAGTCCACACTGACCCTCCGAAGAGAGACCCACCCAGACCCATTCCCCTAGCCTGTATTTACCCCTGATTAATGCAGCTATCACTATGGGCAATTTAGCATGGCCAATTCACCTGAGATGGAAATGTGTTGCTGGAAAAGCGCAGCAGGTCAGGCAGCATCTAGGGAACAGGAGAATCGACGTTTCGGGCATTAGCCCTTCTTCAGGAATGAGGAAAGTTGGTCCAGCAGGCTAAGATAAAAGATAGGGAGGAGGGACTTGGGGGAGGGGTGTCGGAAATGTGATAGGTGGAAAGAGGTCAAGGTGAGGGTGATAGGTCAGACTGGGGTGGGGGCGGAGAGGTCGGGAAGAAGATTGCAGGTTAGGAAGGCGGTGCTGAATTTGATGGATTTGACTGAGACAGGCTGGGGGGAGGGGAAATGAGGAAACTGGAGAAATCCGAGTTCATCCCTTGTGGTTGGAGGGTTCCTAGCCGGAAGATGAGGCGTTCTTCCTCCAACCGTCGTTTCGCTGTGGTCTGACGATGGAGGAGTCCAAAGACCTGCATATCCTTGGTGGAGTGGGAGGGGGAATTGAAATGTTGAGCTACAGGGTGGTTGGGTTGGTTGGTCTGGGTGTCCCAGAGGTGTTCTCTGAAACGCTCCGCAAGTAGGCGGCCTGTCTCCCCAATATAGAGGAGGCCACATCGGGTGCAAAGGATGCAATAGATGATATGTGTGGAGGTACAGGTGAATCTGTGGCGGATATGGAAGTTTCCTTTGGGGCCTTGGAGGGAGGTGAGGGGGGAGGTGTGGGCGCAAGTCTTGCACCTCCTGCGGTTGCAGGGGAAGGTGCCGGGAGTGGAGGTTGGGTTGGTGGGGGGTGTGGATCTGACGAGGGAGTCACGGAGAGAGTGGTCTTTACGGAATGCTGATAGGGGAGGGGAGGGAAATATATCCTTGGTGGTGGGGTCCGTTTGGAGGTGGCGGAAATGGCGGCGGATGATGCGCTGTACATGGAGGTTAGTGGGGTAGTAGGTGAGGACCAGTGGGGTTCTGTCCTGGTGGCGGTTGGAGGGGCGGGGTTCAAGGGCGGAGGATCGGGAAGTGGAAGAGATGCGGTGGAGGGCATCGTCGACCACGTCGGGGGGGAAATTGCGGTCCTTGAAGAAGGAGGCCATCTGGGATGTGCGTTTTTGGAACTAGTCCTCCTGGGAGCAGATGCGGCGGATTCGAAGGAATTGGGAGAATGGGATGGCGTTTTTACAGGGGGCAGGATGGGAGGAGGTGTAGTCCAGGTAGCTGTGGGAGTCGATTGGTTTGTAGTAGATGTCCGTGTTGATTCGGTCGCCTGAGATAGAAATAGAAAGGTCGAGGAAGGGGAGGGAGGAATCTGAGACTGTCCAGGTGAATTTGAGGTCGGGGTGGAAGGTGTTGGTGAAGTGGATGAACTGTTCAACCTCCTCGTGGGAGCACGAGGCGGCGCCGATACAGTCATCGATGTAGCGGAGGAAAAGGTGGGGGGTGGGGCCAGTGTAGTTGCGGAAGATGGATGGTTCCACATATCCTACGAAAAGGCAGGCATAGCTGGGGCCCATGCGGGTGCCCATGGCTACTCCTTTCGTTTGGAGGAAGTGGGAGGATTGGAAAGAGAAGTTGTTCAGGGTGAGGACCAGTTCAGTCAGTCGAAGGAGGGTGTCTGTGGAAGGGTACTGGTCGGTACGGCGGGAAAGAAAGAAGCGGAGGGCTTTGAGTCCTTCGTGATGGGGGATGAAGGTGTACAGGGACTGGATGTCCATGGTGAAAATAAGGCGTTGGGGACCGGGGAAGCGAAAATCATGGAGCAGGTGGAGGGCATGGGTGGTGTCCCGAACGTAGGTGGGGGGTTCTTGGACTAAGGGGGACAGGACGGTGTCAAGGTATGCGGAGATGAGTTCGGTGGGGCAGGAGCAGGCGGAGACAATGGGTCGGCCGGGGCAGTCAGGTTTGTGGATTTTGGGCAGGAGGTAGAAGCGGGAGGTGCGGGGTTGTGGGACTATGAGGTTGGAGGCGGTGGATGGGAGATCCCCCGAGGTGATGAGGTTATGGACGGTCTGGGAGAGGATGGTTTGGTGGTGGGGGGTGGGGTCATGGTCAAGGGGGCAGTAGGAGGAGGTATCTGCGAGCTGGCGTTTGGCCTCAGCGGTGTAGAGGTCGGTGCGCCAAACTACTACCGCGCCTCCCTTGTCTGCTGGTTTGATAGTGAGGTTGGGGTTGCAACGGAGTGAGTGGAGGGCTGCGCGTTCCGAGGGTGAGAGGTTGGAGTGGGTGAGAGGGGTGGGGGAGTTCAGGTGGCGGTTAATATCGCGGCGGCAGTTGGCTATGCAGAGGTCGAGGGCAGGTAGGAGGCCAGCACGGGGTGTCCAGGTGGATGGGGTGTGTTGGAGGCGGGAGAAGGGGTCGTCAGAGGGTGGGCGGGAGACTTGGTTAAAGAAGTAGGCGCGGAGGCGAAGGCGGCGGAAGAATTGTTCGATGTCACGCCGTGTGTTGAATTCATCAATCCGGGAGCGTAGGGGAATGAAGGTGAGGCCTCTGCTGAGGACTGATCTTTCATCCTCAGAGAGGGGTAGGTCTGGAGGGATGGTGAAAACACGGCAGGGCTGGGAGCTAGGACCTGGTGTGGGGCTGGAGCTGAGTGTGGAGGCGGGGTTAGGTCTGGGGGCGGGGACGGAGATCGGTGTGGGGGCGGGGTCGGGCGTGGTGATGGCGATAGGCGAAGGGGCGGGGTTAGACGTGGTGACGGAGATGGGCGTGGGGGCGGGGTTAGGCATGAAGTCGGAGATCGGCGAAGGGGCGGGGTTAGGCGAGGTGATGGAACTCGCCGGGGGGGCGGGGTTAGGCGTGGAGATCGGCGTGGGGGCGGAGACACATGCGGCGTTAGTGACGTCAGTGGGGGCGGAAGTGGCTGCGGCGACTGCAGAGACAGAGTTATTCCCCATAGCCGCAGAGGTCGCGAATCTGCCGGCGATTGTCTTCATGGCGATCGCGGAGGCGGTTGTCTGGGCGGCGATCACGGAGGCGGTTGTCTGGGCGGTGATCGCGGAGGCTGCGAGGTCGGTGGGGGCGGAGGTGATGTCATCGGCGGCGGCGGCGGCAGGTATTGCAGCGGACCTGCACATCTTTGGATTTTGAGCGGAAACCGGAGCACCCAGAGGAAACCAATGCAGACACAGAGAGAATGTGCAAACTCCACACAGACAGTTGCCCGAGGCGGGAATTGAACCCAGGTCCCTGGCACTGTGAGGCAGCAGTGCTAACCACTGAGCCAGCGTGCGGTCCTGAAATGATAAAAGGAGGGAATGAGAATGTTTATAGGGTATAGCCAGGCAGGGAAAGAGTTAAGTTCTGAGTTTTGTGAAGCAAGAGGTTCAGCAGAGCATGACTCAGATCATATAAGAATGTACAGTTAACAATGGGGTGCTGGAGGCAGGGGTAATGGGTTAAAAAGGTGGAATAATATTCATTATGTAGAGCCATTTAACAAGATAAGACGGCATTCATGAGATGGCAATATGTATGTTGCCTTATCTTGATGCTCCTCCTAGTAAAATGACTATATAGTTCATTGAGAAACTGCTATTCCAGAGAAGTCTGTGAACTCCTGTCTCTGTGCACATGGGCAATTGTTCTCTCTCCCTCCAGGGCCCGGAACAAAGATGAAGGAGGTAAAACTATACTGTGTTTCTGGGCATTTTGCTTCAACTGAGGCAGGGGGAAACAGGACAATATAGTCATCCATTATTGAGACACTCAGCTTCCACTATCTCACGTTCATGTTATTTTTCCAGAGATCTGATTCAACTATAATTATAATTCTGTTCATAATAAAGTGAACATTTCCCAAAACATCATTTGTTCGAAAACGTTTTGAAAATCTAAACAATTTTAAAAGAGAAAACCCTTATCATTTACTTCAACCTAATCCATAGTCATGTATAATGTAAGGTTCTGTTTTAAAGTATAATTTTTAAAATTCGATTATGCACTTATATAATGACTAGGACACAAACTTTTAACATTGTACATGTTCTGGAAACTATGCATTAGAGGAACCTGTCTTTATGGGCTGGTGCCAAGTTCTCAGCCTCTCAGATTGTTAATCAGTGTTTGAACCTATTCTCCAAGGGAGGAGTGTGACGGAGCACACAAACACTTACAGTGATAGTCAAAAAGTAGAAAGCCAGTATTAATTTACTCAGCCTAGTGAGACTCCATCTTACTTTGGAGGGAGATAAAAGGCTAAATGTTCTGCCACTGCACACCCATCAGTGAAATAACAAAAGTTATAAAAGAAAGCAAATGTTTCACTTTGTGGTTCAACACAAGCAAGAATAAAATAACTTTTATTCTTATGTACACTCAAATGAGTGCAGGGAAAAGTTTGTAATGTCGCCTCTCAGTGCTATCTGAGGTACAGAGAACCTAGATACAAAATATTGCCACAGAAAATACAGTAACCATGGGAACAGGGTTTAAAAATTACAGAATGATAATAAAAGTGACCATATAGCGCTACATTCTAGCTCCCTCTCCAACATGAGACATGCCCACCAGTCTCAGAACACAACAGCACGCTGCCTCCACGTGCCGGCCTCCATCCAGGACTCGCTCCGATGTCACTCTGGCTCTGGCCCATGACTCAGCTCGTGCTCTCTACCCCATCACTCCGGGAATCAGCTCGCTCTCTCCCCCGTCACTCCAGGAATCAGCTCGCTCTCTACCCCATCACTCCGGGAATCGGCTCTCTCTCTCCCACGTCACTCCGGGAATCGGCCCGCTCTCTACCCCATCACTCCAGGAATCAGCTCGCTCTCTCCCTCTTCACACCAGGAAACGGCTCGCTCTCTCCCCCGTCACTCCGGGAAACGGCACGCTCTCTCCCCCATCACTCCGGGAATCGGCCCGCTCTCTCCCCCGTCACTCCGGGAAACGGCACGCTCTCTCCCCCGTCACTATAGAAATCGGCCCGCTCTCTCCCCCATCACTCCGGGAATCGGCCCGCTCTCTCCCCCGTCACTACAGGAATCAGCTCGCTCTCTCCCCTGTCACTCCGGGAATCGGCCCGCTCTCTCCCCCGTCTCTCCAGGAATCAGCTCGCTCTCTACCCCATCACTCCGCGAAATGGCTCGCTCTCTCCCCCGTCACTCCGGGAATCAGCTCACTCTCTCCCCCGTCACTCCGGGAATCGGCCTGCCCTCTCCCTCATCACTCCAGGAATCGGCTCGCTCTCTCCCCCGTCTCTCCAGGAATCGGCCCGCGCTCTCCCCTGTCACTCCGGGAATCGGATCGCGCTCTCCCCCGTCACTCCGGGAATCGGATCGCTCTCTCCCCCGTCTCTCTGGGAATCGGATCGCTCTCTCCCCCGTCACTCCGGGAATCGGATCGCTCTCTCCCCCATCTCTCTGGGAATCGGATCGCTCTCTCCCCCGTCACTCCGGGAATCGGATCGCTCTCTCCCCCGTCTCTCTGGGAATCGGATCGCTCTCTCCCCCGTCACTCCGGGAATCGGATCGCTCTCTCCCCCATCTCTCTGGGAATCGGATCGCTCTCTCCCCAGTCACTCCGGGAATCGGATCGCTCTCTCCCCCGTTACTTCGGGAATCCGCCCGCGATCTCTGCTGTCACCAGTGTGTGCCAATGTAAAGCTGGGCCAGGGAAAGGACAGTGACTGGATCATGTGTCAACATGCTTCACATCATAAAACAGAAATAAGTAATATAAAAAGGAATTGGTTGTAAACATTAATTTTTTTACACTTCATAATTTTGAAGTCAACTCCTCCAACAGCATAAAAAAGCATTCTTATCACACATAGTCAAAGCACTTTGCATATTCATGTAATCCGTTCAGATCATGAATTTGCTGGCATGAATCTAATAACTGAGCAGATGAAGAGGTGGAGACTATGGTTAAGCATGGGAGAATGATATATTGCCCAGATTTTTGTTGGAAATGGGTAGCAGACAACAGTTAAGTCAGTCTTGCCTCAGACTGGAAACATTTCACTTTTCTTTCCTTAAGTTGCTGGAAGTACAGGTTGGTACAGCGTGGAGATGGAAGCTGAAGATCCGAGGTCTGATTGAACTGGGCAACCAAGAGGTTTACTCCTTCAGCTTATAACACTGAAAATAAACAGTGGAATGCCAAAATTTTTTTAATCAGTATGGTTTATTTTTGAAATAAAAAACATGGAAGACTTAAAAGTTCAGTTTATTTCGGAGTTGGCGCATTCATTGCACAGTATAGAGAGAAGGAGTGAATGAAAGAGAGATAAGATTAAGAGAGTAGGATAAAACATGACTTTTTAGAAGTTCCTGAAATAATTCAACAAAGTGTGGAAAGTCTATTTTTTAATGATTCAAGTGTCAAAGAGGATGACTTCCAATTTACATGTTTCGCATAATGAATAGAGGATATTTACCATTAATAATAATATGAGGACTGTGGACGTACAATAAAAGCATCAGATTCACTGAATGCCAATGTTGAGGCAGGCAGCACGGTACCATTTTCATAAAGCTAACAACTGAGCTTCACAATTATGGCAGAAATGGTTGGGTAATCTCACTCAGAACAGCTGAAGCTGCTGACCTCTTTGCATAGGACAATTGTATCATTGTAACATTCTTGTGGAAGCCAGTGCATGACTTCATTTAATGTGCAGACTCTGGAACAACTTCATTGTCCACAACATCTTAACAGGTTGGTGGTCAGACTTTAGCGACATATCAAGCTGTGATGACCAGAATCATTTTGCCAATGGAGCCTTCATAGAATCCCTACAGTGTGGAAACAGACCCTTCGGCCCAACAAGTACACACCGACCCTCTGAAGAGTATCCCACCCAGACCCATTCGCTAACACTATTACTCTACTTTTACCCCTGACTAATGCACCTAACCTACACATCTCTGAACACGATGGGCAATTTAGCATGGCTATTCACCTAACCAACACATCTTTGGAATGTGAGAAGAAGCCAGAGCACCCAGAGGAAACCCACACTGACATGGGGGGAATGTGCAAACTCCACACAGCCTTCTTCCAACTCTGCAGCCAGTGAGTCTTCCTTTGCCTGTTCTGAGGTTGAGGGCATTTTGGACTGGTACCTGTACTCAACCTTCCTGCCATGGGCAGCTTCCCAGGTTCAAGGGTATCATAATAACATTGATCACGAGAATGTACAAGCACTTAGCTTGCAAAGCATAACATCAAGGGGACAATCTAGAGAGACCCACATAGATATTGGTGAGTGCCATTAACTGCACCGTTAAGGTAAGAGTAAACCCATATCTATTATCATGTTTTCAACATTATTTATTCTGCTGGACCTTTTGAGTGTGGATAGGTGATACAGTATGGATCACTTCCCACTTATTACATAAGACTTGAAATGGTTTTCCAATGGATTGTGGTACATTGTCAGATACTATCTCTTCGGGGATACCAAATATTTTAATTGCATCATACTCATTGTGTTACTAAGTTATGAAACAATGAGAAACTTCAAGAAATAATCCATCATGAGAAATTAAACCCTCCGCATGTATTGTGAATATTTCTGTTGCTATTTTTGTCCAAAGAATAGGTAGAACTAGGGGGCAGAGCCTCAAAATAAGGAGAAGCAGATTTTTGACAGAGTTGAGGAGGAACTTCTTCACCCAAAGGGTTGTGAATCTGTAGCATTCCCTATCTAGAGAAGCAGTTGAGGCAACCTCATTGAATGTTGTTAAGGCAAAGATAGATTATTGAGCAGTGAAGGAATTAAGGTTTATGGTGAGCAGCGAGTAAGTGGAGCTGATCCCATAAAAAGATCAGCCATGTTCTTACTGAATGGTGGAACAGGCTGGATGGGCCAGATGGCCTACTCCTGCTCCTGTTTCGGGCATCCCACTCCCACTCTACCAAGGATATGCAGGTCCTTGGACTCCTCCATCGCCAGACCATGGCAACACAATGGTTGGAGGAAGTGCGCCTCATCCTCTGCCTGGGAACCCTCCAACCACAAGGGATGAACTCAGATTTCTCCAGTTTCCTCATTTCCCCTCCTCCCACATTGTCTCAGTCAAATCCCTCGAACTCAGCACCGCCTTCCTAACCTGCAATCTTCTTCCTGACCTCTCCGCCCCCACCCCACTCCGGCCTATCACCCTCACCTTGACCTCCCTCCACCTATCGCATTTCCAAAGCACCTCCCCCAAGCCCCTCCTCCCTACCTTTTATCTTAGCCTGCTGGACACACTTTCCTCATTCCTGAAGAAGGGCTTATGCCCGAAACGTCAATTTTCCTGCTCCTTGGATGCTGCCTGACCTGCTGCGCTTTTCCAGCAACACATTTTCAGCTCTGATCTCCAGCATCTGCAGCCCTCACTTTCTACTCCTGCTCCTGTGTCTTGGATTCTTATTGCAACTGTTCAGGCTGGATCTGGCCAAAGAGTAACAGATCAAACTTGAGAATGTCTTCAATTTCACAGTCAGATTATCAAAGCATGAATCAAGAGTAACAGATCTTTGTGTGGTTGAATGATCTGCTCAATGTGTCAGATGTAAGCATCCTGCTTTCCAGATTATATCTTACTTCAAAGCTATATCCTTTGAAACCATAGAATAATTCAATTGTGTCATATGTTTGTTGTTCCAACAGGGTGACAGTGGTGATATTTCTGTATACTTGCAGATCTGGTACAGTTGGATCAGTTATATCTACCAGGATGAAGATCTAGGAAGCCAAAGTGAGCTTGTATGTTTGCACTGCAATGTGATTCTGCCAATTAGTGTACACCTCACTGTACATTGTGAGGTGTTCTCTCATAGGCTGTTTCAGGGAGTAGCAAATTGTTAGAGTAGATGTCCTTCAGGACATGTAGCTATAATACATTGATAATAATTCCTCTTTCTGCTTTAGCCATTGGGGTGTGTTGTTCTGCCTTTTCAGGGCTTATGATATTAATGTTTGTAAAAGTTTACGATCATCTACATTTAAACTATGTGATTGATGTTGGCCTGCCAGTACAGCTTCCTACTTGCATCCATCCTTAAGCAATGTATCAATGAAATGGTCCCTTGTCTTACCCGAAAGATCTTTCCTTAAGGCTTTAACTGGGATAGAGGCAATTGACTAACAGAGACTTCCTCTTCAGAAAAGTCACACACATGACCCTCTGTTGCAGCACATGCTAGCAAACTGCTCAGTACACTCTTGGAGTTGCTGTCAGTACATAAGTTAGGAGTCTATTAACCTTGAAGTAAATTCTTCTGTTGAGTTAATCTTTAAGAATTTTTCAGATCTTTTCTGGATCTTTCTGATCATCCATCGAAAGACTGGATGTGTTAACTCTGCAAAGCCTCTCCATATCAGTAGCAAACAAAACATTCAAGGCTTTTGTTTCTCAGGATGATACATCACTTGATCATAAAATAGAACTGGGTTTGTTGTGTAGGTTGTACTTCAGTAAAGGTATCTCTGGATGCTGTCCAATCTGTAATAATGTGACTGATATCAATTATTCTGCTTTGAAGACATTGCACTGTCCACTTAAAGCTGTCTCTCTCTCTCCCTCTCTTGTGTCAGTGTAAATTAGAACTCTTGTTTCACTAACCCTTGTCTCTTTCAGACGGCTGCTCCTTTAAAGATTGTGGGCTTGCAGTACCAGGCTTCTGCCTGTTGGGAGTGGCATTTGCATCAAATGAAGAGTGATAACATCACACGGGCTTATTACTTATTTTGCACTAATTTCAGAAAACGATGGAACACACAGAGAGGTCTGGATGCAAATAACGTTTTTTTAACGAGAAAGCACATTTTAGTGATTTTAAGCTGCATTTTCTTCTTGAGGAGCTTTGAAAAGCACTTTTTAGGCTGTTTAACTGCCCTTTTAAGAAAACAATTTGATCCTCAGCCCGTCAAGTTTGTTTCTCACTGTATCTGTCTGAGGCATTTAGTTTTGGTTATATTTAGATCTTCAGCCTTTTCATTTTTAATTAAGTAAGTGATTCGCAGAAAATCCTTTTATCTTGAAGGAACTTATAGATAATCAATCAAAAATAAGTTACTCCTGTCTTCTTGATAGCCAAAGCCCTGTCTACAAATTTGTACGGCTGTACACCCTCACAGAAACCAATACTGCTGAAAGTCTGAGTGCCCTGATGTCGAAAGCAAAAGTCGTCACTTATGAAAGACTTCAAAATCTCAGTGATCTTCAATTAGTTTTTCAAATATTTGCCACTGAGATCTTGGAGTCTTTTATAAGTGGCCACTATTGCAACCCATGTTGTGATTTATGCCTCCAACAGAGCATATAGAGCCATAGTCATAGAGATGTACAGAATGGAAACAGACCCTTCGGTCTAACTCGTCCATGCCGACCAGGTATCCAACCAAATTTAGTCCCACCTGCCAGCATCTGGCCCATATCCCTCCAAACCCTTCCTATTATATACCCATCCAGATGCCTTTTAAATGTTGCAATTGTACTAACCTCCACCACTTCCTTTGGCAGCTCATTCCATATACATCTCACCCTCTGAGTGAAAAAGTTGTCCCTTAGGTCTCTTTTATATCCTTCCCCTCTCACCCTAAACCTATGCCCTCTAGTTCTGGATTCCCCACCCCAAGGAAATGACTTTGTCTATTTATCCTATCCATGCCCGTCATGACTTTATAAACCTCTATAAGGTCACCCCTCAGCCTCATGTTATTCTCCATACTGTAAAAATAAACTGGGCGTGGATATCATGGTATTGAAGAATTCTGCAGGCATTTATTGTAGAAAACAATTATGTACAAACATTACATTTCTTGGGACTACATATCTATGTCTAAGGACTCTGTAAAAGAAGCTGAGAAAGATGGAATTATTTGGATATTTTCTGGATTAAACAGGATTGTGATTTCTTAGAATTGTCTTCATCATCAGCCAGATGTGATTCACTTGCTAATTACTGAAATTAAAAGTTCAATATGTGCTGTCAGCCATCTGGTGATTTTACTGAAAATCTAGAAACTTTGGAGAAGGAGCAATACAGTCAAGGAGATTAGAAATGAGGTTTATTCTATCATTAGATTAGGAATCTTTGCTAAATGTTACCTCTCTGGATTTGATTTCTGTTTTACAGACCCAAAGATCTGTGAGTAGAGAAAACTTTCCAAAACGTGCAGTCTCTCTTGAAGTCCTATTTCTTAATAGAGGTTCCAATCAGCAGTATTTTTGTTGATCTGGTGAAACCTGACATGTTTACTGTGATTAATTCTTGACAATTGATTAGAATCAGAACTGGAGCAATTCAAAGAACAAAGAAAATTTACAGCCCAGGAACAGGCCCTTTGGCTCTCCAAGCCTGAGCCAATCCAAATGTACTGTCTAAACCTGTCGGTCAATTCCTAAGCATCTGTATCTCTCTGCTCCCCACTTACTCATGCATCTGTTCAGATGCATCTTAAATGAATCTACCGTGCCTGCCTCTACCACCTCTGCTGGCAATGCATTCCAAATGCCCACCACCCTCTGTGTGAAGTACTTGCCTCATGTATCCCCCTTAAACTTTCCACCTCTCACCTTGAAAGCATGACCTCTCATTATTGAATCCTTCACCCTGGGAAAAAGCTTGTCTTTATCCACCCTGTCTATACCCTTCATGATTTTGTAAACCTCAATCAGGTCCCCCCCAATCTCCTTTTTTCTAATGAAAACAAACCTAACCTACTCAACCTCTCTTCATAGCTAGCACCTTCCATACTAGGCAACATCCTCATAAACCTTCTCTGCACCCTCTCCAAAGCGTCCACATTCTTTTGGTAATGTGGCGAACAGAACTGTACACAGTATTCTAAATGCGGCCGAACTAATGTCTTGTACAATTTTAACATGATTTGCCAGCTCTTATACTCAATACCCCATCCAATGAAGGCAAGCATACTATATACAATGGACCTGTATTCCCAGATCTCTCTGCCCATCAACTTTTCCCAAGGCTCTTCCGTTCATTGTATAATTCGCTCTAGAATTAGTCTTGCTTAAATGCATCACCTCACATTTGTCTGCATTCAAATCCATCTGCCACTCTTTTGCCCAACTCTTCATTCTATCTATATTATCCTGTATTCTCTGACAGTCCCTTATGCTTTCTGCTACTCCAACAATCTTTGTGTCATCTGCAAACTTGCTGATCATACCAACAAAGCGCTCTTCTAGGTCATTTGTGTATATCACAAACAACAGTGGCCCCAATACTGACCCCTGTGGAACACCACTGGTCACCTTTCTCCATTTTGAGAAACTCCCTTCAACTACTACTCTCTGTCTCCTGTTGCTCAACCAGTTCTTTTTCCACCTAGCTAGAACACCCTGCACACCATGTGACTTCACTTTCTCCATTAGTCTACCATGGGGAACCTTATCAAATGCCTTACTAAAGTCCATGTATATGACATCAACAGCCGTTCCTTCATCTATCAACTTTGTCATTTCCTCGAAGAATTCTATTAAGTTGGTACGGCACAATCTCCCCTGCACTAAACCATGTTGCCTATCACTGATAAGCTCATTCTTTTCTAAATATAAATAGATCCTATCCCTCAGTACACTCTCCAGCAACTTTCCCACCACCGATGTCAGGCTCACTGGTCTGTAGTTACCCAGAATATCCCTACTACCCTTCTTGTACAGGGGGACAACATGAGCAACCTTTCAGTCCTCCGGCACCTCACCTGTATTTAAGGATGCCACAAAGATATCTGTCAGGTCCCCAGCTATTTCCTCTCTCGCCTCCCTCAATAACCTGGGATCGATCCCATCCGGTCCTGGTGATTTGTCCACCTTAATAACCTCTAGCATACCCAACACATCTTCCCTACTTATTTCAACATGATCCAGACTAATCAAACTTCTATCTCTAATCTCAAGATTCATCATGTTCCTCTCCTCAGTGAACATTGATGCAAGGTAATCATTCAGAATCTCACCCATTCTCTCAGGTTCGACACACAGCCTTCCTTCATTATCCTTTAGTGAGCCAATCCTTTCTCTAGTTACCCGCTTGCTTCTTATATAAGTATAAAATACTTTGGGATTCTTCTTACTTCTCATCGTTAAAGCTATCTCATGACCCCTTTTAGCCCGCTTGATTCCTCGTTTAAGACTTGTCCTATTCTTCCAATATTCCTCCAGGGCCTGTTTTGTTCTTAGCTGCCTGGACCTTATGTACGCTTCCCTTTTCATCTTGGCTAGTCCTATGATTTCTCCCGTCATCCACGGTTCATGAATCTTGCCCTTCCTATCCGTTGCCTTCAACGGGACATGCCTGTCCTTCACTATCTTTAACCTATCATTGAAAGTCTCCCACATATCAAATGTGAACTTTCCTTCAAATAGCTGTGTCCAATCCACATTTCCCAGCTCCTGCCTAATTTTGATGTAATTGGCCTTGGCCCAGTTTAGTACTCTTCCCTTAGGACCGCTGTCATCTTTATCTATGAGTATTCTAAAACTTACAGAATTGTGGTCACTGTTCCCAAAGAAATCCCCACCGCAACTTCTACCACCTGGCCTGACTCACTCCCCAGTACCAGGTCCAATATGGCCCCTTCCCTCATCGGACTATTGACATACTGCTCTAGAAAACTCTCCTGCATGCTTCTTACAAATTCTACCCCATCCAGACCTCTGATGCTAAGTGTATCTCAGTCAATGTTGGAAAATTAAAATCTCCCATCACCACTACCCTATTGCCTCTACATCTTTCCATAATCTGTTTACCTATTTGTTCTTCTACCTCACGTTCCCTGTTGGGAGGCCTGTAATACAGCCCCAACAATGTAACTGCACCCTTCTTATTTCTCAGCTCACCCATAATGCCTCAGTACCCAAGACCTCCATAGTGTGCTCCTTTAGCACAGCCATGATATCATCCCTGACCAGCAATGCAACTCCACCCCCCTCTTTTACTTCCCTCCCTGTCCTGTCTGAAGTGTCTATATCCTGGAACATTCAGTTCCTCATCATCATGCCCTTCCTTCAACCAAGTCTCTGTGTTGGCAATAATGTCATACTCCCAGGCACCAATCCAAGCCCTAAGTCCATCTGCCTTACACACTATACTCCTTGCATTAAAGTAGATGCATTTCAGGCCACCAGTTCTTTTGTGCTCATCTGCTCCCTGCCTACTCTTCCCTTTATTAATGCTATCTTCACAATTCTTACAGTCTCCAGTCTCCATCTCGCTGCCTACTTGTTTTCTCTTCTGGTTCCCAGCCCCCTGCCACATTAGTTTGAAACCTCCCCAACAGCAGTAGCCAAAACTCCCCCAAGGACATGGGTTCCGGTCTGGTTCAGATGTAGACCATCCATTTTATAATAGTCCTACCTTCCCCAGAACCAGTCCCAATGTCCAACAAATCTGAACCCCTCCCTCCTACACCATCCCTCAAGCCACGTGCTCATCCTGTCTATTTTTTTCATTTCTACGCTGACTAGCACCTGGCACTGGTAGTCACACCGAGATCACTCCCTTTGAGGTCCTTCTCTTTAACTTCTCTCCTAGATCCCTGAATTCCTCTTTCAGGACCTCATCTTGTTTTCTACTTCTATCGTTGGTGCCTACATGCACCAAGACAACTGGCTGTTCACCCTCCCCTTTTAGAATGCTCTGAAGCCGATCGGTGACATCCCTGGCCCGAGCACCTGGGAGGCAACATACCATCCGGAAGTCCCGTTTTCGGCCACAGAACTGCCGATCTACTCCCCTCACAATAGAATCCCCTATGACTATGGCCCTATGAGTCTTTTTCCCGCCCTTCTGAATAACAATGCCCGCCACGGTGCCATGATCCTGTCAACTGCTGCCCTCCCCTGGTGAGCCATCTCCCCTAACAGTATCCAAAGGGTATACCTGTTTTGCAGGGAGATGACTGCAGGGGACACCTGCACTGCCTTCCTGCTCTTTCTCTGCCTTTTGGTCACCCATTCACTTTCTCCCTCAGCAATTCTAACCTGCGGTGTGACCATTTCACTAAATGTGCTATCCACGACCTCCTCCGCATCGCGGATGCTCCACAGTGAGTCCATCCGCAGCTCCAGAGCCTTCATGCGGTCAAACAACAGCTGCAGCTGGACACACTTCCTGCAAGTGTAAGAGTCAGGAACGTCAGACACGTTCCTAAGCTCCCACATCATGCAAGAGGCACATGCCTCGGATCTGAGGTCCCCTGCCATTGTAAGCTTTGCTTTATGTGAACTAACTAAAACCAAACAATGCACTTAAATATATGAAAAAGAAAGATAAAGAAAGAAATAAAAGCCTTACCTTACAGAGTCTTTTTCTTCTGGTTAGAAGCGGGGGGTGGCGGGAGGGAGATACTACATGTGTAGTATCTCGGGTTTAGCCACCGCCCAAATATAAATTAAGCCCTTACCTTCCCAGCAGCCCTCGCTTCTCTCCACCTTCTCTCCTCACCGCTCTGTCAAAATGGAGGCCCGACTCCGAGGTAAGACCCCTTTTAAGTGGGAAAACCTACCCTTCCCGGCAGCCCTCGCTTCACCTCACCTTCTCTCCTTGCCGCTCTGTCAAAATATAGCGTCATCAACAGCAAATTTCATGAATTGATCTAAGAAGTTATTACATTTAGTCCTTTGTTTCAGGCTTTGACTTACGGAAGTTGTTTTTTTTCCTTTTTTTGTCTTTCTTTCATAAATCCATAAATCAAGCAATATTGGATTTAATAATGAGTAATGACTCAGATTTACTCAGTAGCCTGATTTATTAAATTAGGTTAAATTAAACTTGAAACATAAATTAAATATCTACTAAATAGTAATCATAATATGATCAAGTTCAATTTAGCATTTGAAAGCAAAAAGCATGTATCTGCAACTGGATTTTTAGATTTGGGGAAAGCCAACTTTAACAAGATGAGACAGAGATGACCCACAGTAAACTGGGGCAATCTGCTCATGAATAAAATAACTGAAGAACGGTGGAGGATGTTTAGAGAAACATTTAATACAATACAAAACCAGTTTATATTTTTGAGAAGAAAATGCTTCACGTCACAGGCCAAAAACAGCCAGGTAAAAACAATGACTGCAGATGCTGGAAACCAGATTCTGGATTAGTGGTGCTGGAAAAGCACAGCAGTTCAGGCAACATCCGAGGAGCAGTAAAATCAACGTTTTGGGCAAAAGCCCTTCATCAGGAATACAGGCAGAGTGCCTGAAGTGTGGAGAGATAAATGAGAGGAGGGTGGGGGTGGGGAGAAAGTATCAGAGAGTACAATAGGTGAGTGAGGGTGGGGATGAAGGTGATGGGTCAAAGAAGAGGGTGGGGGAAGGTAGCAAAGAGTACAATAGGTGGATGGGGGTGGGATGAAGGTGATAGGTCAGAGAGGAGGGTGGAGTGGATAGGTGGAAAAGAAGATAGGCCGGTAGGACAGGTCATGGGGACAGTGCTGAGCTGGAAGTTTGCAACTGGAGTGAAGTGGGGGAAGGGGAAATGAGGAAACTGTTGAATTCCACATTGATGCCCTGGGGTTGAAGTGTTCTGAGGCGGAAGATGAGGCGTTCTTCCTCCAGGCGTCGGATGGTGAGGGAGCGGCGGTGTAGGAGGCCCAGGACCTCCATGTGCTCGGCTGAGTGAGAGGGAGAGTTGAAATGTTGGGCCACAGGGCGGTGTGGTTAATTGGTGTGAGTGTCCCAGAGGTGATCCCTAAAGCGCTCTACTAGGAGGCGTCCAGTCTCCCCAATGTAGAGGAGACTGCATTGGGAGCAATGGATACAATAAATGATATTGGTGGATGTGCAGGTAAAACTTTGATGGATGTGGAAGGCTCCTTTAGGGCCTTGGATGGAGGTGAGGGAGGAGGTGTGGACACAGGTTTTACAGTTCCTGCGGTGGCGGGAAAGGTGCCAGTACGGGATGGTTGGTTGCAGGGGGGCGTGGACCTGACCAGGTAGTCACGGAGGGAATGGTCTTTGCGGAAGGCGGAAAGGGGTGGGGAGGGAAATATATCCCTGGTGGTGGGGTCCATTTGGAGGTGGCAGAAATGTCGGCAGATGATTTGGTTTATGCGAAAGTTGGTAGGGTGGAAGGTGAGCACCAGGGGTATTCTGTCCTTGTTACGGTTGGAGGGGTGGGGTCTGAGGGCGGAGGTGCGGGATGTGGATGAGATGCGTTGGAGGGCATCTTTAACCACGTGGGAAGGGAAATTGCGGTCTCTAAAGAAGGAGGCCATCTGGTGTGTTCTGTGGTGGAACTGGTCCTCCTGGGAGCAGATACGGCAGAGGCGGAGGAATTGGGAATACGGGATGGCATTTTTGCAAGAGGTAGGGTGGGAAGAGGTGTAATCCAGGTAGCTGTGGGAGTTGGTGGGTTTGTAAAAAATGTCGGTGTCAAGTCGGTCGTCATTAATGGAGATGGAGATGTCCAGGAAGGGGAGGGAGGTGTCAGAGATGGTCCAGGTAAATCTAAGGTCAGAGTCCTCGGATGCTGCCTGAATTGCTGTGCTTTTCCAGCATCACTCTACTCCAAAAACAGCCAGGGACAATGAAAGAGATAGGGACAACACAAAACTAAAAGAAAGGACCCATAACAATGCAAAAAAATCACAAATCCTGCTGAATGGGAAAGGCCAGCAGAGAGCCACAAAGCAGCTTATAAGAGCTACTAAAAGGAGTTTTGAAAAGACACTTGGTAAGCACATCAAAATCTCCAAGAAGAAATGTTATAGTTACATAACGGAAAGTGGGTGTGCAAGAGTAATGCTGGCCCACAAAAGACAGAAACTGTCTTATATATTGTCTTACAGAAAGTGTCTTATATACATTTTGTCAATCGCAGAATGTTGAACAATTATTTTGCCTCAGAATTTACAAGAGAAAAGGAGGACAGCCTGCCGGAAGTCCCAAAGAAATTATTAGTAGATCGGGAATTGAGAGTGAAAAAAACTAAAATGAATAAAACATCGATAGTTGATGGAATCAAAGAGTGACAAATCCGCAGGATCTGGCAGCTTCCATTCAAGGGTTTTAAAGGAAGTAGAAGAGAACAGCATAGTTGCCCTAACTATAATATTTTTGAGTTCCCTAGATACAGGAGTCATTCCTCTGAATTGGAAAATTACACCTGTCACTCCACTTTTTAAGAAAGGCAAAATGGAAAACCAGGGAATTAAACACCAGTTAGCTTAACATCTGAAGTGGGGCAAACAACAAATGCTGGAGATCACAGCAAGTCAGACAGCATTCATGGAGAGAGAGAGCAAGCTAACTTTTCAAGTCTGGATGACGATTCATCAGAGCTGAAGTGTGAAGGGTGCAGCATTTTTGCTATTGTTGGAGAGGGAGTGTTGCGGTGGTGGGTGGGAGTTGTTGCAGTTGAAAAGTGTGGTGCTGGAAAAGCACAGCAGGTCAGGCAGCATCTGAGGAGCAGGAGAGTCAACATTTCAGGCATAAGCCCTTTGGCCTCATCCAAGGATGCCTACCTTGAAGAGGGTCTCTTCCTTCCTCCACAAGGATCTCAGAGAATGACTCGGATCTCCAGCATCTGCAGTCTTCACTTTCTCGGGGGAGATTGTTGGAGTCTATAATCAAGGATGGGGATATCTGAACACCTTGAACATTTTCATTGAATCAGAGAGGGTCAGAATGAATTTATGACAGGTAGACCATACATTACAAACCTCACTGAATTTTTGGAAGAGTTGACTACAGTCGAGGACAATGGAATGTCTATGGATGTTATTTAGATGGACTTCGATAAGTTATTTGATAAAGTCCCACATATGAGACTGTTAACTAAGATAGAAGCTCACAGAATTTAGGGCAAATTATTAACATGGCTGGGAAATGGGTTGAGTGTCAGGTGACAGAAAGTAGAGATCATGGGTAAGAATTAAATTGGTTGAATGTGACCAGTGATGTCCAACAAGGAAAGAAAAATGAAGAATTGCAGATGCTGGAAATCAGTAACAAAAGCTGAAATTGTTGGCAAAACTCAGCAGGTCTGGCAGCATCTGTGGAGAGAAAGCAGAGATTACGTTTCGGGTCCAATGATCCTTCATCAGAATTGATTGTAGTGAGAAGAAGTTGGTACATATGGCCAAGAAGAGGTGAGGAACGGTGGAGTAAACAATAGTTTTTCTTATTTATCTCTGATAACTCTGTTTCTCTCTCCATAGATGCTGCCAGATCTGCTGAATTGTTCCAGCATTTTTTGTTTTTGTGTCCCACAAAGAGCTGTGTTAGTGCATCAATTATTTATATTGGTTATTAACAACTTAGATAAGGGATAAAAGGAAGTCACATATCCAGATTTGCTGATGACACAAAGTTAGGTAGCATTATAGACAGCACAGATGACAGCATAAAATTTCAAAGGGATAGTGCTGGACTAAATGAATGGGCAAAGCTGTGGCGGATGACATTCAAAGTCAGCTAATGGAAGGCTATCCATTTCAGACAAAAACATGATAGACTAGGGTATTTTCTAGATGGCATGAGGTTAAATACAGTGAATGTTCAAAGAGTCTTGGGGTTCATATGCATAGATCTTTCAAATGTCACCAACAAGTGCAGAAAATAATCAAGAAAGCAATAGAATGCCAGCCCTTATATCTGTAGGGCTGGAGTACATTATGCTGCAGTTACACAAGTCTTGGTTAGACCCTACTTGGAGTACTGGGCATTATACCCTAGGAAGGATATATTGGCCTTGGACAGGGTACAATGTAGGTTTACAAGAATGTTATCTAGACTTCAGAGGTTTTATGAGGAGAGATTGCACAAATTAGGCATATTTTCTCTAGAGTTTAGAAGTTTCAGGGATGATCTGATTGAAGTCTTCAAGAAATTAAGAGGAAAAGACAAGATTGATAAAGATAAATTATTTTCACTGGGGATTTTAAAACCAGGGGACATAATCTGAGAATTAGAGCCAGACTGTTCAGGAAAGGTGCTAGGAAACACTTCTACACACAAAGGGTGGTAGATGTTTGGAACTCGCTTCCATGAAAGGCAGTGAATGCTGGATCAGTTGTTAATTTTACATCTAAGATAGATACATTTTTTTGTGAAGCAAAGATTTTAAGGAATATGAGCCAAAAGCAGCTATATGGAGTTAGGCCATGGATCAGCCAGGAGCTCATTCAATGTGGAACAGGCTTGAGAGGCTGAATAGCCTACTTCAGTTCCCACGTTCCTTTAATTTCTGCAGGAGATTCTGCAGGCAAAAGTCTTTCATCTTTTAGAATGGGATGTGTTAAGATGAAAGACTTGATCTGAAATTGTTTATTGTATCATCACATCTCCAAGACACTGTATTCATTTGGCTATAAATGATGTGTCTTATGACCTTATTCTGCCTGTTGAAGGAGCAGCGCTCTAAAAGCTAGTGCTTCCAAATAAACCTGTTGGACTATAACTTGGTGTTGTGTGATTTTTAACTTTGCCCACCCCAGCTCAATACCAGCTCCTCCACGTCCTGCTTACAATTTTGTATGATACAGTGATAGTGTCATGAGAATGTCTCTTATAGATGTACTGACTCTGTGACATAACATTATTTGGGAAAAAAAACAGCAAGTTCACACTTGCAACTCCAAATGTCAGGTTAACTCATCATTCACTGTGTTGCTCTGTGTGGCATCTTATAGTGTGCAAATTGTCTGCCGTGTTGCTTATAGAAAAGTCCATACCAAGAATATTTCCTTTTGTGAAATGCTTTGGAATATTTTTAAGCCCATATGACATGTTGTCTTAAATTCAAGTCTCTATTGCTCAAAGTAAAACTGACTCCCCATTTAATTCACAACACCCAAGTTAAGGCATTTGAATGTACTAGAACCAATCGAAAGAGAAGGATGTGGAGCAATAAATTTGCAAGGAAACTGGACAGATTGTTCAAATTACAAAGCATTGATAAAATGGGATGTTAAACAACTGAAAATTGACTGGGATAGCAGTTGTGTAAAAGGCAGAAAAGGGCAATGGTTCTTGGAGAGTGTTCAGGAAACTTTTGACAGCAGTATGTCTCCAGTCCTTTTAGAAAGGATCTTTGTTAGATTTAGTTCTTCAAAATAATGTGTGCAAAGTGGACCAGTGTTAGTAGGGTTAGAAGGCGTTTTGTAGTGGGGTTTGCCAACAGTCAATGATTAGATCTTTGTATTTCCTGCCATATGTTAATGTTCTAGGCTTTGGTGTAAAAGGCATAATTTCAAAATTTATGAATAATATTAAGTTGGAAGTATTGTAAACCATAGGGAAAAAAATGTGCAACTTCAAGAGGACATTGATAAGTTTGTGAATTGGACAGACGGGTCACCTATATGAAGAGTTTAATAGCCCTGTCTTAGCACCTGAGCTAGCACAGGCAATAGGTTACTATAGTGATTGTAATGAGGTCAGCCAGGTGGATCTCATAGAATATGAGTTCCCTGATTGGGGCTGTTAATCTTGTCTAATCAGGAAGCCCTGGCTGTCAGATAAATACAGGAGTAGAAAGTGGGATTCGAATTGGTGTTAGATTATTTCAGGCAGCACAAACACAAAGGGCAGAAGGTTAAGAACAAGGAACAGAAACAGGCCCTACGGCCCACCAAGACAACGCTGGCATGTGATACCTTTTTCAAGTAAAACTCTTCTGCCTCTACACGGTCCATATCCCACCATTTCCTGCCTGTTCATGTATCTGTCAAGAAGCCTCAAAGGTTGCTATTCTACCATCTCCTTTGGTGTTACGTTCCAAGCACTCTGTGTAACAAACCTGCTTCTCACATCTCCTTCAAATTTACCCCCTTTTACTTTAAATCTAATGTCCCCAAATAATTGGCATGTTTACTCTGGGAAAAAGACTCCAACTATCCATGCTTCTTTTAATTTTGTAAAGTTATATCAGGAACACCTCCAATGTTCAAGAGAGACCAAACCAAGTCTATTCAAACTCTCCTCATAGCTAATACCCTCCAAACCAGGCTGTATCCTGGTAAACCGGAACTTTACGCAACATTCTAAATGTGGTCTAACTAAAGTTCTATACAGCTGCAACATGACTTGCCAATTTTTATGCTCTATGCCTTGAGTAATGAAGGCAGACATGCATATGTCTTCTACCCATCTTATCCACTTGTGTTGCCACTTTCAGGGAGCTGCAGACCTGTACACCTAAGCAAACTAAACCTATCAAACTAAAAATCTGAAACTCAGGTCTGCTTACAACACACTGTGGGCTATGGTCAGCCTGTGCTAGCTTGTTCATGTCCACCATTAATGCACTTCATAGGAGTGTCATCAAGTCAAATTTGACACCAAGTCACATAAAGGAAATATTAGGGCAGAAGATAACAAGTTTATGCAAAACTATAAGTTTGAAGAAGAAACTTGAGAGTGGGGTAGAGCGAGCAGAGGCATTTAGTGTGATCTGGAAACTAACTTTTCTTTTAAAAGTTATTATAAATTCAGACTTCACTAAGACTTCACATTTCAAGTCCCTGACTACACTCTGTGTACAAAGCAATATCTCCTAATCTCTTTTTTCATTCTTTTAGTGACATCTTAAAAGAAAATCAAGCCAGCCGTACCACTTTACTGTGGAAACTACTCCACCTTGAAATAATATGAAATCTACAAATATTCCACACCCATGCCATCAGTTTCTATAAGTTTAACGCAACCAAATAAGAATTGTTGTTTCAATAGATAGCCCTGTTCATTCGCACTAAAGTCAAATGGACTGCTGTGGTTCAATAAGCATCACTTTCTCAAGGGCAGCTCGGGGTGAGTAATAAATGTTGGCAATGCCTACATCTCAGGAATGAATAAAAAGAAGCTTATTTCAACACTACCAATTTTCTCATTTGCAAAGCAGCAAATTGATGATTTTGTTTCAAATGAGCTGAGATTCTTGTAAATTGACTTCTGAAACCTTGCTAAATCCCTCCAAAAGCAAAGGTTGCCTTTTGAACTGAGTAGAGTGAATCACTGGCATGGCTGGATGTCATTGTTAAATGTCATCAACATAGACATAGAACAATACAGCACAGAACAGGCCCTTCGGCCCACGATGTTGTGCCGAACATTTGTCCTAGCTTAAGCACCCATCCATGTACCTATCCAATTGCCGCTTAAAGGTCACCAAAGATTCTGACTCTACCACTCCCACAGGCAGCGCATTCCATGCCCCCACCACTCTCTGGGTAAAGAACCCACCCCTGACATCTCCCCTATACCTTCCACCCTTCACCTTAAATTTATGTCCCCTTGTAACATTCTGTTGTACCCAGGGAAAAAGTTTCTGACTGTCTACTCTATCTATTCCTCTGATCATCTTATAAACCTCTATCAAGTCACCCCTCATCCTTCGCCATTCCAAACGAGAAAAGGCCAAGCACTGTCAACCTATCCTCGTACGACCTATTCTCCATTCCAGGCAACATCCTGGTAAATCTTCTTTGCACCCTCTCCAAAGCTTCCACATCTTTCCTAAAGTGAGGCGACCAGAACTGCACACAGTACTCCAAATGTGGCCTAACCAAAGTCCTGTACAGTTGCAACATCACTTCACGACTCTTGAATTCAATCCCTCTGCCAATGAACGCTAATACACCATAGGCCTTCTTACAAGCTCTATCCACCTGAGTGGCAACTTTCAAAGATCTATGAACATAGACCCTAAGATCCCTCTGTTCCTCCACCTCACTAAGAACCCTACCATTAACCCTGTATTCCGCATTCTTATTTGTCTTTCCAAAATGGACAACCTCACACTTGGCAGGGTTGAACTCCATCTGCCACTCCTCAGCCCAGTTCTGCATCATATCTAAGTCCCTTTGCAGCCGACAACAGCCCTCCTCAATATCCACAACTCCACCAATCTTCGTATCATCTGCAAATTTACTGACCCACCCTTCGACTCCCTCATCCAAGTCATTCATAAAAATTACAAACAGCAGAGGACCCAGAACTGATCCCTGCGGAACTCCACTTGTAACTGGGCTCCAGGCTGAATATTTACCATCTACCACCACTCTCTGACTTCGACCGGTTAGCCAGTTTTCTATCCAATTGGCCAAATTTCCCTCTATCCCATGCCTCCTGACTTTCCGCATAAGCCTACCATGGGGAACCTTATCAAATGCCTTACTAAAATCCATGTACACTACAGCTACTGCTCTACCCTCATCCACATGCTTGGTCACCTCCTCAAAGAATTCAATAAGACTTGTAAGGCAAGACCTACCCTTCACAAATCCGTGCTGGCTGTCCCTAATCAAGCAGTGTATTTCCAGATACTCATAAATCCTATCCCTCAGTACCCTTTCCATTACTTTGCCTATCACCGAAGTAAGACTAACTGGCCTGTAATTCCCGGGGTTATCCCTATTCCCTTTTTTGAACAGGGGCACAACATTCGCCACTCTCCAGTCCCCTGGTACCACCCCCGTTGACAGTGAAGACGAAAAAATCATTGCCAACGGTACTGCAATTTCCTCTCTTGCTTCCCACATAATCCTAGGATATATCCCGTCAGGCCCGGGGAACTTGTCTATCCTCAAGTTGTTCAAAATGTCCAACACATCTTCCTTCCTAACAAGTACCTCCTCTTGCTTACCAGTCCGTTTCACACTCTCCTCTTCAACAATACGGTCCCTCTCGTTCGTAAATACTGAAGAAAAGTACTCCTATCTCTTCCGACTCAATACACAGTCTCCCACTATTGTCCTTGATCGGACCTACCCTCGTTCTCGTCATTCTCATGTTTCACACATACGCATAAAATGCCTTTGGGTTATCCTTGATCCTATCCGCCAAAGATTTTTCATCCCCTCTCTTAGCTCTCCTAATCCCTTTCTTCAGGTCCCTTCTGGCTATCCTGTATCCCTCCACTGCTCTGTCTGAACCCTGTTTCCTCAACCTTATGTAAGCCTCCTTCTTCCTCTTTACAAGACATTCAACCTCCCTCGTCAACCAAGGTTCCCTCACACGACCATTTCTTTCCTGCCTGACACGTACATACATATCAAGGACACGTCGTATCTGTTCTTTGAAAAAGTTCCACATCCTTCCCTGACAGCCTATGCTCCCAACTTATGCTCCTCAGATCCTGTCTTACAGCATCGTAATTACCCTTCCCCCAATTGTAAAACCTACCGTGTTGCACGCATCTATCTCTCTCCATAACCAAGATGAAAGTCACAGAATTGTGGTCACCATCACCAAAATGTTCACCCACTAACAGGCCCATCACTTGTCCTGGTTCATTACCGAGTACCAAATCCAATATGGCCTCCCCTCTGGTCGGACAATCTACATACTGAGTTAGAAAAGCTTCCTGGACACACTGCGCAAACACCGCCCCATCCAATCTACTTGATCTAAAGAGCTTCCAATCAATATTTGGGAAGTTGAAATCACCCATGACTACTACCCTGTGGCTTCTGCACCTTTCCAAAATCTGTTCCTCCACATCTCTGCTGCTATTGGTGGGCCTATAATAAACACCCAACAAGGTGACTGCTCCTTTCCTATTTCTGACTTCAGCCCATACTACCTCCAAAGGCAGATCCCCCTCGAACTGCCTTTCTGCAGCCGTTATGCCATTTCTAATTAGCAACGCCACCCCCCCTCCTTTTTTACCACCCTCCCTAATCTTACTGAAACATCTGTAACCAGGAACCTCCAACAACCATTCTTGTCCCTCTTCTATCCACGTTTCCGTGATGGCCACAACATCGTAGTCCCAGGTACCGATCCATGCCTTAAGTTCACCCACCTTATTTCTGATACTCCTTGCGTTGAAGTATACTCACTTGAACCCATCTCTGTGTCCACAAGTATTCCCTGTCAGTGCTACCTTCTTCACAGCCTCCCTACATTCTTGGACATCCTGACAAATAGCTAGCCTACTTGCTGGACTACAAGTCCGGATCCCATCCCCCTGCCAAATTAGTTTAAACCCCCCCACAAAGACTGGATGCGTCATTTTCTTTCTCAGCAACCTGTTTAGAGATGTTGTGACACACTTCTGGAGCAGATGGCACTTGAACCCAGGTCTCTTGGCCTAGAGGTAGAGACACTACCACCACAAAATAGAAATATCCATGAAACCATCAGCCATGATTTTATTGAATGGTGGAGCAGGATCAACAGAGCAGATGGCCTACTCCTGCTCCTGTTTCTTACGTTTTTATGATTCTTAAAACTCCTAAGCTTCGGAGTGTATTTTGCACCCCAGTCCATATCGTCTGCTTAATCTCTTTGATCCAGTTATAAAGTACCGGTAATTAAAGTTTGCATTTGTGGAATGAAAATATTGAAACTGCTAGTAATGCAAGTATAACTTGTCATTTGAACAGTTTTACTGACATTCATGAACTATTTATGCCTGGTTATTATGGTTACAAATGTCATCACAACGAGCTGTGAATGACTTGCCATTCATCACTCAGTCCCATTTCTCTTTGTTCTTCTTCCTTACAAATCGTGGAGGAATTTTCCTTTAAAATGAACATAAATAGCAAACCCAGAAGTATCACAAATGAATGTTATGCTTTACATGGACATCGTATTTTTAAAGTGTGAACCAATTTTGTAACTTGATAACCAATTATCTCGAGGACAGCAGCTTCTGATTAATGGCAGATATAATTCTTATCTGGCCAGGTCGATCTTTTATCTATTGCACCTGGTATCGTGATCATTCTGAGCATAAATTATGTAAATATACCATTAATCATGACAAATGCTATTTTATTGGAAAGAAACTTCAACTGCTGTTTTCATATCCCTGCAGCAACTATATTGCCAGGTGTATTAGGGTCTTTTTGTGAGATTAGTGAATTCTCTTTTCCACCTCTTTACCACCGATTAAAGTCTATGTCCCTTCAGGCTTTCTAGCCTGTTCTAATGCCATAATATTTTTCAATTAAAAGAAACTCCCCTCCCTAGAACCTCTGCTCAATGGATTAGAGAAAACCCCAATAGGCCACACTTACACAGTGCACAGTTCTGCTCCCCACATTACAGGAAGCGTTTATTGGCCTGTCTGGAGCCCTGGTCTTCAGGCCTGACACTTGACTACTAAAACAGGTTTCTTCTCAATTCTCAGATTCACAGAAATGAGAAGTTTTGGTTTTGGCTTTTAAAGGGCTCGACATTAAAAGAATTTGACAGCTTGACAGTCCTACAGACTGGAACCGTTCATCACGAGTAATAACAGATCCAAAGCCTCATTATGATCAAAGGCACAGGATAAGACTCATGAAGGAGCGAAATGGGTTTTTTGTTTGCTTTGGACACAAAATTGGCTTGGTCATAGGAAACAGAGGGTAGCTATGGAGGGTTGTTTGTCTGACTGGAGGTCTGTGACCAGTCGTGTTCTGCAAGAATTAGTGTTGAGATGAAAACAAACCTGCGGTAGTGTTACTGCTCCTTTTTATTCAGATTGTAAACTTACTGAAAGGAGAAGGAATTTATATAGCACCTTATCGTGCCTTCAGATACTTAGAAAGAATCTTTCAAATCAGCACAGGCATGATGGGCAGTGAGCTGTGTTTGTCTTGAGAACACTCTGTTAGCAAATGGTGCTGGCACTTACCCTGACAGCTTGGAAAGGGTCATTGTATTTCTTCCAATGAAAAGGGGCATTCATCTGGACAGCTGAGACAGCACTGGTGGCAACCTTGGACCAGGGAAGACTCTTGTGTCGTGGTCTCCAGAGGGGGGTTGTTGTTGTTGGTGGTGGTTGGAATTGTGGTGGGAGATGGGGGGGGGGGTGTTGGATCCTCCCCATTACAGGATTTCCAGGACCCTGACTATGAAGCACACCGATAATGTGTTGCTGGAAAAGCACAGCCGGTCAGGCAGCATCCAAGGAGCAGGAGAATCGACGTTTCGGGGCATGAGCCCTTCTTCAGGAATGAGGAAAGTGTGTCCAGCAGGCTAAGATAAAAGGTAGGGAGGAGGAATTTGGGGGAGGGGTGTTGGAAATGCGATAGGTGGAAGGAGGTCAAGGTGACGGTGATAGGCCGGAGTGTGGGTGGGGGCGGAGAGGTCAGGAAGAAGGTTGCAGGTTAGGAAGGCGGTGCTGAGTTCGAGGGATTTGACTGAGACAAGGTGGGGGGAGGGGAAATGAGGAAACTGGAGAAATCTGAGTTCATCCCTTGTGATTGGAGGGTTCCTAGACAGAAGATGAGGCGCTCTTCCTCCAGCCGTCGTGTTGCTATGGTCTGGCGATGGAGGAGTTCAAGGACCTGCATGTCCTTGGTGGAGTGGGAGGGGGAGTTGAAGTGTTGAGCCACGGGGTGATTGGGTTGGTTGGTCCGGGTGTCCCAGAGGTGTTCTCTGAAACATACCGTAAGTAGGCGGCCTGTCTCCCCAATATAGAAGAGGCCACATCGGGTGCAGCGGATGCAGTAAATGATGTATCTTAGCCTGCTGGACACACTTTCCTCATTCCTGAAGAAGGGCTCATGCCCGAAACGTCGATTCTCCTGCTCCTTGGATGCTGCCTGACCTGCTGCGCTTTTCCAGCAAAAAATACCTTCCTATGAAGCACACCGCCAATTTTCCCTGATCTGCCATGTCTGGGGTAAATGGCACAAGCAGTGCAGGGCCGTTCCAGTCTACCAATGCCTGACTGGGTGCCTTTGGATTACACAGCCATGGCTAGGCCACATTTGGAATGTTGCATAGAGTTCTGGTCACTGCACTACCAGAAGGATGTGGAGGTTTTGAAGAGGATACCAGGATGTTGCCTGGTTTGGAGGAGATTAGCTATAAGGCAAGGTTAGACAAATTTGGTTTGTTTTCACTTGAACGTCAAAGGACGAGGGACAATCTGGTAAAAGTTTACAAAATTATCAGAGGCACGGATAGAATGGAAAGGCAGAGTCTTTTTCCAGAATAGAAATATCAATTGGATTAGGCTTGCTCGCTGGGCTGGAAGATTTGTTTTCATGTGTTCATTGGGTCTTTTTGAATACACCGTTTTCGGTGATTTTGCGTAGTTCCTCCGTGCTGCAGTATGCGGTGGCTCATTGAAATAATATTCTAATGCAACTTCATTTGTGGATGTTGGGATGATTTCTTCTGTAGTTCAATATTTGATCTGTATGTATTATTTTCCTGTAGACGCTGGTTTGAAGTTCCCCATTAGCTGTTCGCTCTACTGCACATCTAGGAATGGCAGTTTGTTGTTGTTTTCCTCCTCTTTAGTGAATTTTATGCCAGTAATGAAAGTGCACCTTCTATCTCAGCAAGCAAATCTACATCCAGCACCTCAACCTGAGCCACAAATCTTCTCAAAACTCGCTAGAAATGCCAATTCTTAGAGATAAGTTTACGGGAAAAGGAAATAAGTTGAAAGGAGATGCGAGAGGCAGGTTTTTTTTAACACAGAAAATGTTGTAACAATCTTGTAACAAATCAACATTGAGACAATTTTTCACTGCCCCTTATTTTCATTCTATGTCCTGGAATGCACTGTCAGAAGGGGAGACAGGTGTGATAGCAACATTCCAAAGACATCCTGACTGATAGATGAAAATGCAGGGAATAGAGGGATACACACAGTGTAGAGGCAGAAGGCTTTTAGTTTAGATTACTTACGGCCCAACAAGTCCACACTGACCCTCCAAAGAGCAACCCACCCAGACCCATTCCTCTACATTTACCCCTTCACCTAACACTACAGGCAATTTAGCATGGCCAATTCATCTAACCTGCACAATTTTGGACTGTGGGAGGAAACTGGAGTAACCGGAGGAAACCCACTCAGACACGGGGAGAATGTGCAAACTCCACACAGACAGTTGCCTGAGACAGGAATTGAACCCAGGTCTCTGGCGCTGTGAGGCAGCAGTGCTAACCACTGTGCCACCGTGCCACCCTTTAGAAAGGCAGGATGTGTCGGTGCAGTCTTGGTGGACCGAAGGGCTATTCCTGTGCTGTCCTTTGTTCTTTGAAACGTGGTGCTATCACCAGAAATCCCAGCAGTGACAAATATGTCCGCCTACAGCGAGGAAGGAATTGAAGAAGTGAAAGTCATGGAGTGCATGGTTGATGAGGCAGTTTTGGTATGATAATGTGAGAAAACTTACCAGCTCCTACAGACAGAACCCTCCAGGTCACTCGACAGAAATTAATTTTAACACAAAAGGTTAAGCCCTTTGACTCAAGAAGCTCGGATATCCCAGAGAGAGTGTATGACCAAAATTAAAGAGAGACTATGAAAATGGCAGCCTTGCTGATCACAAATTAGTTTGGGAATTTTCAAAAGACTAAGTGAAACAACTTTTTACAGACACTGGGCATTAACAATTCAGTAGAGAGAAAGTGAGGGCTGCAGATGCTGGAGATCAGAGCTGAAAATGTGTTGCTGGAGAAGCGCAGCAGGTCAGGCAGCATCCAAGGAACAGGAGAATCGACGTTCCTGAAGAAGGGCTTATGCCCGAAACTTCGATTCTCCTGTTCCTTGGATGCTGCCTGACCTGCTGCGCTTCTCCAGCAACACATTTTCAGCGATTAACAATTCAGTAAACAGTTTTGAAGCTGTTGAAACATTGGAATGTTTCTTGTAAAGATCATAGTTCTGCTGAGACTGAAGTACCATGTATTAATTCAGTGTGAGGTTTCCAGGCAGGCTAAGCAGCTAAATGGGGTTGGTCAGCTCAGTTGGCTGGACAGGTAGTTTGTAATGCCAACAGCCTGGATTCAATTCCAGCTGTGCTGGTTGAGGTTATCATGAAGGTCCTTCTTTCTCAACTTCTCCTCTCACCTGAGGTGTGGTGACCTTCAAGTTAAGACATTAAAGTTGTACCTCTCTAAAGAAAGCATGGGTCTGTGATGACTTTAATATAAAGTAAAGAACTTTGGGTTCTGGAAATCTAAAACAAAAGTAGAACATGTTGGAGGAATGGACTTCACAAAGTTAAGCAATAAGTACAAACTCACATTTCATTGAAGAGGAACAAAAGATTTGATGGAATTTAATTCAAATCTATAAAATCCAGAAGGAAACAGACCCATTTATATACTATGCAATTTGTTTTATGGGATGAAACTACATGACGAGTGCAAAATACTTGAGCACTAGGCACATAAAACTGAAGAAGTAGTTAATTTCCTTTAAATCCTCTTAACAAAAGATTGGATAATTATTTGCCTGAGGGCAAGATTATAGAGGAGATGATTGGTCTTTAGTAAATGTGTTATGGAAGCTGACAAATCTGGGCTAAAGCTGTTCTTTGTGGAAGACAACTGATCAGAATTGAAGCATGGAGTTTTTGACAGGTCTTAAATTTTGGTAATATAGAAATATTTGACCAAATTTCCCCAGAATTGAAATTAGATGCGGTTCACATTATTTTTACAATTTCCACTATACAGGAGCAGTCCCAAGATTAACACGAAAAACTAACTGACAATTAGCTAGAATATTACCTGACCTAAAAGGATTACATTTTAAGCATGGATTATATACACTGGATATATAAGGGGAAACAGCTTCTCCTTATCTACTCTGTCCAGCCTGCTCAAGATTTTGAAAACTTCAAACAGATCTTCTCTTAGCCTTCCTCTCTCTGAGGAGAACCAAACAAACTTCTTCAATTATCCTGCTTACTTAGCTGCTGGCTTCCTGCCTTTTCCCCATCTCCCTGAACAATTTACTATCCAAATAACATTCCAAAGTCCTCTACTTTTGAGACTTATCTTTGAGTTTAGAAGATTAAAGTGTGATTTGGTGATAAGATGAATTGATTTGATCAGGTAGATAAACTGTTTTATGATAAAAATGTTTCCTCCAGAATCCTGAACAAAGGCACATGATGTTAAATAATAACATGATGTTAGATGTTAAATGTTAGATAGGTAGATCATTCAGTGGTAAGGTCAGGAACCCTCAAACAAAGTGTAATGGAAATCTATTACTTGCTCCCTAGATTTGAGGCCGTTCTGTTAGAGTCATAGAGTAATAGAGTCCTACAGCACGGAGACAGGCCCTTTGGCCCAAACTGGTCCATGCCGACCAAAGTGTCCGTCCACGCTAACCCCATTTTCCTGCACTTGGGCCATATCCTTCTAAACCTTTCCTATCCATGTAATTGTCCAAAAGCCTTTTAAATGTTGTTAATGTACCCACTTCAACCACTTCTGTTGGCTGCTCATTCCATATGGCTGATCTGTATCTAAATGCTATCTACTCATCCTGCTTTCAAAACCCTGAGTCCCCTTACAAACCAAAAATCAACCAACATTAAGCTTGAATTTTTTTTTCATTAATCTTGCCTCCCTGCCAAAATGGACATGTATGTGAAGAACCGCAGGAGATGGACTAGGTCCTCAAAGAACATTTCTCCTCTGTGTTTACCGTGAAGAAAGACATGAAGCTTTAGGACTTTAAGAGGAATCCATTGTGAGGTAGTTATTGACACCATTCTTGTTAAAAAGTCTATGAAAATATTTGATCCTGGTGTAACTGACTGATAATGCAGGCTTTATATTTAGAGCTTTGAACATTCTGAGAATGAAAATGGTCCAGGATCAGAGAGTTCACTGGGCTCATAGTGAATCAACAACCTGTTTTGCACTGCGTCAACATCTACCTTCTACCCACTTAGAAAATACTGCCAAAATGTTTCATTTCAAACTAAGTGAAAGGGACAGAACCAAATGTCATGGACAATTGATCTGTGAAATTTAGTGGAATGAAGATAAGAGGAAGTGAAAAGTTATCTTAGTGTAAATTCTCTATGAGATTGTTTTAAGGCACAGGAACGTTTTCACCCCTTCTGCTTCCAAGACGCGATAACACGCTGGAGAATTCTGGAGAGGTTGTATTAGAGGAGAGGGGTTTGGATGATCCAATGGCTTAGAATTCAAATATATGGAGAAAGACTAATCCTGTTTCATTGAAGGGGATTGAAAGATTGGGATATGATATAATCCAGATCTTTAAAATTCTGAAGTGAACAGAGAATGTGTACAGTTGTGGATATCATATTATCAGAAAGATGAAGGGCTTATGCACAAAACGTCAATTCTCCTGCTCCTCGGATGCTGCCTGACAGGCTGTGCTTTTCCAGCTCCACACTCTTGATATAAGAAAGATATGAATGCATTGGAGAGAGTGCAAAAGTGGAATGCCAAAGTGGAGTACAAGAATGATTCCAGGAATGACAAGCTTCAGCTCGGAGGCTAGATTGAAGATGTTGGGACTGTTCTCCCCAGAGAAAAGACCTGATTGAAGTTTTCAAAATCATGAGCAAGCTGGATAGAGTAGTTAGGGAGATGTTGCTTCCCGTTGTAAAGGAGAAAATATATAAATTGGTGTACAAATGAAGCAAGGATGGTTTTTCATACAGTAAGTTGTTAGGGTATGCAATGCTTTGCTTGGAGATGTGGTGGAGGCAGATTCAATTGACATTTTCAAGAGGGCATTGGATGCTATGTGGATGGTAATGGCGTGCGGGGATAAAGGGAAAATGTGGGGCGCAGGGTGGCACAGTGGTTCGCACTGCTGCCTCAAAGCGTGAGGGACTCAGGTTCAATTGCAACTCTTGGGCGACTGTCTGTGTGGAGTTTGCAAATTCTCCCCGTGTCTGTATGGGTTTGATCCAGTTTCCTCTGACAATCCAAAGATGTGCAGGTTAGGTGAATTGGCCATGCTAAATTGCCCACAGTGTTCAGGGATATGTAGGTTAGGTGCATTAGTCAGGGGTAAATGTAGAGTAATAGGGTGGGGGAGTGGGTCTGGGTGGGTTACTCATCGGAGGATCGGTTTGGACCAGTGTTGGGCCAAAGGGCCTGTTTCCATACTGTAGAGATTCTCTGATTCAATGAAAAGGCAGGAAACTGGCAGATAGTAGACTGTGCAGGCATGGTGGGCTGAATTACCTTCTTCTGCACTGATACATTTAAATAACTACACAGTTACTTTCATGGGCTACAAACAAACAGTAAGTGCAAAATACTAGCGCTCAAACTTTGTGGAACAGATTTTTCAATTAAAGTTGATAATTATATATCAATTGAAACCGTTTAAAAAGAAATTGAATAACTGTTTGGCTGGAGCAGGATAATCGAGAAAAGGGTGATTATTGATTAAATACTCTTAGGACATTCACTGTTTCCAAGCGTCAAGTCAAGTGTGTTGGTAAACAACGGCATCTGAAGAAAAGAGCTTTAACAGATCTATTTTAGTTTAACCATATGGTGCATCAAGCTTTTAAAAGTCCCTCCAAATGCATGGGTTGACTTATACATCAAGTATAAAATATACAGTACCAACATTGGTGGTAACCATTCTGAAACGTGATTTGGCCACTTAAGTATGTATGTTTGTATTGTATTTCTGGTGACTGTGTGTCTACTCTGAGGTCTTTCCAAGGCCATTCCAGTACATGTTTCTCAAGATCAGGCTGGTCCCTGTATTGGGAATCTTCTCCAGGGCAGATTCCTCCTTCTACTATTCTCACACCAGTTTTTTTACTAATATTTCATTTTGCTACACTACGGTTAATTGACAAGTTAATAAAGGTGAGAATTCTTAACTTTAAATAAGCCTTGAAGTTAATTTTTCTTGCTGGAGGTCCAATATCCCCTGTTACGAGGCACACTCTGCTTTGTGTGTGCTTGATCTAAATTCCCACACACCCTAGTGACAACATAATTAGTGCTATCTGTATGATCCTATGCACTGACTTACAAGGTGAATATCACACCAGCATATATGTCTAAGCTTAAGAGGTGAGGTCAACTTTTAATCAGTGTATAGCTTTTTTTGAATTGTAAGATAGGAAGAGAGGATGTTGACAACGTATATGCTGAGTATAGATGTAAACGTGCACTTTAACATGAGAAAGGGTCAATTTATAGAGCAGCATATAGCTACTTGTATGCCACAATATACAATACTTTAGAGAATAAAAAAAACATTTTTCCAATTTTCCCCAGAGCTGAAATTGGTGCATTTTGTGTCATGTGGGATCAAGTCTATTATGAGGCATGTAGAGAAGAAATTAAAAGGGCCAACAGAGATTATTGCCCAGAATGGCACCCGCACTAAAAAGACGAAAATATATTATATTTTGGGTGTGGGTTACATCCACAAAACTTGTGGTGACTTAAATATTGAAGACTAAGGTATGATCTAATCAAGGGGTTTCAGATGAAGTGAGTCACTCTGTTAGAAACTGTTTCCTCTGATGTGGGAGAATCTAGAATAAGAGCACAGAGCCTTAAATTTAAAGCTAGGCTCTTCAGGTGTTATGTCAGGAAGCACGTCTTCACACAAAGTCTAGTGGAAATCTATTACTCACTCCCCCAAAAAATAAAAATATGTTGAAGCTAGGTCAATGGTAAATTTCAAAGTTGTTATCAGTATGTTTTTGATGGGTACGTGTTTTGAAACCAAGGTGCGTAGACAGTGTTAGATACAGATCAGCCGTGATCTAACAGAGAGGAGGAACATGTTCAGGGGGCTGCAAATCCTCCTCCTATAGAAATGTTCCTTATTTTCTTGCCTGAGGATTCTTGAAGCCATCCACTTGAGAAGTGATTGTGAACATTATGCTTGCTAAAAGGTCCATGAAAATGTTTGATCCTGGTATAAATTGTTGATGATGCCTTCTTTATTTATGTCTTAGCTTTGGCCCCTTAAGTGTGAAAATGGTCTAGCTTTGTGGTGAATTAAGAAACTGTTATACATTATACCAGTGGTTTACCTTCCATTGACTTGGAAATTATTGCCAAAATTTTTCATCGGAAACCAAGTAAAAGCAAGAGTAAGGCCAGGAAATGTGACGTACAAAAAAAAAAGAACAATCATGCAGTGAAATCCATCAATCTGAAAGATCTGATGTAGAAAAAATTGGAAGGGTGTCAATTCACTATGAATCTGTTTTATGCCACTGATGTAAACCAATTTCACCCCCTTTGCCTTCTGGAGGATGTTATGCTCTTGGTGGGGGGGGGGGGGGGGGTTGAAAAATTATACTAGAGGAGAAGGGTTTGGGTTATCCAAAAGCTCAGAATTCTAAAGTATGGAGATGCACTAAAGTTGTCTTCATTGAAGGGGAATAAAAGATTGAGGCACAGTGCAATTCAGATCTTTAAAATGCTGAAAGGGATATATAACTTGCACAATTTGCTTTGTGGGCTGGAACTCATCCATGAGTGCAAAGTACCAGACTTCAAGTTTTGTGAAACAGATTTCCCAATTTATGTTGATAATTGTATCTCAATTATCTCCTTTTAGGAAAAGTATTGGATAGTTATTTCCCCGAGTGTAGGATTGTAAAGAGGTGAATGAGTTTTGATCAAATATTCTACAATAGCTGACAGATTCTGAACTGCAAGTAATGTTTGTGCAAAATTGAACAGGTTTGAAGCGTGGAGTTGAACAAATCTATTTTATATTACTTTAGCAAATGTGGAAACTCTTCACCAAATGTCTCGAGATGAAATCAGTTCAGTTTTGTATCCAATCTCATTGTGTATGACTCATGCTGACAATTGTCTGGAAGAATTAAATGGGTTAAAGTTCAAAAGAGATTAAATTTTGACGATGGGTTACGTAGACTGGACTTGTCGTCCCTACAGTATAGAAGATTAATGCATGATCTAATTGAGATGTTTCACATAAGTCTAGATCGGGTAAAGAGAAAAACTATTCCCTCGGGTGTGGGATAGTCCAGAGCAAGGAAGCACAAACTGAGGATTAGAACCTGACCGTTCATGAGCCATGTCAGAAAGCCTGTTTTCACAGAAAGTGTACTGGAAATCTGTAATTGCATCCCCCTCCTCCCCCACCCTAAGGGATAAGAGGATGGAGAGAGAGTGAAAGAGAATGACTTGCTTTGTTGCTACATCGAGAAGAGTTTGTGGCACTGACTTATTTTTATCCGAAAGGATGTTCAGTTGCAGTAATAAAAATGAAAGTCCAAAAACTTGTGGAATTTAATTTATGGTGGTCATGAGCTTTCTACAAAGCTCATGCCACTCAAATATTCATAATGCAAATTGCTGCTAGCAATGGTTGTATTAAAGGTTAGATCACACTAGGATTGCTGTGAATTGTTCTGTCCCCGTTTTATATAAGGACATAGTTTACATTTCCTTACCAGTGGGTTATCAGGTGGGCAGGGGTCTGCTAAATTCTGCAGTGTTGTCACTGCCACTCTCCCCAAACCTCCCTCTGCAATTTAATGGTGGTACAGATGGGGCATAGGCTGGACTACCTGCTCTTGCCCTCTTTGAAGCCCTTACATGACTAATTAATGAAAACTCATGGGCATTTTCCTATCTGCCCACAATGTTTGAGAATGCTAGGAGGAGTTTAGCTGCTGAGGAAAACCCCAGAAGGTGACCCCTGTTTGGACCACAGGCAGGAAGAAATGTGGTTGAGTTCCTTTATCAGTGTCCTTCTTTCAAGGGGACCTTCTTGTCCCCTTCACCCCAATAAGGACAAGATCTGCCCACCCCACCAATGGTGTTCCCTTCCCCTTTATGCCTCTCCACTAACACATCCATTCAGTCCACCAGTACACCCGTCCTCAGGCCTCATCCCCACTAAATGCCCTGAAACCCCATATGTACCTGACCCTGGACTCCGAGTCTTAGACTCGACCCTGACCATTGCTGCTAGAGGCATTGCCAGGACGAGAGTGCTGCCTGGTCAATAAGATTAGCTAACAACCCTTTGAGTCGGGACTTCCTTCAAAATGAGGGGCAGGACTGGCATCTCAACCCAATTAATACGGATTGGAAGCTGGTATCAGAGATGTAGCGTTCACAGGAGGGCTAGGCCAAAACCTGGCCATAGGCACTGGAGATGGTGAAATAGAGACTTACTACCAGGTTAGGAAATATCAGGAACAATTGAGTACCCTGGGACTTTTTTCCCTTGAAAAGAGAAGACTGAGCAGAGGACTTCAAGATTTAAGACAGACCTTGATTTATTTTTCAGTCCCTCATGGGATGTGGGCACCGCTGGGTGGTTAGCATTTATTGTCCATCGCTAGTTGCCCTTGAGAAGGTGGTGTTAAGCTGCCTTCTTGAACTGCATCAGTCCATGTGCTGTAGATAGAACCACAAAGATCTTAGGGAGAAAGTTCCAAGATTTTAATCCGACGACACTGAAGAATTGCCAATATATTTCCAAGTCAGGTTGATGAATGGCTCGGTGAAGAACTTGTGAGTGGTGGTGGTCCTTTGTACCTGCTGCCCTCGTCCTTCTAGATGGAGGAGGCTGTGGGTTTGGAAGATAACGGAAAGATGTTAGGAAAATAGGTTATACATAGAGTTGATATTTCCACTTGTTAGAGGAGCTAGAACCATGGAGTATATACATAAAATTTAAATTTGATTGCGACCTTGTGGCCCAGTGGCAGTGTTCCTACCTCTCAGCTGGAAGGCCTGGGTTTAAGTACCACATGTTCCAAAGGTGTGTCATAACCACCTGGATTAGAAACATCTTACTCCATCTTACCCCAACAAAAAGACTAGTTGTGATGAATATTATACATCCATTTAAGGGGGAACTAGATAAGCATGTGAGGAACAGAGAAACACAAAATTATGTTGATGGATTTAGATGCAAAAGTGTGGGATGATTGTGTGGAGAATAAGTCCTGGTGTTCACTACCCCAAAGTGCAGTGGATGCTGGGACAGTGAGTAAATTTAAAGAGGAGTTAGACAGATGTTTAATTGGTAATAGGTTGAAGGGATGCGGAGAGAAGGCAGGAAAATGGGGGTGAGGAACATATCAACCCTGATAAAATGGGGGAGCAGACTTGATGGGCCAAATGGCCTAATTCTGCTCCAAGATCTTATGAACTTGTGAAGACCATTTCAAACAATTGGCCTGTTACTGTACTGGAAATACTAAATATTCAAAGTTTGTGCGAAGATTTGTAGCTCGGGTGCTCGTTGTTGTGGTTCTGTTCGCCGAGCTGGAAGTTTTTGTTGCAAACGTTTCGTCCCCTGGCTAGGCGACATCATCAGTGCTTGGGAGCCTCCTGCGAAGCGCTTCTTTGATGTTTCCTCCAGTGTTTATAGTGGTCTGTCCCTGCCGCTTCCGGTTGTCAGTTTCAGCTGTCCGCTGTAGTGGTTGGTATATTGGGTCCAGGTCGATGTGTTTGTTGATGGAGTTTGTGGATGAATGCCATGCCTCTAGGAATTCCCTGGCTGTTCTCTGTCTGGCTTGCCCTATGATAGTAGTGTTGTCCCAGTCGAATTCATGTTGCTTGTTGTCTGCGTGTGTGGCTACTAAGGATAGCTGGTCGTGTCGTTTCGTGGCTAGTTGATGTTCATGTATGCGGATTGTTAGCTGTCTTCCTGTTTGTCCTATATAGTGTTTAGTGCAGTCCTTGCATGGTATTTTGTACACTACATTCGTCTTGCTCATGTTGGGTATCGGGTCCTTCGTTCTGGTGAGTTGTTGTCTGAGCGTGGCTGTTGGTTTGTGAGCCGTTATGAGTCCTAGGGGTCGCAGTAGTCTGGCTGTCAGTTCCGAGATGCTCCTGATGTATGGTAGTGTGGCTAGTCCTTTTGGTTGTGGTATGTCCTCGTTCCGTGGTCTTTCTCTTAGGCATCTGTTGATGAAGTTGCGCGGGTATCCGTTTTTGGCGAATACCTTGTATAGATATTCCTCTTCTTCTTTTTGCAGTTCTGGTGTACTGCAGTGTGTTGTGGCCCTTTTGAATAGTGTCCTGATGCAGCTTCGTTTGTGTGTGTTGGGGTGGTTACTTTCATAGTTTAGGACTTGGTCTGTGTGTGTGGCTTTCCTGTATACCCTTGTAGTGAATTCTCCGTTCGGTGTTCTCTGTACCATCACGTCTAGGAATGGGAGTTGGCTATCCTTTTCTTCTCTCGTGAATCGGATTCCTGTGAGTGTGGCGTTGATGATCACGAAATGACACGACCAGCTATCCTTAGTAGCCACACACGCAGACAACAAGCAACATGAATTCGACTGGGACAACACTACTATCATAGGGCAAGCCAGACAGAGAACAGCCAGGGAATTCCTAGAGGCATGGCATTCATCCACAAACTCCATCAACAAACACATCGACCTGGACCCAATATACCAACCACTACAGCGGACAGCTGAAACTGACAACCGGAAGCGGCAGGGACAGACCACTATAAGCACCGGAGGAAACATCAAAGAAGCGCTTCGCAGGAGGCTCCCAAGCACTGATGATGTCGCCTAGCCAGGGGACGAAACGTTTGCAACAAAAACTTCCAGCTCGGCGAACAGAACCACAACAAATACTAAATAATTAAATGTCTAGATGAGAAATCCCCAGCATTACTCATTCGCATCCAATATATGGATTGGGAATTCCTGCATTTCCACCCATAAATTCCCAAGTAATCTTCAGTAAATATCAGGGGTTGGGAATTTCAGCTCTTGTGCCCGGTATATCTACTGAATAAAATGTAGATGTCGAACCTAGTGTGGATGTTGAGTCTGTTGGATATGTTGTTCCTTGTGTATATGTTGAGTTTGGTGCCTATGCTGTGCCGAGAATATATGCTGAGTCAGATATATATATGGTACATGGTATATATGTTTTGCATGGTGTATATGGTGAGTCTGGTATATTTGTTCCCACGACAGTCAAGGTGAGAGATTTAAGTATCAAATCCGATGTATACGTGATGCCTCGTTTATATGTTGAGTCTGGTATATATGTAATCCCTGGTGCATATGTGAATCTGATTTATTTGTTCTCATGGCGGTCAGTTTGAGGAATTTAAGCATTACCTAAAGGCCGTGCTAGGGAAATATGGCACCTCACCTGTTGACCAAACTCTGTTGCTTGTGACTGGTTGAAATAGAAAAGCATGGTTCATGACAAAATATAAAGCAAGTTAGTTTCAGGTAGCTGAGGAAAAGAGATACCAAAGGAAATCAAAGAAAAGTCAATGCTTAGGTCAACTTGGCATCTGCTGACCTGTGAAACTATTCTTGATGAAAATCACTTTTTGCCATCCTGTGAGAATCTGCAAACTGCTTTTTGGAGATGAATCAGAGACTGTCATTACAAAATAAGAACGAGCGAATCATCAGACTCATCATCATTTGTCCAATACAGAAAAATACCCAACTGTTGAGTTTCTTATGTCTGTCTAGACTGAAGATTGCAGTAAGCAAAACAAATTCTTGATCCATGCTTATGTCGTTATTTATCTGCTGTTTAAGGTGTGAATTGACTGATTTGTTTCAAATTAATTGGTAGCTTTGTTAAAATAGTGGATAAATGACTTCTGCATTCAAACGATTTTACACTCAGCATAACTTCCAGACTTATATTGTTTTCATTTCTGATTGCTGCTTTGTAATATCACTGCCTGAGAGGTAGTGGAGGCAGAAAGACTCAACTTGTTTAGAACATATCTGCATATCCTCCTAATGTGATGGAATCTGCAGGGCTATGGACCAAACGTCAGAAATGGGGATTAGGATGGGGGTGGGGTAGGAGGGCTCATTTTCGAACACGTCAAGTGACTTCTTTCTGTACCAGTGAAGTTATATATCAAATTCATTCATAATATCTGTACTATCAGATTCTCACTAAAACATTCCCTGGCATGCTGGCACCTCTACAGACCCAGGTCTTCAAACAGTGTGATTTAACTTGAACAAATCTGCAGGAAATCCAATGTACTGAAAATCTTGAAGGAAATTCCTAACATTTTAGCGCCTTTTCTTGAAGAAATGTGTAAGAAACAATTTACAATATTGCGAGAAGAGATGACAAATTTACCTTCCCTTCTTTGACCTATATTAAGAATTTGAAGATCTTCGAACCTTCTTAAGAACACCTCCTCGTTATCTTGGTATTGATATCTTGTCTGATGCAGTGAAGCATTAGGCCGCTGCCTGAGGCACTTAGGTAGAGATGTTTGTTCGATTCTTCATGTTGGCACATGTTGAAATAAGGAAAACTGGGTCCTTGGTCTTTCTAGTGAACTGCTTTCCAAAGGCCAAAGGTAATGTGGACAAGGAGCAAAGCAGCATGACCCATCATAATAGGGATACTCTAGTTCTAACCAACACATGGGAATGGTGCTAAATCCAAGGTTGCTTGGCACACAGACTCATATCTTAACAACCTAGCCACTAGGTGGAGCACACTGAGTACAGATTTTATTTCCCAGTCAAGACAGTGATCATTGAGAAGGCTGATGTTGCTTTTACCACCTCACTATAATTTCTTGATAATTTTTTTATTCATTCACGGGATGTGGGCATCGCTGATTGGGCACCAGCATTTATTGCCCATCCCTAGTTGCCCTTGAGAAGATGCTGGTGAGCAACATTCATGACCCTCTGCAGTCCACCGGCTGGAAGTAGACCCACAATGCCATTAGGGAGGCATTTCCAGAATTTTGACCCAGTGACAGTGAAAGAACGGCAATTTATTTCCAAGTCAGGATGGTGAGTGGCTTGGAGGGGAATTTGCAGGTGGTGGTGTTCCATGTATCTACTGCCCTTGCCCTCCTAGATGGAAGTGGTCATGGATTTGGAAGATGCTGTCTGTGAACCTTTGATGAATTTCTGCAATACATCTTGTGTATAGTACACACTGTTGCTACTGAGTGTCAGTGGGGGATGGAGTGGATACTTGTGGATGTGGTGCCAATCAAGTGAGCCACTTTGTCTTGGATGGTGTCAAGCTTTTTGAGTATTGTTGCAACTGCACTCATCCAGGCAGGTGGGTAGTATTCCATCACACTCCTGATATGTGCCTTGTAGATGGTGATAGGCTTTGAGGAGTCGGGGGTGAGTTATTTGCTGCAGTATTCTTAGCCTCTGACTTGCTGTCACAGCCACTATGTTTATATGGTGAGTCCAGTTAAGTTTCTGGTCAATGGTAACCCCCAGGATGTTGATAGTGGGGTATATGAAGATGTCAGATCTTATGAAGAAAAACAAAAATAAAAAATAACAGATTATGAAGATGGTGAAGTGAACAATGGTTTAAGCAATAAACATTGCCAATGATCTCAAAAAGAAATCAAATGGGGACATGAGGGAAATAAAGTTGCAGGATTAGGGATATTCAGGAGGATAATGTGATTGGATTCTTTGATGAGTCAAATGCATCTTTCTGTTCCGTATTTCCTCTATATAAACCTGAACGACTCAAACTAATTGACTCTGATCAACATGAACAAGTTCCTCACAATTATAAGTTGCATGTTTCTTTACTGGATAACATGCATTTTATACAACTGAAATAGCAAGTACATATGATGTGTCCAGTCAAACATGTTGACTGTTGTAACTGAGCAGAATAGAAAAGATGTTCCATTCTATTTTAGTGCTGCTCTGACAGGTAATATTTTCCCTCACCCTTCGGAGTGGAAATCAGAAATGACTAATGAAGAACTTTGCTTCAATCTAGACACTGCGGCTGGTTTGTGAGCTGTTATTAAAGATTGCTATGTTCAGTTTGCTTAATCACCTATTGATCATAGAATCCCTACAGTGCAGATAGAGGCCATTCGGCCCACTGAGTCTGCACTGACCCTTGAAAGAGCATCCCAAACAGACCCACCCCCACCCAACCATATCTCTGTAACCTCATATTCCCCGTGGCTAATCCAGCTAGCCTACACCTCCCTGAACACTATGGGACAATTCAGCATGGCCAATCCACCTAACCTGCAAATCTTTGGACTGTGGGAGGAAACCAGAGCACCCGGACTCGGGAAGAATGTGCAAACTCCACACAGACAGTCGCCCGAGGCGGGAATCAAACCCGGATCCCTGGTGCTGAGAGGCAAAACACTGAGCCACAGTGCCATCCCACGAGCGAACCAAAAGTGAGATCTATCTATGATATAGCATGATTTTACACTTGAAGAACTTCAGAAGAATAGGATCTTCCATTTTGAAGATAAAGTATGGCAATGTCTTAGATGGTGTCATAGTGCAAATGTCTGCAGCAAGTTAACCCTTTGCACCTTATTTCTTATGCAAGCAGGATTTTGCCTGAGGGACTCAGCAAATCACATGTAACAAATGAGAGGGAAGTTCTTGTTGCTGGTCAGACTTTTTTTGGCAGGGGTAAGGGTGGGCGTCGTTGGAGAGCCATGTTTAAGGGCCACTGGACACCGTTACAAGACAGGAACTTTCTAGGAGCTTACAGTGGGAGGCCCCAACAGCTGAGAATGCCTGCAGAGTTGGCATTCAGGCTTCATAATGCTGCATTGGTGGAGCCATTGAGAAAAAGGAACATCCTCCTCTAAGGATGCCATCACATCAAGCCCCTCTGGCCTGGGCTGGAATGGCAGGGCAGGAAGGAAAGGAATGATTTTCTGTTCTCTGAAAGGGTAAGGGCACCATCTTCTCTCTGCGACCGCACACTCACAGAGATTCATTCAATCTAGCTCTACAACTGCACAAGCATTGCTCAAAAGGCTCATAATATGAATGGCTCAGCACCATAAGCAGGATGTACGCTCGAGGGCTCCCACCCACCTCACTGACTCAAACCACCAACTCTTCCCTGGGCACTGTGCTTGTTGCTCATTTACTGGGCATGGTGCATCCCTTCCTTTGGTCATACGTACTCACAAACAGCTCCTGCATTCATTCCTTCACACTCATGAACTCTTTTCATCTTACTGCAGGTTAAGCTGATGCACAGCAACACACACAGGATCAAGAGGGGTGGGCGGGGGCATTAGGTATTAATGTCTTTGCCTGCATTTAAGGAAAGAACAATGCTGTTACTATGTCAACGGGCATAGTCCAGGAACTGAGGAAGCAACATGGCTATTCTTCTCAGATGTGCTCAGAAGCAAACACATTGATCAGCCATGATTTGAAAGTACCGGTTTTGGACTGAGGTGTACATTGGTCAGCATAAGCTATTCAGCACTATCAGCAAACAATTTGTTTTTCTCTTTTGCATGTACCAGGTTCAGGTGCAGTGCAAGAGGTCACAGCCTGAGCCTCTCAGCATAAGCTCTACCTCTGAACAGGGGTCTTTGAACTACAGAGGACCCATTAGCACGCTGTCCCCTCCAATAGCACAGAGGGAGTCATCTCAGGGGGCAGCATGTTGTAGGTATTAGATATTGGGACGTTGGCACAATTTAGTGACAGTATCATTGATGAGTGGCAGCAGCCAGTGGAGGAAGAAATGCTCGAAGTCTCCGACATTCAGAGGCCAGGTACTTACTGAACTCTAGGCAGAAGACATGCGTCTGTACTCAACCATTAGTGACATGATCAACCTGCAGAGCAAGGCAGGGGAATATGAGGCAGCTGTGCCAGAGGCCATTGATAGGTTGAACTCAAACTTTGGAGGAGGCCTTCCACATTCTCACTACAGTAATGACTCCAAAATGTGAGCAGTTGGTGGTCTCCGATGATCACTCTGCCATCTGAAATCCAGCAAAGTGCTATTGAATACGCACTCAGACCTGCAGTCCATCACTTTTGCAATGCATGTTCAACATCAATGACAATACAAGAAAGGAGAACGGCACATTGACCTTATTCCAGGTGCCCTTCTTCTCAAGCTGACGGATGGGTGCCAGCAGGTACCCATTGGGAAACAGAACAACAGGCAGGCACTTTCTTTACAAGGTATTCAAAGATGCCCTGGTCTTCCATCTCCCCTCTGACAATGACCCCATTCCCTCTGACATCTCACACTGAGGAGGCTGCAAAGCCTCTCAATAGGCCGAAGCCCTATAAACCACATCAACATTTTCAAGGACATTAGTAACAGTAAGCAGGTTCGCTCCACCTCAGCAGAAATCAGGCCCGGGCATCGACATAGTGGGAGGGAGAGAAAATAAAGCTTCTGAGGGTGCATCAGTGGTATTGGTGTTTGGTCACTGTGTAGAAGTTGCATATGATATGGAGGTGTCGGTGTTGGAATGGATTGACAAAATCAGAAGTCACATGACACCAGTTGACAGTCCAACAGATTTATGTGAAATCACAAGCTTTCAGACCGTTTCCCTCCATTTCACCTGATGAAGGAGCAGCACTCTGAAAGCTTGTTTTTAAACCTGGTGTCATGTGACTTCTGACTTAGAATTAGCACGTTTGTAAAAATGTACTCACTTTCAATGTTGTAACACCTTGTTGACTTGCTGGAGCAAAAGGAGATGAGAAGGTTTTCCAATGTGATAGATGGCAACATCATTCACCAGCAAAAGGATATGTTGTGCGACACACACTGACCGTGGAATCTCTCTCAATCAGCAAAGTAGATGACTGGAGATCACCTCACCTGTCAGGGAGCAACACACCGGTGCCTCAGCGGTTAGCACTGCTGCCTTACAGCGCCAGCGACCCGGGTTAAATTCCCACCTCGGGCAACTGTCTGTGTGGAGTTTGCACATTCTCCCCGTATCTGCGTGGGTTTCCTCCGGGTGCACCGGTCTCCTCCCACAGTCCAAAAGATGTGCAGGTTAGGTGAATTGGCCATGCTAAATTGCCGGCAATGTTAGGTGCATTAGTCAGGGATAAATGTAGGGGAATGGGTCTGGGTGGGTTGCTCTTCGGTGGGTCGGTGTGGACTTGTTGGGCCGAAGGGCCTGTTTCCACACTGTAGGGAATCTAATCTAATCTATAAATTGAGAATTACAGTTAAGGCACTTACAGATGACACCCAGCAGTCACTTACACTAACAATAAAGTTTACAGGAGAAATAAGGACCTGGGAAGTCCAATTTGTGGTCCCCACGCATACACGTCATGAGAGCTGGTGAAATCTTTCATGTAGCAGATTTCCAAGGAGGAAAGAATTTATCTTAGGCTCCTGGCGTTCTTGAAGTCATGCTATAGCTTTTAAGGCTGTGAAGATGGGCAATGGCAAATCACATGTCAATTTGTCAAACTACTGAGGCTGAACAGAGGGAACAGATTCACACTTTGCGGCCCAAAGCAATGCAAACAACATGAAGGTATTTAGCAGGGTGTGAATATCACTCCTGTGTCTTTGACATAAAGACCATTTTAATGCAACCATTCAGGAATGTGTGGTTACTGAAGTTCTCATTATATCACAGCTGCTTTATTGCTGACGTCGGTACAGGACTAGATTTGCTTTAATATTTACAGAGGTGAGGAGTCCAGAACCCCAATTGAAACAAAAAGTCAACATTTTGGTGCATAGATAAATCAAGCAGAAAATTAACTCAATCCTTGGACAATGTGGCATGCAACAAGCAGAGGGATGCCAGCCAGTTGCTCAAATTAAATATTGTTAAGATGTCTCAACCCTGCTTAATCACACTGCGAGGTTGTCTCTGGCCTGTCTGTTTTGACAGACCATTACTATGACTTCATCTCTTTGGCCATGATCCTGGATGATCCTAAGACCCTTTCCCTCATACTCCTCCTCAGAGGTTTCCTCTTGCATCTGTATCTTCTCTTCAGCCAACATACCCCTTCTTTGAGGATTAAGACTGTGGATATGTATCATTTAACATGAAGTAGGGTTGACTTAAAAGTTCACTCACCAATAATTGCAGTGCTCAGATAATGGTGTATTTTCCAAACTAATGCAAGATTATGAAGAAGAAGCATGCACTGATTATAATGTCTTAGGTTGAATGCACCTTGTTTTGAAATGCATGGCTGTAACTGCGGAAACTTATAATGTGATCACCAGCTCTTTGCGATGATTTAGTTTATAATCCATCAACATGTGACTCCAAAAGTAAGTGTATTGCTTAATTGTTTCTGTTATGTAAATGTTGAATTTTGCTTTCATTACGTGGGAGTATCCGCAGAAGCTACAAGCATGTACTATCATGGCTCATGTAGGTAATGAGGTTGATAGAGAAATTGGAACTGAGAAATCCCCTTCAATTAAAGGTTGTGGGAAACGTTTGATGAGTTCAGGACACTGAACTGACCATGAAGTCATGTAAGTAGTGGTAAGTACAAATTTTGACTCTTTCACTAAAAACAGACAGTAGCTGATACCAACACAGCTATCATTATTGTAGAGATAGATGAGTGAGCATAACAAATTTGTGATATTCTCCTGATATCAGTCAGAATAGTGAATCAGAACGTTGAAGCATTAGTTTCACAAAGTCTGTCATGTTCTTTCACTCTCAGTGAAAAACTTATTGATTTGAGTATTTGAAAACTAAATTGAGGTTTGATTCAGCAGCATGGACTCAACACATGGTCCATTGTGGCAGAGCTGTCTTTCGGATGAAATTCTAAACCTGTCTGCCTATTCAGTTGGACAAAGAAAATGCTGTAGCACTGTGAAAGAAGTGGGGGTGGTGGTTTTTAGGGAACACCCTCCTGACATTGTATTGACCTCTCCCAATTAATATTGAATGGTAAAGTGCTACAGTCTCATTGGGCTTGTTTCATATCAGGAAGAGATGACTGGTGGTGGTTTACTTTGAGCATCTCCATGCCTGAGGCAAGGGGAGGGGTTGAGAAGGAGATTCCTTTATGGTAACCTCAACTAATGTGGGAATTGAAATCAAGTTGTTGGTATCTCTCTGTATTGCAAATCAGCTGTCTAGCCAACTGAGCTAATCAACCCCCTCCCAACAAAAGCAGATCTTTATTATTGGTGGAACCTTATTAATTGCAAAGAAACTGTCACACTTGTCTTCACAAAAAAATGGTGCGTACTCTTTAAAGATAATGTTAAGCACGTGAGGGCATTTTGATGATGTGGAAAATGCTTTACAAATCTAGGTTGTCCCTTGTTATAATTCTGGCCATTTGATGAGTCAGCATATAGGGGTTTCCTAGTCCTGGATACAGCCAAGAAGATAAGATCACACTAAAAGCACATGTGCTCTGCAATTTGGGTATTAACATGTTGTTAAAGGTCTCCATCACTGCTGAGGTCAGGGTTGGGATCCCACGTGGTTTGAAGCAAAATCCATCCATTCTGTCTGAGTCATTTCAGAGTGTCTCACACTATACAAAGGCATCCATCATCCAGTTTGAGGTGGTGCATACTATCTTATGCATGAAGTGCAATTGGAATGTATGCTATCACACACATAAGATCCCACTGTCCAAAGTCTTAAGAACAGCAATGATTTTCCTCCTGGATATTCAAATTAGTGTTTATAGAAATGTTAAACAATGAGCTTTAGGTACAAGAACATTTCTTGTTTAGTAATAATCTGCCAACACATTACAATGAGAGACATTGAAGCTAGAATTTTGTTGATCATATTGCCTTCATCCCAAAGCAAACATCAACACCTGACAGCCACCCATGACTCCCTCGTTAGGAAAACACTGAATAGTTTCTGGAAGAAATGCTGTCATTGAAGCAAAACTAAGACTAGGAAATGCCAAGTATCTAATTCAGTACAATAGCAGATACTAATCTAGTCTCAGATGTTTTAAACAACAGTCAGTTACTTGAATACACCAGAAAATTAATGCTTGAGCATCCAGCTCATTTCAGAAGCTTTACATTAGGAGCAACATCTGGTAATGAAAATCTGTAGGGACACTCAACCAACTGCCATGCACTGCCAATGGCAGTTCAGGTAAAAACTGCCTCAACTTTTATGAGTCCTCGGGGACCTTGCAAGCACTCACCGGAATTAGCTGTTTTTTTTTCCCTTCTGAACAGCTGACACTGCCTTTTATGCAAAGTGAAAGAATGGTAAAATGTGAGACATGTTTAACCTAGGTTTTTAGAGCTCCTGGGCTATGTGTCGAATCAGTTGGGCTTCTCATGTGATATATTTAAGGGATCAACATTGGCATGTGTCATACTGGAGAATTAACAAAGCATGAAAGAAAACCCAACTGAGTTGCTGCAATCACTGCTGGTTCGTCACTTTCAGCTCTGGCACCGGCCAGAGTTTGTTCAGGGTTATTGTACATCCCTGATGGTCATCTTTCCACTATCAGTGGATGTGCCTTCATATGCCAAGGCTCCAAGCCCTGGAAGTCCCTCTCTCTGGCTGTTTACCTCTCTATTCTTCTTTGAGTCACTGTGTAAAATCTACCTCTTTGACCAAGGCTTTGATCATGTGAACTGAGGTTATATGGCTCAAATGTCACTTTTGCTGGCTATGCTCCTCCAAAGTACCTTAGGACATTTCTGCTTTGCTAAAGGCACTATATAAATGGAATTCATTATTATTGACAGCACAGAAATGCTCTTGGAGTGAGTTCTATCCACACTATCCAAGGGTATCTCCACAATGCTGATTGAGAGCAAACAAATAGATTACCATGTACATATAAAAGCAAAGTATGGCAGATGTTAGAGAACTGAAATAAAAACAAAGTCATGGAGAAACTTAGCAGGTCTGATAGCACCTATCGATAAAGAAACAGAGTTAAGACTTTGAGTCCTGTAAGACTCTTTCTTGGAACTGAAGGGGGTGAAAAGTGGTCGTGTTTATGCTGTTGACAAGTTGGGAAGAGGAGTGAGTGAAACAGATGCTGAGGATGCCAGAGCAAAAAACAAAGATATTCTAGTTGTGGTCACTTTGCAGCACACGTCCACTCCATCCATAAGAATGACCCTGAACTTCCAGTTGCTTGCTATTTGAATACACCATCTTCTTCCCATTCTAACATTTCCATTCTAGGCCTACTGCAGTGTTCAGTTACGCCCAGTTCAAGCTGGAGGAACTATACCTAATATTCTGCTTAAACAATTTACAGCTTTTGGGACTCAGCGTTGAGTTCAACATGCTCAGATCATGAACAGTGTCCTCCATTTTGATTACATCTCTCTGCCCCCTCCAGGTCTTCTCTATATGGGTTTATGTTTATTGAAGCTGAACTTTGTTTCTGCCATTCACATCTACTATTAACATTGTTAAAAATCACACAACACCAGGTTATAGGCCAACAGGTTTATTTGGAAACACTAGCTTTCAGAGCGCTGCTCCTTCATCAGGTGCTTGTGGAGTATAAGACTATAGGACACAGAATTTATAGCAGAAGTTTACAGTGTGATGTAACTGAAATTATATATTGAAAAACACTTGGATTATTTGTAAAGTCTCTCCTCTTTTAGAATGAGCATGTTGGTTTCAGTTCTTTCATATGTAAATTCCAGAACTTTCTTAAAGTTACATTCCAAGTAAACTTTAACAATAGATGTCATGTTGGCCTAGATAATGCATTAATGGTGTGAGGTGTCCTGAGTGAGGCTGTCTGTGCCCCAATGTTCAGACTGATTCGAATCTAAAAAAGATTCACAGAATCTTACATGAATTCATGCAGTTTTCGAGCAAAATAAAATGTAATTCTGCAAGTACAAATTCACTCCACAAACTTGTGTGTGTGTGTGTGTGTGCATGCATGTGGGTGTGTATGTGTGCAAGGGGGCATGAGTGTCTGTGAGAGAGTGCGTATTTGTATAAATGTGTAAGTATGAGTGCAAAGGGGTATAAGTCTCATGTGAGAGTGTGGGAGTGTGTGTGTGTCTGTGTGTATAGTGCAGTGGGGTCACCTGTAGTGTGACAAGGTTCCGGTTGAAGCTATCCCCATGGGTACTGAACTTGGCTATCAGCCTCTGCTTGTCCACTTTGTGTTGTTGCCTGTTCTGAAGTCTGGCTCGGAGGACGGTCACCCAAAGGTCCGAGGTCGAATGTTTGGACCACTGGAGTGTTCTCCCACTGGGAGGGAACACTCCTGTCTGTTGATTGTTGTGCAGTATCCATTCATCAGTTGCCGTAGGCTCTGCGCGGTTTCACCAATGTACCATGGCTCAGGACAACCTTGCCTGCAGTGAATGAGAAAGACAACGTTGGCTGAGTCACATGAGTACCTGCTGCGTACATGGTGGGTGGTGTCCCCAAGTGTAATGATTGTATGCATGTCGACACTCTGACATGTCTTGCAGCATCTGCCGTAACAAGGTTATACGGTGTTGTACTGAAAGCTAGGCAGTTTGCTGCGATCAATGATCTGTTTGATCAATGTCATTGTTCAAATGGGGACTCCACCCATCATGTACGCAGCAGGTACTCATGTGACTCGGCCAACGTTGTCTATCTCATTCGCTGCAGGCAAGGATGCCCTGAGGCATGGTACATTTGTGAGACTGAGCAGAGGCTACGGCTACAGGTGAATGGACAATGCACAACAATCAACAGACAGGAGTGTTTCCTCCCAGTCAGAGAACGCTTCAGCAGTCCGAGATATTCGACCTCGGACCTTTAGGTGACCGTCCTTCAAGGCGGACTTTGGGACAGGCAACAACACAAAGTGACTGAGCTGATAGCCAAGTTTGGTACCCATGGGGATGGCCTCAACCGCGACCTGGGACTCATGTCACACTACAGGTGACCCAACCAGTGCAACACACACACACACACTTATACCCCTTTCCACTCACACTCACACATTTACACATACACACACACTCTCACGACGCTCATTCCCCCTCGCACATGCACAAACACACATATAAGTTTGTGGGGTGAATTTGTGCTTGCAGAATTATATTTCATTTTGCTCAAAAACTGCATGAATCATGTAAGATTCTGTAAGTCCCTTTTTTAGATTAGAATCAGGCTGAACATTGGGGCACAGACAGCCTCACTCAGGGCACCTCAGACCATTAATGCATTATCTGGGCCAACATGACATCTATTGTTAAAGTTCACTTGAGAATGCAACTTGAAGAAAGTTCTGGAATTTACATATGAAAGAACTGAAACCAACATGCTCCTTCTAAAAGATGAGAGATTTAACAAATAATCCAGGTCTTTTACAATATATAATTTTAGTTACATCACACTGTAAACTTTTGCGATAAATTCTGTGTCTTACAATCTTACACTCCATACCCACCCGATGAAGGAGCAGCGCTATGAAAGGTAGTGTTTCCAAATAAACCTGCTGGCCTGTAACCTGGGATTGTGTGATTTTTAACTTTGTACACCCCAGTCCAACATTGGCACCTCCAAATTATGACTATTAACACCTTCATCCATGACCATTGGCATTTTCTTTGTCTTTTGTTCTGGCACCCTCACCATCTGTGTCACTCACTTACTCCTCACATGTTATCAATAGTATAAACACTACCATTGTCCAGCCCCCTTCAGTTCTGAGGAATAGTCATATTGGATGAGGTAGTATTCTTTTCTATCTCCACAAATACTGTCAGACATGCTATGTCTGTCCACCACCTTTTGTTTTTATTTCAAATTGCTTGTTGCCTTCCTACTGCATGTGCCTGATTAGGGATTATTGGCCATTTGATCACAATGATATTTTGCAACATTCCGTAACATATTACTGATGTAGTTTGAGTTTCACATTTTTTACAGTTGAGCAGAAAAGTGTTTTCCCTGGAGTGGGGGAATCCAGAAATACAGGGCATAGGTTTAGGGTGAGAGAGGAAAGATATAAAAGATACCTAATGGGTAACTTGTTTACGTAGAGGGCGGTGCGTGTATGGAATGAGCTGCTAGAGAAAGTGGTGGAGGCTGGTACAATTGCAACATTTAACAGGCATCTGGACAGGTATATGAATAGGAAGGGTTTGGAGGGATATAGGCTGGGCGCTGGCAAGTGGGACTAGATTGGGTTGGGATATCTGTTCAGCATGGACGGGTTGGACCAAAGGGTCTGTTTCCATGCTGTACATCTCTATGACTCTGTGATATGCAGACTTGAGTCAGGAACCTACAGAGGTCTGGGTATATTAACAGGCATATCAGTCAATGTGTCATCTATTGAGGAAAGTAACTTGTTAAGTCTTTCACACATTTCAACAGTTCCAGCAAGCACTCAAGTGAAGAATTGAAATATTTTATCTAAAGGTTGTCTCAGGAAACCCACAGACAGTTATGGATAGCTTTTAGTTCGTTCGGCAGCCCTTCTAGTCTGGACAAAGAAGACGTTATGTGTAAAACTAACAAACGTCTTACCAACTGGAACTTCAGAATGTTTAAAGAGACATATTTACAACCAATTGAGAAAGAGGTGGATAAAGAGTGACCTACTCTATCTTAAAACAAAGTCTGCCCTTATCTGCAACCAGCCTGCATCTGAGCCAGTGATAAGGGTTCAAATCCCACCATCGTAGCTAATGGAACTTAATTTTAATTTTATTCTAATTGCATTTTCTAATTAAAAGTAAAATTTACTCATTTCCTTTTACAGATTTCATTGTGATTCCATCACATTCTGAGAAAGCATCAGACTTTGAATAAATCACTGATTTTAGTGGTGTCCCAGTTGTAGTGGGACTTAAGAATCAAGTGGGTTGTACCATTATTGCACTGCAAATAAACTGTAATACAAACAACAAATTATTTCCCCAGTAACTTCTAAACATGTGACAATACCTCTGTCAAGTTCAATAATACAACGTGACTGTTGCTGGATGTACATTTTAGGTAATTTCAGCTGCATTTTAAGCAACTGAAAGCCACGGAGAATAGTACAGACGGCCATGAGGAGGAAAGTACCTCACAGCGTTATTACTGAACAAATCTATTTTAATGTCATCAGTAACAAAAATGTGTGTGAGGCCAGCCTGGGTATCCCTCTCAAAGTGTCAGTGTGAACTTCACGTTAGACCATCACTTTTTTTCCCTCCACTGTGTAGGCACCGTTGCAGAAACCTGTAAACAGAGATGATTCATCGTGAGTCAGAGTGAAAGAAAAGGTAAAGTTGGTCAATAAGTGCCCCTTTGAAAGGTGACAGCGGGGGAGGAAGGTCAGTGGTTTATGTATAAGCAGTATGTCTCCTTGTTACCTGGTTTAACTTATCTATAAACTTTCACGAATAAATAATGTTTCTGTTGAAGAGCAATTCTGAAAAAGAGTCATACCAAGACTCAAAACATTAATTTTGTTTCTCTCTCCTCAGATGTTGCCAGATGTCCTGAGTTTCTCCAGCATTCTCTGTGCTTGCTTCAGATTTCCAGCATTCACATTATTTGTTTTTATTATAAATCTGTTTCTCTATGTCTTTAAGTTGATTTACTTTGCATCATGGACAACACATGGCATATATCAAAATAAGACTGACAGCAACATAATACATTTAAATTTTACTGTTTAAGGATGTGGTAACTTAATCAAATTGCACTAGCCGTGTATTGTTCCAGTGGAAATCACAAACGGAATGGAATATAATGGAGTACATGGTGCTGAGTTCAAAATCAATATGATGCCTTAATGAAAAATGTAATGTTATTTGAGAATTCTAAAGTAAGTGTACTTTGATTGAATATAGACTCAGACAATAGAAGCAGGAATGGTTTTTCAGCCCTTTGAGTCTGTGGCACCATTCGACATGATCATGGTTGGTTATCCAACTCAACTTATTTTCCCCCAACTCCTTTGAGCCTTTTAGCCACAAATGCTATTTGCAACTTCTTCTTGAAATTATGTAATGCTTGGCCTGACCTGCTTTCTTTGGTCGTGAATTCCACAAGCTCACCATTCTCTGGGTGAAGACATTTCTCCTCATCTCAGTCTGAAATGGTTTGCCCTATATCCTTCGACTGTGACCCCCTGGTCATAGAGCCATAGAGTCATAGAGATGTACAAGCATGGAAACAGGCGCTTCGGTCCAACCCGTCCATGCCAACCAGATATCCCAACTCAACCTAGTCCCACCTGCCAGCACCCAGCCCATATCACTTCAAACCTTTCCTATTCATATACCCATCCAGATGCCTCTTAAATGTTGCAATTGTACCAGCCTCCACCACTTCCTCTGGCAGCTCATTCCATACACGTACCACCCTCTGCGTGAAAAAGTTGCCTCTTGGTCTCTTTTATATCTTTCCCCTCTCATCCTAAACCTATGCCCTCTAGTTCTGGACTCCCCGACCTCAGGGAAAAGACTTTGTCTATTTACTCTATTGATACCCCTTATAATTTTGTAAACCTCTATAAGGTCACCCCTCAGCCTCCGATGCTTCAGGGAAAACAGCCCCAGCCTGTTTAGCCTATCCCTATAGCTCAAATCCTCCAACCCTGGCAACATCCTTGTAAATCTTTTCTAAACCCTTTCAAGTTTCACAACATCTTTCCGATAGGAAGGAGATCAGAATTGCACGCAATATTCCAACAGTGGCCTAACCAATGTCCTGACCTCCCAACTCCTGTACTCAATACTCTGACCAATAAAGGAAAGCCTGGACTTGCTCATTGTCAGAAACATCCTTCCTGCATCAACCCTGTCTAGTCCTGTAAGAATTTTATTGATTTTATTCAACTGTCTTTTTCAACATTGTGATTGCGCTTCCTTTGAAATACCTCAACAGCAACAGAGAGGAAATGATGCTTCTCTCATAACACATTGTACTCAAAAAGGAGGAAACAGAAAGGATGTACATTGCACGCGATTCTACTCAAATCACAGAATCACAAAATTATTACAGTAGAAAAAGAGGCTACAGCTCTCCAAATGATCTTCACGTCTTAGTGCCATATTCTCAGTATCTTTGCATGTTAATTCTATTCAAATAATCATCTTTTTGATCTCTTGAATGCCTCAGTTGAATCTGCCTTCATCACTCTTCTTGAAAACCTGAGCCATGAAAATGTTAACTGGTACATCATATATGTCTCTTTTGCAAATCACCTTAAACCTCTGCCTCTCCTTCTTGATCCTTTTAAGAGTGTCCAGTTTTTCCCCATCCACTCAGTCTGACCCACTTATGAATTTAAAAAGCCTCAAAAGAATAATATCGTAGCCTTCTCATCTCCCAGGAAAACAGTCCCAAAACTCGCCAATTCATCTTCACAACTGAAGTTTCTCCTCCCCGGAAAATGCTTATAAACATCTTCTGCACTCGCTTCAATGCATTCACATCTTTACCATAGTGTGGCACTCAGAACTGTACACAATACCCCAGCAGAGGCCTAATTAGTGATTTATAAAGTTCAGCACATCTTCCTTGCTTTTATACTCCATGCTGCTACTATAAGTTCATAAGACATTGGAGCAGAGTTAGGCCATTCGGCCCATCGAGTCTGCTTTGCCATTCGGTCATGGTTGATATGCCACTCACCCTAATTTTCTTGCCTTCTTTCTACATCCCTTCAACCCATTATCAGTTAAAAATCTATCTAACTCCTTAAATTTACTTGCTGTCCCAGCATCCACCGCACGTTGGGGAAGCAAAATTGTAGGATGCTGTATGTTTTATGTGAACTACTCTCTCCATTTGTCCTGTCACCTTTAATAACTTGTGTTTTTTAGTGCATCTCCATGTTCCTCTTACCAAAATGCATGACCTCACACATCTCCACATTGATTGTCATCTGTCATTTCTGTCCATTTCATCAACATGTCTATTTTCTTTTAGACTTCTACAGTGTCCGCTTTGTAAATTATAATGCATGTAAGTTTTGTATCAGCCACAAATTTTGACATTTTGTCTTGTGCACCAACATATAGTTCATTAGTACATATCAGGTAAAGCACAGGCCACAATATTAACCTCCAGGGAACTCCATTACAAGTCTTCCTGCAATCTGAAAAATACTCATTGACCATTAGTCTATTTCCTATCACTCAGACAATTTTGTATCCATGTTTTAGATTCGATTACATTACAGTGTGGAAACAGGCCCTTCGGCCCAACAAGTCCACACTGACCCACTGAAGCGCAACCCACCCATACCCCTACATTTACCCCTTACCTAACACTACAGGCAATTTAGCATGGCCAATTCACCTGACCTGCACATCTTTGGACTGTGGGAGGAAACCGGAGCACCCGGAGGAAACCCACACAGACACGGGGAAAATGTGCAAACTCCACACAGTCAGTCACCTGAGGCGGGAATTGAACCCTGCTCTCTGGCGCTGTGAGGCAGCAGTGCTAACCACTGTGCCACCGTGCCACCCATGTTGCTACTGTCTGTCCCTTTTGTTCTATGAGCTAAAATTTTGATCACATCAGTTGTATAGTACTGTATTAAAAGCTTTTTGAAAGTTTACATACACCACATTAACAGCATTATCCTCAACAAGCCTCTTTGTTATTGAAATGACTCCACCGAGGCAGGTTTCCCATCACCAAGTCACTCTTTTTTAGTTGTGTGTAATACATGGATTCTGAAAAACAAAGTGAGGACTGCAGGTGCTGGAAGTCAGAGTCAAAAAGTGTCGCGCTGGAAAAGCACAGCCAGTCAGGCAGCATCCGAGGAGCAGGAGAGTCGATGTTTTGAGCATACTTCAAGGATGGCAATTTCCTCTTCCACATGGTCAACAATGCCCTCCAGCATCTCTCTTCCACTTCCCAGCTCCACCCTTGAAGCCCACTCCTCCAACCGCAACAAGGATAGAACCCCCCGGTCCACACCTTCCACCTCACCAACCCCCTGATACAACGCATCATCTTGCACCATTTCCGCCACCTATAGTCAGACCCTACCACCAGGGATATATTTCTCTCCCCACCCCTTTCAGCATTCCACAGAGACCATTCCCTTCGCGACTCCCTTATTAGGTCTACATGTTCGACCAACCCACCCCCTACTCCGGGCACCTTGCCTTGCCGTCGCAAGAGGTGTAAAACCTGTGCCCAAAGCTTCCCCCCTCACCTCCATCCAAGGACCCAAAGGACCCTTCCATATCTGGCAGAGATTTTCCTGCACATCCAAGCACCTCATCTACTGTGTTCGTTGCTTTTAAAGTGGTCTCCTCTACAATGAGGAGATAGAACACTAACTTGCGGAATGTTTCAGATGACATCTCTGGGACAGATGCACCAATCAACCTCACCACCCTGTGGCCGAACACTTCAACTCCCCCTCCCACTCCACCAAGGACATGCACGTCCGGGGCCTCCTCCGCCACCAAATTCTAGCTGCCCAATGCCTGGAGGAAGAGTATCTCATCTTCCACTTAGGGACCCTCCAACCATATGGGATTAATGTCAATTTCACCAGTTTCCCTTCCCTCACCTTATGCCAGATCAAACTCTTCAACTCAGCACCACCCTTTTGAACTGTCCTACCTGTCCATCTTCCTTTCTATTCACTCCATCCTCCACTCCAACCTATCACCATCACCCACCTCCCCATCTACCTATTGTATTCCTAGTTAACTTAGCCCCAGCCCCACCCCCATCCCATTTATCTCTCATCCCACTTTCCCTCTCCCCAGCATTCCCGATGAAGGGCTTATGCTCGAAACATCGACTCTCCTGCTCCTCAGATGCTGCCTGACTGCCTGTGCTTTTCTGGCACCACACTTTTTGACTCAGTACATGGACTCTGACCAGCTAGGTCTGAGCCTGTCCCTAGGGTGGCAAGAATCCCTGACACTCCTGTTTATATCTGTCAGACAGGGCTCCCTGATTGGCCCAGGTTAACAGCCCTAATCAGATAACTCATACTCAATGGTATCCACCTGATCAACCTCATTCTGATCACTACAGTTATATTTTCAAAAGACTCCAGCAAGTGAGTTAAACATTTTCTTTTAAGGAATCCATACTGGCTTTTCCTGATCAAACCATACTGCCCCATGATGGATTGAATCTCAAATAATTGGCGTAGTGGTATTATCGCTAGAGTGTTATACCAAAAGCTCAGCTAATATTCTGGTGATGCAGCTTCAAATTCCACCATGGCAGGATTTGAATTCAATAAAGAATATGGAAAATGACCACAAAACCATTGCTGATTATCTGAAATACCTACCTGGATTCCCTAAGGTCCTCGAAGGAGGAAAATCTGCCATCCTCACCTGGTCTGGCCTACACGTGACTCCAGACCCAGAGCAATGTAGTTGGCTCTTTACTGCCCTCTGGGCAATTATGGATGGACAGTAAATGTGGCCTAGCCAGAGATATCCACATCCTATGTGTATACAAATAAAATAATTCTAGAATCTTCGCCAACAGCAAAGTTAAACAAGCTGGTCTGTAATTTCTGGACTTATCCTTAAAACCTTCCTGAAACAAGGGTGTAATATTTGTAATTCTCCAAAACTCTGGCACCTCCCCAAGTCTAGCAAAGACTGAAAGATTATGGTCAGTGCCTCTTCAATTGCTTTTCTCACTTATCTTAATGTTCTTGGATAAATTGCATTCTGTAGTGGTGTCTTGTCAACTTTAAATACAGGCAGTTTATCCAATATCTCCTCCCTATTAATTTTGAACTCCTCAAGTTCCTGAACTTTCTTCTCTGTCACCACAGCCTGTCACACTTTAGCCATGCCCTTTCCCTCCATGTGTAAATTCCCTTTTTGGTCTCCTATTTCTTCTCCTCTACTATGCTTTTATTATTTTTGAGCCGGTGGAAAACTTGGGGATTCTCTGTTGCGTTGACTGCCAATCTTTTCTCATAATTTTTTATTTGCTCATGGGATGTGGCCTTCATTGTCTGGACCAGGATTGAGCACCCAGCCCTAGTTACCTTTGAGAACTAGCTTTCGGAGCGACGCTCCTTCATCAGATGATTGTCACAATCACCTGATGAAGGTGCGTCGCTCCGAAAGCTAGTGTGCTTCCAATTAAACCTGTTGGACTATAACCTGGTGTTGTGTGATTTTTAACATAATCATGCTGTATTGCCCTGAGTCAGGTCTCGTTAGCCTTTCTCTCAATCTGTGTTCACCTGTTAACTTATTATCCTTTATGCTTGTGCTGTCTGTCTCTTCCAGTTTTTTGTACAGAAATTCTTCTCTGGTTCCCATACCCCTGCTGAGTTAGTTTAAGCAGCCCCTCCCCCTCCTTTGCCCTCAACAGCACTAGCAGAATGCTCTACAGGGAACTCAGTCACAGCTCTGTTCAGGTGCAGCCCCTTCAGCTTGGACAGATGCCATCTTCCCCAGACTCAGCCCCAGGATCCTAATAACTTGAAGCCCCCACCCCATCCCTCCCAACCCCCACCCCCCACACCACCTTTCAAACCATGCATTAATCTGTCTTATCCTCCTATCGCTGTACTCACCAGTGTATGGTACTCTGAGTAACATGGAGATTGCCACTTATCAGATCCTGCTTCCTCATATTTATTGACCTAGCTCTCTAAACTTTGGCAGCAGGAGCACATTCTCCTTCCTACCTGAAGGATGAATCTTATGATTTTCAATAACTATAAGTTTATTCGAATTTTTAGGGTTTTTTATTTGCAAGTGTAATGGGTTTTCTCACTGTAACTTACCAAACCCGCCTAATTAACCACATCCCCTGGCCATGAGATTTCTCTTGTCCCGTTCTAGCCTCATCTTACTTGGCATCATTCTCCAAATGATTCAGTACTCAACAGTTGACTGGCACCCCTGCCAGTGCCAACTTTGTAAAGCCAGGACAAGCACTGTTATCCAAAACCACCCTGCCAGCTCACCAGGCGTGGTGGACACCAAACCATGCCAGCTTGGTTAGCGTAGTCTCAGCCTTCAGGAGGAATACTGTCCAAAGCACGTCAATGTCCTTCTTCACTCCGCCAACACACATGGCATCATCTTCTCTGATACCTCACACTCAATCAATCTCTCATACAGTGCCAACCTCCTACCAAGACTTATGCCCTAACATTCTCAGTATTGACTGCAACACCTTGCGTCACTCACTGTCATCCACCTAAAACCCCAATGTCAATGACCCTGCATGTCCACTGCACTGCCAAGACACCTCCGTTCCTGCACCAAAGCTAAAAGCTGCAGCACCTGCTTTCACCTCCCTTAATGTCTGTTTCTCTCTCAGTCCAGGAGGAAAGCAGCCCCCAGAAGAGCAGAAAGTGCTAAGATGGGTGGTGGGCTGCCTGACATTGGGATCCATGAGAGATGCACGAGAATTTCTAGATGCATGGTATTCCAACCGGAACTCTACCAACAAACACATTGACTTGGATCCCATTTACCACCCGCTGAGAAAAAGAACAGGAAATGACATCACCAGAGGAAATGGCGTCACCACAGGAAATGATAGCACCAACCCAAGGAAACCTAAACGCATAAATAAAAAGCAGGCCATGCCACCAGTGCTTCATCTGAAGGCTCACTGATGATGTTACCTAGTATGTGACGAAACATCTGAAAATGAACCTTCCAGCTCAGCGACATCCAGAACCTCAACCTGAGCTACAAATCTTCTCAAAACTCGTTAACTGGGCTCCTCAGCCCTTATGTGGTGAACATCCTGATTCTGACCACCCTGACTGGCCACATCCAAGCCTTGGACTGCTATTGGAGGCTGCCCTTGATTTAATGTGCTCTAACCCAGTCAGCGAAGGCTGTCCCCCTTGACTTGACTGAGGAACTGCTAACAACCATGACAAGATCCCTGGATTGTGCCTGTGTTAAATGGCACAGAAATGCTGCAGTACCTCTGGCTGAGGGATCAAACCATAAAAAGGCAAGGCAGGGATGCTGTGAGTATCCAGATTGGCTCAGAGTGAATGAGCACTATGGCGGCAAGTGTAGAGTACAGGTCTAGAACCTAATCCAGTCCAGGAGCTATGTGTGGATGCATTGATGAGTAGACAGAGTCATTGCTGCAGCTTTACAATGATAAGCTGCCACTGCAGCACAAGTTAGGATCTGAAAGGAAGCAGGGGAGTTTGTGGCTACACTGCTGGCTGTGAGCAGAGAATGTACACCAAGAGTTGAAGTTATTTTATTTGTAGACAAGGTCAAAAGCTGGAAACACAAGAACCACATGGTGGAATAGGAACATTTCTGACAATAAATAATAAATGCAATTTAATTCTGGTGACTTAATTAGAAGATTATATGAGAGTTAGATAGCTAGTCTGCAATTTAGTGTGATGCTAACCGTGTAGGTTCAATTGCTGAGGTTACCCTGAAGGACTGTCCTGCTCAATCTCTTCTGTCACCCGAGTTAACCTGAAGTTAAACCACCACCAGTCATCTCTCTTTAATGAAGGAGCAGACCCTCTGGGTCAATGGCAACTTTACATTTAAAGTTTAAACTTTAAGGATGTATGGAATGGGTGAGGAATTGTCAATAGTGGTTGTATCACGATGAAATCTGCTGCAGTACAATAGGGGTGATTGTTGTGATTGGAAAGAAAATTTGTGGAGATCAGTTTATGCTGTCCAATTAGAGATGAATGAAAAGAAACCATAATTAATTAAAAACAAGGGAAAAGTATAGCTACTTAAACCTCAAACTTAGAAATCAAACAAGCAGGCAAGTGAGTTCTAAACTTGTCAAAAATATTGCAGTAAGTTCCAAGTGATTTTAGCTCCTTTACCTCATCTGTGTGCCCCTCATAATGTTCCATCTGGTGTGCCTTACCTAGTGGCTTTAATTCTTTTCAACTCGCCTGAATGTGGGTACCTATATAACAAAGTTCAGACACGTGTCTGTTTGCTCACCAACCCATCAAAAATATTTCTACTTTGCAATCAATATTTAATGTCAAAATCCTTATCCCACACTGTTCTATCTTTCTTCTGAACTTCATAATTCAGAATAAATTCAAAATAAGTCTAACTGAATAAGTTTGGCTGATAGAGTTTGGTACAGAGAGAGCCCTTCAATGATCGAATCATGTGGTTAAGCAGGCCGGTTTCTACATTGGTTACTTGATCAAACACAATAGTTCACACATTCAGCAGAAAATGACTAGTAAAATAATCCACTTCATAAGAGTCATTTTCAGTCAGGCACTCATTGTTTCTTTTTGATTCTCTCCTGAGCTCCCTACCTTCACCCCTTCTCTGCTCTTGCCTCACCTTGTGGATCTATACATAGTAATTTTCACTTCCGGATTCCTTGTCCATTATCAACTCCGTCCATTTGTGGTTCCAGGAAAATCTAAATCTTGCCCAAAATATGGATTGGTATATCCCCTAGCAAAATGGCAATGTGTTAGTGTATGTTCAGAAATGGTGAATGGTTAAAATTGTTTAATGTTTGTGTACCAGGGAAATGGATAGTGAAGCCTCACTGAGAAATAGGGACATTTCTATTAAATGGTATCACCACTCTGTCTATAAAGGTGCCTCAATGTGACTGTACAAAACTATGTTGTAATATCAGTGCATGATCTATATGAGGGGTATAAAAAGCAGAACTTCACACACCTATTCACTACTTTCCCATGGTGAGTCAAAAACAAGTCATTGTATTGAAAAAACAGTACATTGTTCAAACAGCATAATTGCACAGAATCGACACTTTGTTGTTTTTGGCTTTTCACTTTCCGCAGCAAGAGATTTAAAATTAATTTGAATTAGGTCAGAAATGAAAACATCCATCGACTAATATCTGCAAACCTTTCTACATGCATTTAAAAATTACGGACACAGGAATGGGACTAAGTCATTTAGCCCCCTTAGCTGATTTGTGCATCAACTCAATCTCAGATCTTGAGCAACAAAAACAGTAACTATTGGAAAAAACTCAGCAGGTCTTGCAGTACCTGTGGAGAGAAAGCAGACCTAACATTTCAGATCTTCCCAGTGACCTTTCTTCAGAACTCAAGAATAAGGGTCACTGGATCTGAAACATTAAATCTTCTTTCTTTCCACAAATGCTGACAGACATACTCAGTTTTTCCAGAAATTTCTGTTTTTGTTTCTGATTTCCAACATTCCTAGTTCTTTGGGTTTTTTTTTGGTTATAACATCTTGTGCAGTTTGCAAGATCATGTACTTGGAGGATGACTCTTCTTGTGAAGGAGGCTAAAGCTAAGGGACCTAGTTGAAGTGCAAGAGGTTTTAAGACAGATGTGAGAAGTTTTCTGTTCCAGAGGGCTGTTTGAATGTGGACGTCTCTTTTCCATAAGGTAACAGAGGCTGTGTCTTTAAATTTATTCAAAGGTGAGTTTGATAGATTTTTGATGGATGAGGGAGTCAAGGGTTATGGGGGTGTGGGCAGACAGGAAAGTGGAGCAGACACCACAGTCTGATCCCCATCATGTATTGAAGAGTGGAACAGGTTCAAAGGCCAAGAGGCCTATCCCAGCTCCTTGTCCTATGTTTTGTATTCTTATGTTCTTCCCTGAGCTTCACAATAACTTAATTCTTTGATCTAATGTAATCCATTGTCTTCAGTCTCAAAAATTTACTTTAAATCAGCAGCTACAGGTGTTAAAAAAATGAGCTGCAGCCTTCTCCTAACCTCTGTGAGATTTCTTCCTGATTTCACTAAATGGGTTCACTTTATTTTGTTATTGTGCGGCCTTATGCTGGATACCCTAATTAGAAGAATTTCTTGTCAAACTTATTTATCATTTTACTTTGATTAGTTCTCCCCTCAATTTCCTACATTTAACGTATTATGAGCAAAGTTTATGTACCCTGTCCTTACCCCTTGAGCACCATATCATTCAGGTGAATCTGTGTCATACCCCTTACAAAACCAACATATTATTTTTGACCAAGACTGAATGAGACATATGCTTTTCTCCCAGGTTAAAATTTCCTTTGCTGCAATTCAATACTAAGGTTCCTTTTTAGAATACTCTAGGCATTTGGTTCAGGGAATCAATTAGAAAACAGATAACATCCCTCGAGAGTATTGCTTAAAATATACCAGGTAGCTAAAAGAAAACATTGACTTTAGTTTCTGTGCGTTCAGTTTATAAAGCCCAAGCTAGTTTCTCAGAAATGCGTGAATGTATTCTGCAGATTATTTCTTCCTATTGATCGATCTTGTAGAAAGATAGTGTGGTGTTTGACAAAGTACAAAATAGGACTGTGACGCACCAGGCTGACAAAGGTGCTGTCTCAAGAATATTGAACTTGTTCATAGCTTTCAAAGTTCCATAAATCAGCACAGATTTATTCACTTATCTAGCTGTCCGTCCACCCTTTGCAAAGTCTCTGAAATCTACTTGTTTGATCTTGCTTTTAGTCATCTTTCTTAATCTCTCTTGTGTTTTGCATAGGTTAGATTATTTACAGTGTGGAAATAGGCCCTTTGGCCCAACAAGTCCACACCGACCCTTCAAAGAGTAACCCACCCAGACCCATTCCCCCCAACTAAAGCACGTAACACTATGGGAAATTTAGCATGGCCAATTCACCTGACCTGCACATCTTTGGACTGTGGGAGGAAACCGGAGCACCCAAAGGAAACCCACACAGAAACGGGGAGAATGTGCAAACTCCACACAGACGGTCACCCGAGGTGGAAATTGAACCTGGGACTCTGGCGCTGTGAGGCAGCAGTGCTAATCACTGAGCCACCGTGCTGTCCCAAACTGAAACTCTCCAGGCAAAGTCCTACATTACATACATACATTTTACATTATGGAAATGGGCCCTTCAGCCCAACAAGTCCACACCGGCCCTCCGAAGAGCAACCCACCCAGACCCATTCCCCTACATTTACCCCTTCACCTAACACTACAGGCAATTTAGCATGGCCAATTCACCTAACCTGCACATCTTTGTGACTGTGGGAGGAAGCCAGGAGCACCCGGGGGGAACCCACGCAGACACGGGGAGAATGTGCAAACTCCACACAGCAGTTGCCTGAGGCAGGAATTGAACCCAGGTCTCTGGCGCTGTGAGGCAGCAGTGCTAACCACTGTACCATCGTGCCACCGTTTTGATGTCAATTTTTGTTTGATTGTCCTATGATATATTTTGGGACATTTTGCCACTTATTATTGTAGATGGAATTTATTCCTGTTTTGTTAGGCGTGGACATGGAATTCCTGGCAACTGCTTTCCAAGCTCTTTATGTATTATTAGACTTAAGCAAATAGTTACCAAATTAAAACAAGATCAAAAGTCCTCGGCCTGAAATGTCTACTCTGTTCCTCTCTCTACAGTTGAGCTGCAGTATGTTTCCAGCAATTTTCTGCTTTTATTACAAAAATACTTCCTTTCTGTTGCAGGGACTATCCCACAATCAAGAATAGAACAGGAATCAAACATTGACCAAAAAGATCTGTAGCTATAGAAAGTGACCACAGTCAAAAAGACAGAAGCACAAGATTCTATGAGCTAACTGCATATAAGTCACTCATTATGGTAGTTAGGAAGTGGACCCGTGCATCTTCTACAACTTAATCATCTGTGTTTCTTTGCTATCTTGTATTGACAAAAGGATTATATGATTTAAGGCACAGAAACTGGACTTTCATTCCATGCCAGTGCTTATGCTTCACTCCAACAGTTTTTTCCATCTTTCTCAACTAAATATAACCATTGTAACTACCTATTCCATTCTCTCTCAAATACTTGTTCAGGTTCCCCTTAAACGCAGCTATTCTAATTGCTTGAAACATTATCTTTGGAAGTGGGTTCCACAATCTCGCCACTCATTGGGTGAAGAACTTTCTTTTAAACGCCCATAAAATTTTATTGACAACTCATGAGGGCCTTTATCCTCAAAATAGGAAACATTATCTCTGCACCCATTTTCTCAAAACCTTTCACCCTTATGAAGACATTAGATCACCTCTCAACATTCCTTTCTCAAGAGAGTAGACCTAACCTGTCCATCCCTCATAAAGTGGCCACAAGAGCAGGTCAGAAGCTAGGAATACTGTGATAGGTAACTCACCTCCTGACTCCCTAAAACCTGTCCATCATCTACATGGCACAAGTCAGGAGTGTGATGCCTGGATGGGTGCAGCTCCAACAACGCTCAAGAAGCTTGATATCATCCAGGACAAAGCAGCCTGCTCGATTGGCATCACATCCACAAGCATCTACTCCCTCCACCATTGAAGCTCAATAGCATCAGAGCATACTATCTCCAAGACGGTCAGCAGAAATTCACCAAAGGTCCTTACACAGTGCCTTCCAAACCCACAATCACTTCCATCTAGAAGGATAAAGGCTGCAGATGCATAGGAACACCATCACCTGCAAATTCCCCTCCAAGCCACTCACCATCCTGACTTGGAAATATATTGCTGCTTCTTCGGTGTCACTGGGTCAAAATCCTGGAATTCCCTCCCTAATGGCATTGTGGGTAAAAGTCAAAAGTCACACGACACCAGGTTATGTTTGAAATCACAAGCTTTCAGAGCGCTGCACCTTCAACAGGCACAGAATTTATATGCAGAGAGATAATGGCTAGATAATTCCAGGTAATTCAGAATCTCAAAAAATAAATACCAATTGTGTGAGTGGAGTGTCCACTGAAGTGTCCTGGACTATAGGCACTTTTGTGCCAACGCGCTTCCCTCCACTTCACCTGATGAAGGAACAGTGCTCTGAAAGCTTGTGATTTCAAATAAACCTGTTGGACTATAAACCCATGTCGTGTGACTTCCAACTTTGTCCGCCCCAGTCCAACACCAGCACCTCCACATCATGATATTGTGGGTCACCTGAAAGCATGTGGACTGAAGTAAGTCAAGAAGGCAACTCACCACCACATCTTTAGGCAGCACGGTGGCTCAGTGGTTAGCACTGCTGCCTCACAGTGCCAGGGACCCAGGTTCAATTCCAGTCTCAGGCAAAGTTCCTATGTGGAGTTTGCATGTTCTCCCCATATCTGTGTGAGTTTCCTCTGGGTGCTCTTGTTTCCTCCCACAATCCAAAGATGTGCAGGTTAAGTCCATGCTAAATTGCCCACACTGTTCAGGGATGTGTAGGTTGGTTGCATTAGTCAGAGGTAAATAGAGGAAATGGGTCTGGGGGGTTACTGTTTGGCAGGTTGGTGTTGGGTTGAAGGGCCTGTTTCCACACTGTGGGGATTCTATGATACTTAAGACAATTAGTGGCAGGCAATAAAATGTTGACCAGCCAACAATGTCCATGTCCCACAAGTGAATTTTAAAAAGCTTCATTTGTTTCAGTTATTATCCTTGTAGGTCTTCTCTACAACCTCTCCAGTGTTCCAATATTCTTTCTATAATATGATCACCAGCAGTTCCCAACAGAAACCCCATCCATGGAGTAACCTTATTCCTGTTTCTGCCTCTAAAATCCTCCCTGACCCATTTATGAAACATACCTCATTTTCACTGCTAATGTTGCAGTATTAACTTATCCTAAAAATCCATAAAAAAAAGAGGAAAACAAATTACATTTATCAGATAACTGAACTAGATGCCCGGAAAAATTGGGTTAGATTGGATGTTTCGCAAGAATAGATTGGCAGTGGTTAGGCAAACTCCATTTTATTGAGCATTTGTTTCTTGTGCTTGAGACATTGCTTGTCCATTCCATTATCTTTTCAAGTTAAAATATCAGCTAAATATCCATTTCTTCCACTTATGGTTCAATATGTAACTCTTGCAGCTGAGGCAGAGATTGTTGATTCAAGACCCAATCAAAGGTTTGGTGACATAATCTAGCCTGACATTCCAGTGCAGTACTGAGGGAATACTGCAATTTGAGAGTTACTGTCTTTTGGTTGAGATGTGAAATTGAGGTCTCATTTGTCATTTCAGGTGGGTGAAACATTAAAATGGACTGCTTCAAAGAAAAATATGCAGGGGAATTATTTATAGTGTTCTACATATTTTTCTCATTAAAGTGAATCTTAATGTTGGTCTTACTCCAGTGAAGAGGCTATCTTTCTCTTCCTGTGAAGAATTGAAGACCATCAATTAAGAATAGGTCAAACGAAGCCTTCAACTTTGTTGGGCAGGTCTTGCATAAGAGGATTGAGGAACAGCGTGGAGTTTTGAGTCAGAAATTTGGAAGTCTGGATTTCCCCACACTGAGCAGTTTTAAATTCACAATGCATGACTTTTTTTTCACTGTCAGGTTCCCTGCTTAGTTGACATGCTTCTCTATTAATCCAGCAGAGAGCATTCTGGAGCAGGCTGAAAGACCAGGTGGAGAATCGGGAGGTTATTGGGAATACTGACCCAAACATGCAATGGTTTCTGATACCTGACCATGGAGTTGGCCAACCACAGGGATCAGTCCAAATTTCAATCCTTGGTCAGCTTTAATAATCTTTACACAGGCACAATTCTGATTGGGTGAGGGTCTGATCCAAAGAATTAAGATCGTCATCGGATCATGCCTGAATGCTGCTGAAAAATAACCCTCACCAATGTCAGGAAACATCAACACCCTTTATTAAATTATTACCATACACCAGAGCTGGTAAGAGAGGATATTTCCGAACTCCTACATACTGGGGAGCAGTTCCATGTACCAGATCCTTAGATGTAAGGCATATGGAAGGTGTGCCTTCTTTTAGTAGAGGCATGTACAAGACAAGTGGATTATGTTGGAACTTGATAAAATGCTGGTTCAGCCACAAATGGAGTATAGGGCGATGCCATATCTGCAGAATCATTTTTCGCGGTTTCAGTTATCCATGGATTACCACATCGCGAACATATTCTAGAGAACCAGGGAGGCTGCTGGGAGGGTATGTTTCCCATTGAAATGAATGGGTTTGCTCCTATCCATGGTTCTGGGCTTCCACAGTAGGTCCTGGAACATATCTCCCATGTGTACAAGGGGACTATTGTACTGTATGCATTTCTGGTCACCATGTTATAAGTAATATGAGATTACATTAGAAAGGGAGGAGATTGACCAGGATGCTGGCTGGGCTGGAGGGTCTGAGCTACAAAGAAAGATTAAATAATCTGAAGTTGTTTTCCTTGGAGCAGCAAAAGTTGAGAGGTAACTTGATACCGCTGTATAAGACTATGAGGGGCACAGATAGATAAAGTTATCATAGTCTTATAGGGCTGCTTTCTCATTAGAGAGAGAGAGAGAGACAACCGGTGGTGAGTTTAATTTGTGGGTCACCATACCTTAGGAGAGTGGAAACACCCTTCACAGTAACCTCAGCGGATGCAGGAGTTGAATCCACACTGGATTGCAGCTAACCGACTCTTGGGACATAGAGAAGGTAGATAGGAGAGTAGTTTTCTTATTACTAGAAGGTTCAACAACCAGGCTTCATAGATTTAAGGGAAGAGATCAAAAGCTAAGAAGAGAGTTGAGGGAGTCATTATTTTTCATTCAGAGGGTGGTAGGAGTTTGGAACTCACTGTCTGAAAGGGTGGGTCGAGTCAGGAACTCTTGGAACATTTAAGCAGTATTTTGATATTGACTTGTATTGCCATGCATTCTCGGACATGGGCCAAAAGCTGAGAAAAGCTGGGATTAGTGCAGTCAGATCTTTGTTGACAAGGATACAATGGGCCAAATGACGGAGCTCTGTTCTGTAAATGTCTCTAAATCTATGAGGCTATGACTGTCGTTATGACTTTGATCCCTTCTGTACATGCTTAGTACTTAATCTTAAATGTTTAGTTAATCCTTTGATAGGGAAAATTGTGCTGCTGTTCATCTAACAATCAGTGCTTTAAAGTCACTGCTCAGCTTCCTGAGGCCTGGGAAGCCCAGATGGACAGGGCTATATGTGCACAAGATTAAATCCGAGGCCACCAGACCCTTCCAACAACTGACCCTGTGATCCACTTCCATTATACAAGGAGTGGAAAGTGCTTTGAGTCAGGCCGGGATTTCCATTCAGATTTTTAAATGTTTCAACACCTCACCCAACCCCCAGCCCATGTACGTTTGGAGGGTGCAACTCATCCTGAGCCAGATCACATTTTGGAACAGGAAAGACTAAAGTTAAAAGATAAACAGAATGCTGGAGAAACTCAGCAGGTCTAGCAGGTCTGAAGAGACAAAAAGAGTGCCAATGTCTTGAATTCTGTATGACTCTTCATCAGATCTCTAATCATAGGAATGTACAGCATGAAATGAGGCCATTCAATCCATCATGTCCATGTCAGCCAACAAGTACCAATCCAGTCTAATCCCAACCTTGATTGTTTTGAAGAAGAGGCACATGTTAACTCTGCTTCTCTCTCCACAGATGCTGCCAGACTTGCTGAGTTTCTCCAGTGCTCTCAGTGTTTGGATCAGATTTCCAGTATCCAGAGCATTTTTCCATTATTAAAAGATTAAAGTTACTTCTGCAAAAATACAAGTTTCAAATTTACTTAGTAAATGAATTTTTCTAAAAAGGCAACTCTCAACAGCAATCAAATGCTGTAAGCACAACTTGTCCCCACAGTGCCTGACCTTTTCAAATTTCTGGTGATTAACTCAATTTCCAACATCTCTGAAATGTTCTCACTTTTCTCTTAAACGCATACATTTCCACGATCCGCAGTATTTAAGTTTTGTTTTTCAAATAGTTGCCTGGTTTACTCTGTCTGTTAGCCTCGCAAACAGTTTTGGAACATTCAGGCAGTTTTAGTCAACAGTGCTGAAACTGTGAAATGTGGCATAACACACAGATGTGACGAGGTCAAACTTTGATATGACTGAAAGCATCAAACGGGGACTAGTAACCACAGGACAGGCTGTCTCAGCTGTGGCATTAACTGTACAATCGTACCCAAATGAGATCAACCCTCCACCGTATTGGAAGGGTTCAATAATGGTATTTTACCAGTGGGACTGGAAATAGATGTGGCGGAGTCTGTGACTATTTTGTCGGGCAATTGCACACCCAATACACACTGACTGGAAACTTCTCCCCATTTGGGTCTCGATGAGATGTTTTCTAATGCTCAACATTTAAAGTGAATGAAACCTCTTGTTATTTGCAGAGAAAGGTTGGTGAAGTTATGTACAGCATCTCCTGTACTGATCTGAGAACTGCTCGAAGATTAACCCCTGTGAAATTTTGGGTTTCTTCATGTAGGCTTTACATACTTCTGTAATTTGTTTTTATTCTTTTGGGCGATGTGTGCATCGCTGGGTGGGCCGGCATTGGTTTCCCATCTCTAACTGGCCTCAAACTTGCCAAGCCATTTCAGAGGGTGGTTAAAAGTCAATCACATCATTGTGGGTCTAGAGTCAGATTTCATAGGTTTCTATAAGATTCCTTCCTCATTCATTGGAGCCCCAGTGAATATAAACTTAACTGAGATCCAGTCTCCCTTCACCTGTGATCTAGATCTTAACTTGCACTGGATTTGGCAAAGATACACAAGAGATAGATATCAAAGGAATGTCTGAAATTGACTCTTGTTTGAAATAACAGAGGGATTTTGTGCTTATGTAGGCTGGAATGCTTGTCTTGTCTTGACTTTTATTTTAGCATTGTGACCAAGAGGACTCTGCAATTTTTGATAACAGAGGAAGGAGAAGTTGTGGGACTGAGAGGGAATGGGGAATTGGGAGATGTCCTGTGGTCCTGTAGTCAACATGAGCACAACCAAAAAGGGGATGTAAGGATGCTTCTGCCTTACCCTTCATCCCCCTCAATTTTCTCCTCTTGAATAAGAACATAGGAAACAAGAGACGCTCAAACCTTTTTCAGCTTCTAATATGATTTCTACCTCAATGTCCCTTCATGTTCTGTGAGAACAACAGTCTGCCCATTCCAACATTAAATAGATTCTTAAATCGATCATCAACATTCCCCTATGATAAAGAATTCCAAAAATGCACAACCCATTGATTAAAGAAATTTCTGCTTATTTATGATCTAAATGATTAGCCCCTTATCCTGAAACTGTTCATCACTGTTCTAGATTCCCCAGCCAAGGGAAAGAATATCTCTATCTCTACCTTTTCAGGTTCCTTCAGAATTTTGAATGTTTCAATGAGGTCAACTGAACTCCATCATATATAAGCCAAATTTGCTCACTCTGTCTTCTTAGGACACCTCTCTCATCCTTGGGAACCAACTTAGTGCACTATCACTGTACTGCAAGTATATCTTTCTCTGCTGTGGTTCTGTTCGCCGAGCTGGAAGTTTTTGTTGCAAACGTTTCGTCCCCTGTCTAGGTGACATCCTCAGTGCTTGGGAGCCTCCTGTGAAGCGCTTCTGTGGTGTTTCCTCCGGCATTCACAGGAGGCTCCCAAGCACTGAGGATGTCACCTAGACAGGGGACAAAACGTTTGCAACAAAAACTTCCAGCTCGGCGAACAGAACCACATCAACGAGCACCCGAGCTTCAAATCTTCTCACAAACTTTGTATATCTTTCTCTGAATATAGAGATCTAAACTCCACATATGGCTTCACTGAAACGATCTATAATTGTAAAAAAACTTCCCTTTCCTTGTAATTCAATCTCCTTTCAAGAAAAGCCAATGTCCCACTTGCCTTCCAGACAGCTTGTTGCATTAACTTCCATTTCTTCCCCCCCCCCCCCCCTCTCCTCTTCCTCAAAGGAGTTGTCTTGTATCTGGGTGGCAAAAAAGGCTTGTGACTTGAAGATACAGCATACCATGACAAATGTGATGGAGACTACTGCAAGGCTCCTCCAAAGCAGTCCTAACAGAGAAAGCAAGTGATCCCCAGTGACCTGCTTGGTGAGATTCAGTATGGCCGCACTGAAAGCATTATTTGCCTCTCACTCCCAGGGACTCAACTTGCACATTGGAGACATGAGCCAGGTGGTTAGCCAACAGCCACTGTAGCCCCACTCACTTTTCTCATGATGGCATAAATGCTGAGGGTACAGTGGATGGGCACAGAATGAAGCCATCATGACTTCTCCCAGGATGCCAGAACTATATGAGGCAGAACCAGTCACTGAAGCCTAGCCCTGAGTTTAGATGCAGCGCTTACAAAGCAAAACAAGACGCAATGCCGTCCATTCTGTCCAAGTTCAGGGCAAACTGTGAGATGTTGGAGAAGTGTCTTGTTTCAACCTGGAAGGAGCCTGGTGTGAAGTTGTTCAGGGGGCCAGACATTTTCACAGCCATTGCCCATAACTGGCAGCTTGTTTATACTCTGTGTTCTGTGGCTTTGCCTGCAATAGATTGTAGCTCTTGCTAAGCACTTTCATAGTGTAATGGAGGTATCTAACAGACTGCCTGGACTGAGGCCCAGGCAAGAGAATTGCTCCCAGGTGTCTTCTCCGAATACCCTTTTATCACTTTCCTTCTCCTTCTTTGAGAAATGTTTCTTGGTCTGTGTCATTGCTGCTTATTCACTATGACAAGGAGACTGGGATCTGAAGCACCCAGGATTGCAAGCCAGTGACCTAAGCAGGATCAAAATCTTCAGCATGTACCACACCACTCCCTTTAGATTTCCCAACTTTAAAGGACTGTACAAACTATCAAATGCTTCTACTAACTCAGCAGCTGATGGTGGAACACGGTCAGCAAAGAAACTGAAGATAAGGGATGATCCTATTAAATAGTGGTGGTGCAGGGTCCTTCCTGTTGCTGAATGTATTGCTCAACTGTGTGAAATTAATACAAGGTTAACACAGGGCTCATTTAACAAGGCAGTGCAGATACAATGGTCTGAATGACCTCTTTCTGTGCCTTAATACTTCTGCTGGCCTATGATGTGTTATTTGGAACACTGGGGTTGAATTGACAATACCAAAGACAGATCAGCATTGTATACTGACTGACACCACAGTGTATCTACACCATATAGGTCCAACAGAAATCTTAAGCATCTCTTCGGCCATGTTCAAAAGTAAATTAGCCTGAGCCCCAGAGCAAAGGTGGGCGTGCTCAGCATGAATGTCACTTTGTACTAGCACCCTGAGAACTTGGATGCTATGGAGCTGGATTCTGCAACCTTCCATTTTGCGTTCATAAGCTGATGTGTGTCTTCGGTTGCCAATAGTAGGGAACCCACACTTCAAATGTTACGCCAACACCTGCAGCCCATGGGGAGAGGATCTGTCTCCTATTGGTGACCATCAGATGGGTGAGCGTTTTCAGGAGGGTATGGTAGACAGTATCAGGGCTGGTATGTAGAACTGGTGGGCTTGATTACAGTGCCAGGAGCAGTTTGAGGAACCCACAATACAAGGAAAGGTTAGGAAGTGATGTAGAAGATCAAGTTATTGGAGAATAGAACAGGCTCCTATTTCTGAAGCCCTTACATTCTTCTCAAGAGTTGCCAAGGCAGAGAAATCGACAATAATATTATTTCAGTCCAGCTTATTAATTACAAAAAGTACGGACAGTTTCTTCCCATCCATCGAACCTTTAATACTTGTACAGCTTCCCACGGTTTTCCATTATGACCCAGAGTACATTTCCTTTCTTTTGGCACCAAAACATCCTCATTGCTATTGTTGGCAAGTTTTTCTGAAGTCGATTTGTTTCATTTATCAGGTGTGCGTAATGGGGCAGAGCTGTGTTCCTGCCCATTCCTAATGGAGTCCGGAAGTGAAGTTCCAAGGAGATCACATTCAGGAAGGGCACTGGGTTATTTCTCTGAAGGGCACTGATGAGCTGTTTTGACTTTTATGACAATCTTTCATAGCCATTGTTGTGTTCCCACAGAATTTGGTGAGTTTAGTTCCACAACCTTCCAAGGTAGATCGATATAATACTCAACGCATTCTGCTGTTGTGGAAACATCAAAGATCAAAAGTGACAGCCTGTGGACAGGTGAAGAATAAACAAATCTCATTGTAGTCATTTAAAGATGCTATCTTGAAAATAGTTCAAACTGAGGATATTTAGTCAGCCCTGGAACTTGATGGAACTTGTTACAACGCTCTGTTTTATCTCTAATGAGTCAAAGCCTTCACATTGAAAGGGTCATGTTTCAGCAGTGTTCTGCTGCACATGGTTCAGATGGTTGCTTGGCAATGGTAGACTACCACAGAAAGGTGAAGAGCATTCACAATAAAATGCTTGATCCATCATCAGGCCTGAATAGAAAGCCTTCATGTAATGTAAATGAACATGATGGAGTTTAGCTTTGCAGTGTTGAAGGGGGAAGATTTTTGAAGCACTGAGAACTGAGCTCCAAAATGGCAGCAGTGTGTCAAAACAGCATTTCATGCTGATTGAAAATAGATTCTGTCTACTGGCAAACACTAACAGCATGCATTATTGCTTTATAGCAACCCAATGTAACTCATACTATAGGTATATACGCAGACTGTAGATACCATTTTGGAGCCAAACAGAATTTGTGAGATCAAAAAGCAGGCAACAGCACTCCCAATATTGTATCCAACAACACTTGGCAGTGTTTCACTTTGTCAGGTACAGCAGTCAAAAACTAGGCAAGAGGTTGATTCTTGGATGTATGTTGCAGTTAAAACTTTAATACAGGTGAAGTACAATTTCCTTTCAGTTCATATTCTCCTTTGTCTCTTTGACATAACTATAGAAGGATTTCCAGATGTACATCCTGCATCCCAAGGCATATGAAGTTGGCAGAATTGGTTAACATCAAATCTGCCTTATAAATGTTATCTATGGAGTTGTTGACAGTAGCAAACTAACAAAATCTGATTCTACTTTCCTGACAGGAACACTACAGAGTATTAAGTAAGATGATGGACTTTACCTCATGCTCAATATTATTCCTGTCACTTCAAGAGAGAGTAATATGACACCATCTAAGTGTCATTGCTCTTGATGTCATCCATTCCCTAAACAGCTCTAAGTTACAATGTCCCTGAAAGTGTGAAAAATGTGTAAGATGTTACATGTGCACTGTAGGCTTCCTCTCAACAGTAAAACAAGCACCAATTTTGTTTGGGTCAATTCACAGAGGCAAAATGAATCACATTTAAAATTATAGTCACCCCTCCATCTACTTTGAGCAATATGAAATTGCATGTAAATAAGAAATGGCCAGGTTCTGTTCCTCTCTAACCCTTATCTAATCCATTTCACTGGAGGAAACAGAGATTACAATGACCTCTCTAAAACTTTAGTGAGGAAGAAGTGTAAATTTCTGCGTAGAAATCATAAAGTGGGCACAAGCACATCCTCTCACAGATGCTATAGAAATGTAGGAATGCAGTCGTATTTCATAACAGTTTGAGACAATTTCTGCTTCATGCAGTAATGTGCTCATTCTGGTTTCGTATCAGTTAGGTTCTGAGTCATAAAGTTGACCCCGCTCCTCTCTACACCCAAATAAACCATACAGTTTAACACGGATGCTTTTACTATAAAGACACCGTGTGCTATTTTGACAGAAAGAAATCATACACCATGGTGTGAGTGATGACAGGCGTTCTTCCTTTCCCCTGAAGCAGCAGATTTCCTCCACTACCAGCAAAATAGAGCACACAGCTAATTATTTTTCACCATTATTTTTTAAACCGTATTTTTTAAAATGTGGAAATATATAAATAAATGCATGGAACCCATCTGTTCTGATATTATCACGAAAGTAACCTAAAAAAGTGCTTATCTTTTTTTTGAATTTAGTGATGCGCAGCAGAAGTGGTAGACCACAGTAGATTGAAATGTGTAACTTTGATGACTTTTTTTGTTTAATGTTTAACTAAAGTGTTGCAACTCAGAAAAGCATGTTAACTCATTCTTGACTTGCTTTTCCTTCAAAGGATAAATTGAAAGCCTAAGCCTTCTCAACATTATGATTAGGTAAAAAACAAATGGAAAGATTTCATTTGTGATTACAGTTGATCTCGTGTTGTCATGAGCAAGCAGCAATTCGAATAACAGCACATCTACTTACAAAATGGTGGAACTTCACTGGCACAATACCAAGCCCCAGAAATGTTTGGAAGGCAAGGTTGGAAGAGGGAGGTTGCATCGTAGTCAGCAATCAGTAAAGAGGGCCATTGGGGCCATTATACCTGTACTGACCCTTCCTATCCAATCAGCACCACTTTGTAGTTCATTCCACAGAGACCTATAACCTTCTTGCCTTCAAGTATTTATCTGATTCACGACTAAAAGTGATGATTGAATCTACCTTTGAATCTAACCATAAGGCCATAAGGTGTAGGAGCAGAAGGAGGCTGTTCATCCCATCGAGTCACCCTGTGACATCTCAGAAGATCAGGATGTGATAACTCTCAACTCCACTTTCTTAACTTTTCCCCATAACTCTTGATTTCCTTCATGATTAAAAATCTATATCAGCCTTGAATTTATTTCATGATTCAATCTCAACAGCTTTCTGTGGTAAAGAATTCCACAGATTCACAACCATCTGAGAGAACAAATTCTTCCTCATCTCTGTCTTAAATATGACAATGCAATTGGCAACTTTACGGCCTGTACGATTCAATTTTTCACACGAACGACATAAAAGTCGACTAAAAGTCTGTCTTTTTTTCCTGTTGCTGCATTAGGTTTAAATAATAATTAAGATGACTGTTCCTTTAATTTCTAAATAAGATATGTGCAAAACTTATGTTTTGCAATATATCTTTTTTTTCCTTCATGTTTACTCGCAACTGAATCCATAGATTCAGCAATTGGCTCTGCGTGGTCCATTGCAAGATGCATGTCTTGATAGACTTCTACCTCTTACCATGTCCCCTGTCATTATCCCTCTCCTTCTCACGACCATCCTTTAGCTTTCTCATACCATGCCACAGCACCCAGACTCCCAGGCTAAAGCTTCAGCAGGACACCTAGTTTGAGGATCCAGTATTGTATGAGGGCATCATGACATGACTTAGAGCTCATGGTTTCTTCTCTGTTCACTTCAAATATGATCGTTTAAATTCTGCTTCTTTCTATTGCCCAATGGCTGAATTAGTTTAATGGATTTTTTTCAGGATCTGTGCATTGCCAGCTGAGTCAGCATTTATTACCCATACCTAATGCCCTGGAGAAGGTGTTGGTGAGACGCTTTGTTGAATCAGTACTGTCCAAGTGCACACACACTGCTATTAGGAAGGGAGTGCTAAGATTTTGACCCAGCGACAATGAAGGAACTGTGATATATTTCTAAGTCAGAATGGTGAGTGTCTGGGAGAGTAACTCACAGGTGGTGGTGATCCTTTGTACCTTCTGCCTGTGTCTTTCTACTTGAGAGAAGTTGTGGGTTTGGTAAGTGATGTCAATAATGCCTTGGTGAATTTCTGCAGTGCACAATGCTTATGGATGGTGTACAGTGTTCCACTGTCCATTGGTAGCAGAAGAAGTGAATTTTGAAGGTGGTGGATGGCGTGCCAATTAAGTGGACCACTTTATCCTGGATAGTGAAGCTTCATAAATGTTGTTGGAGATGGACTTATCCATAGAATGGAGAGTATTCGATGGCACCCTGTATTTGTGCCATATAGATGGAATGGACAGGCTTTAAGGAGTCAGAAGGCAAGTTACTCACCACAGAAGTCCTAACCTCTGACCTGCCATTGTAGTCACAGTAGTTATATGGCTGGTCCGATTCTGTTTTTGGTTAATGATAATCTCCAGAATGCCAGCAATAAGAGGATCTGTGATGGTACTGCCACTAAATGTCAAAAGGAGATGGCTAAATTCTCGCTTGTTGGAGATGGTTATTGTCTGGCACTTATGTGACGTAAGCATTATTTGTCATTTATCAGTCCAAGTCTGAATGCTGTCCAGATCTTGCTGCACATTGAGATGGACTGATTCAATGTTACGGGAATTAGCAATTATGCAGCTAGTGTCTTCACCTGCCATTATGGTGGAGTCTCTGAAGATGGTTGGGTCTGGAGCACTACCCTGAGAAACAGTGATGTCCTGTGGCAGAGACGATTGACCTCTACATAATCACAACCATCATCCTTTGTGCTAGGTAAGATTCCAACAACAGGAGAGTTCAGCCAACGATTCCCATTGACTTCAGTTTTGCCTGGGCCCTTTGAAGCCACACTTAATCAAAGCTGCCTTGACATTAATAGCAGTCATCCTCACCTCTTAAATTTTACTCTTTTGTCCATGTTTGGAGCAAGGTCAGGAGCTGTGTGGCCCTGGCAGAATCTAATGCAAGAGTTTAGCACATGGAGAGCTATGGTACAAGTCTTATCTTCCATTGGTTGGTTGGACGGTAGAGCTTACATTGTGCTGCTGTGTGTTCGTATTCCTTTGAAAAAAATGGGCTTTTGTTATTCCAAATAATGGCTTCTCCCAATCAGCTGTTCAAGTGAACATTAAAGACCCCATGAAATTCTTTTAAGAAGAACATGTCGATCTTTGTACCCTGATCAAAATTATATTCTTCATCTTCATTATCAAAAACTATAGATTAATCAGAAAATATCATCACTGTTTGGAGCAGGCAAACCTGTCTATCAGGAAAGCATCATGATATTCCTAAAAGTAATGCTCTGTTTGGACAATGTGACTAGATGGGATTTACATTTAAATTCTATTATTCTACACAATTTGACATTTCTTTTATTTAAGAGGAAGACAGAAATCAAATCTTTTCAAGTACAATCACGTAACATTGCGGAAATAGGTTTCAATTTTCTCAGATGTTAGGCTGTTGATAAACGGTACTGAGTTATGGAAAGATGCCAAGGGGAGGGTTCTGAGTGGCTTATGTCCTGTCTAAGACAAATACAGAGGAATTCAAGACAAAAACAATATGCATCTCTGCATTAAAACATAAGCAAGATGCTGGAAATCTGAAGTAAAAGCAGAAACTCAGAAGGTCTTGCAGCATCTATGGAGAGAGAAACCGTCCAAGTTTCAAGTCCAAACACTTCTTCTGAAAAGCCACTCATCAAACCATCTTCTTAGCCATGCAATTTTCTTCTGAAGAGGTCATGGTTACTCACAGCAGTCCTCACAACAGTTCAATTGTGAAAGTAGCATCAGCAGGAACCCAGAAGGAGCTGGTTGTAATCTGATTAAAAGATCTAGAAAGTAAACAAAGTGAAATTTTTTACTCAGAGATTTGTTGAAATGTGGGTCATTCTGCCTGATGAGTTGGTAGGGAAGCTGAAAGCACAAATAATTTCAAGAGAGAGTTAGACAGGTCAGAAACATATGGGGCTACAGGCAAAAAGTGAGACAATGGAATGACTGCAGGGCTATAGTGCTTTCTGGGCTGCCTGTCTGAAAACCATGGCCCCAAATCATTTTGCCCCAACAACCTCCCTGTTAAAGTGTGTTGGAGGTGGCCCATAACATTTATGATTTTTGTGACATTCTGAATTGCCCATTACTTGTATGATCCTTCATTTCTTCATCCTTACTATTCCTTTCATAAAGTGCATGGGAAAGCTTTGTGGTACAGATAACATAAACAGTCAATCAGAGATTGATTTAAACGTGATAATACCAAATTGTATTAATAAATATTTCATATGGTCAGTTATATATGACATGCACTCATAGCCAAATCAGAATTGCTAAAATACAGGTAAATAGGGGAATTTTGAGCACTTTGTAGAACCCTAACTTTTGTGACAGCTCCAGGAACTGCAGCAGAGCTTGATTTCTGGTGTTCTGCCCCAGTGAGACTGGAAAAAGGTGAATTGATCTTCCTCACTGCATACATCTGGCCTGAATCAGAGACCAGCCTTGATGTTAGTTATGAAGAAGTTGACAGACCTTCCTGCTTCCTTGCCAAAAGGACTCAAAAAAGGAACTTATCAGTTTGAAGATCTTCAATACCCAGTAACTGCAAGTACCCCTTAGAGACCTGTCAGCTCCTGTTGTTCATCTTTATGCATGAATAACTTACTACTCACAGTTAACTGTCTATTTGATTCCAGCCCCAGAACTTGCCAAAGAATGGTTGTTGCATTTAGCTTTAAAACTCAATATACACATTAATATCAATGTATTTTTACATTGTTACTCTGCATAGAACTGTGGAATGATAGAACACAAAGTGAAGGCATTCAGCCTACCCTCCCTCTGCCAGCAAGTTAGTAAAGCTGACTAACTATGTCACTCCCCCATTCTCCTCTCGTAGATTTTCCCTCCATCAAATATTTATCCAATTCTCTTTGAAAGATCTTGTTGAGTCCAATCACTCCACACTCCAGGCACTGGATTCCAGATCACAAGTCACTGTGAAAAATGAAAACCATTTCCTCAGACCACTTCTGGCTAGGCCAGCATTTATTGGCCTACCCTAATTGCCCAGAGGGCAGTTAAATGTCAACGCATTGCTGTGGGTCTGGAGTCACAGGTAGGCCAGACCAGGCAAGAATGTCAGTTTCCTCCCCTAAAGGGATTAATGAACCAGACAGATCTTTTTTCCGACAATTGACCAGTGTTTGACACATCTTTCCAGATGTTCATTTATTGAATTTAAATTCCACTATCTGCTGTGGTAGGATTTGAGCCATAACCCCACAATACTACCTAAGTCTATAAATTAACAATTCAATGATAATACCATTAGGCAGTCAACTCTCCCGTGTGCCATAGTTACCGAACTTCTGCCAGTTGAAACAGTGTTGCAGTATGTACCGCATGAAGATCTCTCATCAAGTCACCATTAACACCCTCTGCTCAAACAAGCACAATCCCAGCTTCTCAAGCCTCTCATCCTTGATAACATTTTGGTGAATCTCTCTAGCACTATCTCTAAGGCCATGATATCTATCCCAGAATCTGGAATTGTGATACCCAGAGCTGAACACAATTTTCCAGCTTAGCCCTAAACAGTAGTTTATAAAGATTTGATTTTAATTTTGTTAATGCATCTGTGTTTCCAGTAATAAATCTCAGGATCACATTTCAACAAACCCATTATAGACTGGGCAGTCAAAAGCCTGAATAAACCATTGTTGGTGTATGATTTATAATGCCTCGTTGATAATTGCCAAAAAGGAAATTTGATAGTAGAGTACATGTAAGACGACAAGTAAGACATTGGAATCGGGGCACAGGATGAAGCCCATTCGGAATTTTCATAGTCCAAAGAAGACCTTATAAGCTGTACTTTCCACTAAAAGTTAACAGGACATTATGGGGCCAATGCTGCAGGAGGAACAATGGAGTACTCAATTGTGGCGTTAAGAATGCTGGGCTGTTGAGTAAATTATGAAATTGAAGGAAGAACAAGTCCATATATAAGGTGGGACAGGGTGACAATGAAGCATGGGAGGGAAAAGGAAGTATGAGGGAGGGGGATCATTGTGGTAAACAACACCCTGACTGAGGGGGGAGTTGCAGTACCAGATTTGACACAGTTGTTTGAAAGACCTGGAGCTGGGAGAGTAAATGGGGTGATGAAAATGTAGACGGACAGGTTTGGTGTGGATTTGTGGAAATGCAAAATGTATGGGGTTGAGTGGGAGAATCAAGCTAGCATCTGATGAGAGAGGCAACACTGAGGCATGCTGAGTAGTAAACAAGTTGAGTTTGGGATGATTGCACAAGAAAACTTGTGCACCATAGAACTTCACAAAAATGACACCATGCCAAGATACGGGAAGTCCAAACTTTTCACCTCAAGGAGAGTTGGAGTTCTCCTATTGTTAGCCCACTGGCAATAATTCAGTCCACCTTACTAATCGAAAGGTTACTAATGTATCAGGAAGACAACAGCTGCAAGGGAAAGTGGGGCTTCTTGCCTGCATTGTGATGAGAAAAGCCCATGTTAGTGTCAACCCTGTCCCGACAAAGGTGTTCAATGCCATTTACCCCTTAAACCAGGACATTTCCAGGTGGTGTCCAAATCAGAAACTGGGGATATTTCAAAACAGACCACCTCACTTTTTGATTGTGCAAAAAGCAGACCTTCCTTAGGACCACAATGCAACATTTTTGGAAGAGGCAGTTTCACAATGGCAAGCAGTTTGGGAAATACTATTCAGAGAAAGGGATTTGCTTTGATCCAGATTGGATTATACCAACATTCAGTAGTTGAGAATTGTCCATCTCCTAAAAGATGACAAAAGCCAGCAATTGAACCCCTTCAGCGATCTATGGAAACACTTAAGCCTCCTCTCACCAAAGCAAATAAAATTATAGGACTTCAACAGACACGAAAGGTGATTGGAGCAAGGTTTAAGAGAGATGTCAGAGGTAGGTACTTTACACAGAGAGTGGTGGGTGTGTGGAATGCACTACCAGCACTGGTAATTGAGTCAGATACATTGGGGACAATTAAGCAACTCTTGGATAGGCACATGGATGATAGTAAAATGAAGGGTATGTAGGTTTGTTTGATCTTAGAGTAAGATAAAAGGTCAGCACAGCATTCAGAGATGAAGGGCCTGTACTGTGCTGTACTGTTCTATATTCTATGTTCTAAAATGCCTTCATGTGAGCAAAGAAGTACCTCGAACACAAAAAAGTTAAACACAAATTGGAGCAGTCTAACTAGCTCAAATGGACTGCTGACTTAAACATCCAAATAAAAGCAGTTAAAAAATTAATCAAGCCTTGGCAATTGAAAAAGAAAAGGCTACTGCAGATTTCCAGAAATCCTCCATACAGTCAACATTCTCACCTAACTGATATAACTAAGGTCTACATTGATGAAAAAGAATGTCCCTCCTTCACTGAAATATTCAGACCTCCAAAATCACTGAGAGCTATTAACCGAGGAAGCCTTTGCTGCAAACAGTGAGTAAAATCTTACGTTTAAAAAAAGGCATTTCTAAGAGAAAGAGCAAACAATTTCCTATGAGTTTACAGAAGATTACTATGCAGATGGAAATTTTTGTTAAGAATGTCAGATATAAAAATTCCACTAGAATGAGGATTCTTTTTGGAAAACAAAGGCTTAAGGATAACTTCCTAATACAGAGAGGCGAACCAAGTTTACATCAATCTGTAGGTCAATGTGCAACCCAGGACTCTCTTATGGATCCTCATCTACTTCCTAAATGATAATGGTGATGATGATGATGATGACGATGATGGGCTTCTACTATGTGATCAAATTCCAGAAATATTCTTGCCTGTGGAGAAACAGTTTTCCCACTGCAGCCCTGTGCTCACCCTCTCAAACAATGACAAAGGAGTCATTGCATCCCATATATCATCCAAGAGATTTAAGAATGCTGTTGGAACTTAACACCTGAAGCCAAAAAGAGGGAGGGATGTATAGAACGGAGGTAAAGAGTTAACTGTTTGTGGATAAAATTAAATGTTAAAACAGGGAGCATAAAGTAACTTGATAGTAGGTATGCACTATCGTGTTAGCTATAACTTTCCTCTAAAATTAGCTATTGAGCAAAAGGAGCTATGTCAGAGAGAGGCCAGAACACATGGAAATGGAAGTTATGTCTGGAAGGGTTCAGCAAGGTGTCCACTCTTATCATGGCCTGCAAAATAGCATGAGAAAGAAACCATGGGTGGGAGTTGATATAGGTCCCTAAAGAGTTCCCTCATTGTGAAACAAAATATTAATCAGGAAACAATGGAATTGTGTAAGAAAGGCACTACAATTCTCATCGGTGACTTTAATCTGCATTCTGAACAAGGATAACATGGAAGATGAATTTGTAGAGTGTATCAGGGATTGTTTTTTAGAGCATGACCAACACAGTAACAGGTTATTTTGATCCAATATCCCACTCATGGGAAGTTTGCATCGCTGGCTGGCCAGCTTTTATTGCCTGTCCCTAGCTGCTGTTGAACTGAGAGACTTGCTAGGCCATTTCAGAGGGCAGTTGAGAGTCATCCATATTGCTGTGTGTCTGGAGTCCGAAGTAGGCCACCCCAAGTGAAGATGGTAGATTTCCTTCTGTGAAGGACATTAGTGACCCTGATGGGTTTTTCCAGCAATGGTTTCATGGTTAGCAGTAGATTCTTTTTTTCCAGATTGTTTTAAATTGAATTCAAATTCCACCATCTGTACAGGGCTCTGGTGAGACCACACCTGAAGTATTGTGTGCAGTTCTGGTCTCCAAATTTGAGGAAAGACATTCTGGCTATTGACGGAGTGCAACGTAGGTTCACGAGGTCAATTCCTGGAATGGCAGGACTACCTTATGCTGAAAGACTGGAGCGACTGGGCTTGGATACCCTTGGGTTTAGAAGACTGAGAGGGGATCTGATTGAGACATATAAGATTATTAAAGGATTGGACACTCTGGAGGCAGGAAACATGTTTCCGCTGATGGGTGAGTGCCGAACCAGAGGACACAGCTTAAAAATACGGGGTAGACCATTTAGGACAGAGATGAGGAGAAACTTCTTCACCCAGAGAGTGGTGGCTGTGTGGAATGCTCTGCCCAGAGGGCAGTGGAGGCCCAGTCTCTGGATTCATTTAAGAAAGAGTTGGATAGAGCTCTCAAGGATAGTGGAATCAAGGGTTATGGAGATAAGGCAGGAACTGATTAAGGATGATCAGCCAAGATCATATTGAATGGTGGTGCATGCTCGAAGGGCAGAATGGCCTACTCCTGCAGCTATTGTCTATTGTGGAATTCAAACTGGATACCCAGAACATTAGCTGAGTTTCTGGATAAATAATCTGATGATAATCCCACTAGGCCATCACCTCCCTTGTGAAATAGGACTAATAAAAGATTCATAAAAGGGCGGCACAGTGGCACAGTGGTTAGCACTGCTGCCTCACAGCGCCAGAGACCCGGGTTCAATTCCCGCCTCAGGTGACTACTTGTGTGGAGTTCGCACATTCTCCCCGTGTCTGCGGGGGTTTCCTCCGGGTGCTCCGGTTTCCTCCCACAGTCCAAAGATGTGCAGGTCAGGTGAATTGGCCATGCTAAATTGCCCGTAGTGTTAGGTGAAGGGGTAAATATAGGCGTATGTGTGGGTTGCGCTTCGGCGGGTCGGTGTGGACTTGTTGGGCCGAAGGGCCTGTTTCCACACTGTAAGTAATCTAA